>NC_080758.1:24057461-24360492 GCF_020826845.1 Diceros bicornis minor
TAAATGTAGGTTTTCTATTTGGTTGATTTGATATATCAGCCATTATATTTGGTGAAACATAATGTTTCATACAGTAACTTTAATAATTTGTAACATGCCATTTGCATTGTTTATATATTAGTTCATGATTTACCAAAGAAAGACCTGGGATTCTTGTATTCTCTTGATGCCGGATTCTTTATTTTAGCTTTATGTATGAAATGGTGATAAACTATTGTTATAAGTATCATTTGAAAGATGTCACTAAACCATTTAAATAGTAATTTAGAATTAAAAAATTGATAGACTTGGTTAGAAATGTTTTATATATCTTACTTTTACTTGATTTCCTCCAGCCTCACACCCGCTAACATCAATCTTTTTAAATTAAAGGATGCAATTTAAAATACTTTTTATATAGATGGGAAATAACATTTTATAAGTTTGAATAGTGTTTAATAGAGCTTAATACTTTCTTACAGAGAAGAAGAAGTTGGATGGGATACAGAGATTAAGGATGATGTGATTGAAGAATGTAATAAACATGGAGGAGTTATTCATATTTATGTTGACAAAAATTCAGCTCAGGTATTTTGATCTTTTTAATAAACAAAGATAGGATGTTGTTACTCTCTTTTGTGTCTTAATCTTCTCACATACTTGGAGCATATTATGATCTGTCTTAAGAGTTTTGTTTTGTTTTTTTTCCTCAATGAAGCTTTAACATACTGACTAAATATACACCCTCCAAAATAAAGACACTTTCAAAATAATTGAAGAGTAGACCAGGCCATTGTGTAGCAATGTTGCTGATTAGTGTTCAAAGCTTGCCATGATATCTTGGTTCATTCTTTAGCAGCTTTCAAAGTCATAGAGAAAAGACAGTACAGGGCAAGTCTTTGGGAGGATAAATTGTTTTCAGTAAGATTGTAGGTGTGCATATTAGGTAGTGAACAATTATGTAGTTGTTGAGCATTTTTTCTACAGGGAACTTGAATAAACCTATTTGAATCCATGTTGTATATTGCAACACCTTAACCTTTTTTTTCTTGTATTTTAGGGCAATGTGTATGTGAAGTGCCCATCAATTGCTGCAGCTATTGCTGCTGTCAATGCATTGCATGGCAGGTGGTTTGCTGGTGAGTTTGATCTTTTTTTCTGAATGATTGTTATTAAGGGTCTAAAATGAAGTGAAGATGCTAAACCACCATATCTGTTTCTTTCAACAGGTAAAATGATAACAGCAGCATATGTACCTCTTCCAACTTACCACAACCTCTTTCCTGATTCTATGACAGCAACACAACTACTGGTTCCAAGTAGACGATGAAGGAAGATAATAGTCCCTTATGTACATAGCTTTTTTTCTTTGAGAATTCATCTTGAGTTATCTTTTATTTAGATAAAAATAAAGAGGCAAGGGTCTACTGTCATTTGTATACGATTCCTGTTACCTTGAAAAAATAAAAATGTTAACAGGAATGCAGTGTGCTCATTCTCCCTAACTAGCAAATCCCCCTGTATACAAAGCTGTGCTCTTGTTCTGCCTTTTAAATGTACACGTAGAAAATTACATTAAGGATCTGTAGAATAGCTCTAGGGGAACAAATGTGCTTAATGTAAAAAGGCAGACAGGGATGTAATGTTTTTAATGTTTCAGAAGCCTAACTTTTTACACAGCAGTTACATTTCACGTTTCACTAATGTTGATACTTGGCTAATGGTTTAGAAGAGGTTTCTGGAATACACATTTAGTGTATGGAAATTCAAGACAGCTAAAGGGCTGTTTGATTAACATCTCATCTTGCACTCTGATCAGTTGGCAAGAAAAGGAGATTTCAAAGTTAATTTCTTGATGGTATCTTTACAATTAATGTATCTGTAAAAGTTTCTTTGTAAATATTTTGTGTTCTGGTGTGTCTAAGATTCCAAACAAAATGATCCTTGCATTTCCTCAAAATGTTTAGTGACAGTCTGATAAGCAAAGCAGTCTGAGCAAGAAATAGGAAATGCAGATATAGGTTTTGTCTGGTTGCATATAATCTTTGCTCTTTTTAAGCTCTGTGAGCTCTGAAATATATTTTTGGGTTACTTCAGTGTGTTTGACAAGACAGCTTGATATTTCTATCAAACAAATGACTTTCATATTGCAACGATCTTTGTAAGAACCACTCAAATAAAATTCTCTTAAAAAGGCCACAAGAAATCTTCATTTTTGAAATGCTTTAAAGTCATAGAAACTTGAAAATAGAATATTAGTTTCTTTGACTTTTAGTAGTTGTTGATTACTTGACTCTTCGGGAAAATTCTTAGTGTGCAGAATCGGGGGAAATTCTTGCCCTCAACTTGTCCCTGTACATTCATCTATATCACTATATCTTAGCACTGTACTTCTTATTTAGGGCAATGTATGAAAACCAAGGGATTTGCCAAAAAGGAAACCCAAACTAATTTGCCCTGGCCTTAAACTTGGGCATTCTTCAAGTCTCTTGTGTTGTCTGGGTATCTTTGTGAAAAAATGCTTGACTATTTAAAAGTAAATGATGGGGCTGGCCTAGTGGTTTAGCGGTTAAGTTTGCGCGCTCTGCTTCGGTGGCCTGGGGTTCGCAGGTTCGGATCTTAGGCGTGGACCTATGCACCACTTACCAAGCCATGCTGTGGCTGGCATCCCACATATAAAGTAGAGGAAGATGGGCACGATGTTAGCTCAGGGCTAATCCTCCTCACCAAAAAAAATTAAATACAGAAAAAAATTGTGTAAGCTCAAAGTGGTTTCCCAAATTGATTTAACTGCGTTTGTTACTTTATTAAGGTATTTTTGAGCTTTAACCTTTACATGGGGATTGAGCTTTCATTTATACTCTGAACTCTGCTTCAGGTTTCTGTATCTAGAGTGAACCCTTGAGTAGGCAAAGTTGCTCCTAATGGAATGATTACATTCCAATAGTGATTTTCTCACCTGCTTATTTCTGTTTCTATTGGATTGATTTCTTAGCGTTGAGGCACAAGTTTTATAGGTTTATTCAGATATCAAGATTTAATCAGTTTGAATTTGGAGACATAGTTTCCTACCAACTCTTTTGATGGATGTTTATAATTTCTTCCCTTAATTGCTCAAGTTATTTAACCTCTTTTCAAGATTCAAGTTAACTTTTCAACACTGGGCAGCAGTGTTCCTTGGGGCAGACCTAAACTTGTCAATTTTTTTTCTTTCCAAATTATCTAGTATCTTCATAATTAGTTTTTTATTCTTGAATCAAGTCCTGTCAGGTTTGTTCTGTCAGCAAACTGGGCCGCAAACATGGCCTTAGGTATTTACTTTATTTCATCTGTTAAAAAGAGGTAGCAAAAATTTCCCCACCACCATAGAATGAAATTTGGGTTGTAAATGACAGCAAATATAAGAATTTAGTAAATAGTGTGATGTATAGAAAATACTTCAAATGGGTAGTCAGTTCCTCACACAGCATCCCACTCTTTGGTTGGGAAATCTGTAGCTGCTGTAGCTATTCTGGTACTGTCCTTGATTCCAGCTGCATCTGAGTGTCCTCATGCCCCCCAAATGTTCCAGTCTAGTTTCTTATATATTTTGTGTGTGTGAGGAAGATCAGCCCTGAGCTAACGTCCGATGCCAATCCTCTTTTTTGCCGAGGAAGATGGGCCCTGGGCTAACATCTGTGCCCGTCTTCCTCTACTTGATATGGGACGCCACCACAGCATGGCTTGAGCGGTGCATTGGTGCATGCCCAGGATCCGAACCCTGGGCTGGAAGCAGAGAACATGCACTTTGCTGCGCCACTGGGCCAGCCTCTACTTTCTTATATCTTTATCTTAACGTTATTACCATTTTTCTAGTTTCCAATTAGGAAATATTTGAAGGGCAATGCAGTTTGGTGCAAAATCAGTCAAGGGCTGTGTGGCCTGAGCAAGTGAGGGGCACTTGGCTCATTACTAAGAATCTATCTTATCAATCCAATTAATAGAATTTTGTGGGGGTGTCAGTCGATAAAATTTACATCCTCTATGGCTTGCTAGACAATCATCTGTGATTTATGCAGTTAAGAAGCTACAAAAGTGATGGTTTGTTTCATCGTGGATGATTTGTTCTTTTTCTCATAAGCCAGCAGCTATATCTGAAGGACAGTTTTTGGATGAACAGCCTAGCAGTGGAGATAAGATTTATGAGTTAAAACCCCCTTTACTATGTGACCTTGAGGTAATCTAGTCTTAGTCTCAGTTTTTCACCTTTAGAACGGTGATAATAGTATCAAACTATTATCTATTCTATTTGATAGAATTATTATTCTATCAAAATAGAATAATAAGGGTTTACTAGAATCTATGGATAAAAGTTCCAGGTATGCACAAGTGGTCAGGCCCTGTGAAACAGTCACCAAATCTACTCATTAGCCCAACTCAGAATAGCTGTAACCAAGCTGGGTAATAGGCTGAGAGAAGAAAAAATAATCCCTCTAACAGACATCCAGAATACTCAAAAGACTTTTGTTTTATTATAGTACATGGGCTGAGACTGATGGGAGGAGGATGTAGTGGGCAACCATTGCCCTGATTAGCATCGGATGCCCATCCCGATGGCCATGAATGTGCCAAAGGTGCCGCCACTCTGCATCATGGTTTTCCCGATGCCGCCCATCAGCTCCCGACCCCGCATTCCGATCCTGAGAGAGGAAGAAACCAAGATGGGGCCAATTGGGAACAAAAATACTGCCCTTTTCCAATTTGTGTTTCTTATGATGAATCAAGCACTCCTGAAGCCTGGCAGGACATTAATTATCTCTTCCAACCTAGAGTGGATGATGACAAGGAAAAGGCTCCATCACGGTGTCTAGGGGGATTTTTCTGATGAATGTCATATTAACTGCCTTCAGGTTGGGGTGGGAGGCAGCAGATGCACCGTAAAGGACATGGACAGCGAAACCAGTTTTCTATGCTGGTTTTATCTCGAGGGTATATATGATCCAATAAAGACATTCGTCTTTTAGATGGTTTCCTAGTGTTAAAACAAGGATTGTGGAGTCAGACCTGGGTTCAAGGTCTGCAATTCACAGGCTGTGTCAAATGTAAAATGGAGATCATAACATTCACAGGATTGTTGTGACAACACACGTACAGCATTTAGCACAGTGACTGACAGTAAGTGCTCAGTAAATGGTAATTTACAATCTGGAAAAACGGGAATAATAGTCTACTACACGTGAAAATGACAAGCAGGCTTATCTGCTTCTACATACGTCCTGTTTCTAGTACAATAAAATTGCTCGAGTTTGTTTCACTATGAACAATTGGAAATAAAAGTAACAGCAGCGATAGTAGAAATAACCATTTATTGAGCTCTTAACACGTGCCAGATTCTGCGCTAAGTGTGGTCTGATTTGATCCTTACAACTCTATGAGATAGATGTTACTGACATCATTCTACACTTGAAACTCAAGCTCCAACTTGCCTACGGTTACAGAAAGAGTAAGGGCCAGGAGTAAGGGCCAGAGAGCAGTTTGAGTCAGAGTTCATATTCTCAAGCACTGAGGCTTCCATCCTGTCCTTCCAGACGGAAGGTGGTTAGGAAATCAGTCTCGCTCGTTAGAGGACAGCGAGGGAATTGGAATGAAGGAGGCTCTATTTAGGCTGCAGGCCGAGTGGAGTCGGGCAGGAAGGTCCGGGAGTCCCGCCCAGAGCTCACCGCCCGCTCCCCTCACCTGAGACAGGAAAAGGTGCCGAAGAGCGCCCCGGCCGCCATGCCCACGGCGCAACCCATCACAAAGCCCATCTTCACACGGTCGAAGCAGCTTGGCTGGGATTGTCCGTAGGGACCCACGGCCACCGGCATCTGCAGGGTTCGAGGGTTAGGGAAGTGCAGGCCTACCCGCCAGCCCGAGAGTCGGGCGGGGAGTGGGGAGCAGGTCCAAGGGATCGGGGAAGGAAAATAAGCTTGTAGCCCGACTCCATCACCCTCTTAGCGTTCGTGTCCCCGCGCCGCGTCGCCCCCACCTCACCTCGCTCGCGGCCTCGGTCGCTCAGCTCTACGTCTCACAAGGAACGCAAGGCGGAGCGCGCTGGCGGCCGGAGGAATCGCTTCCGGGGCGCGGAGCAGTACTTCCGGGACCCCGCAGCTGAGGACTGAAGCCACTTCGGCCCGGGGCTCTGCCATCGGGATCATGCTGCTGCGATCCGCTTGGAGGCGGACGGCTGCAGCCTTGCCCGCCGCTCGGGGGCCGAGGCCCGAGGCGCCCACTCGGGGGCTGCGCCTGCGCGGTACGCTCCGGGTCCCGCTCGCTGCCACCCTTCCTGCGGGCGCAGACCTTTCCCCCTCGGCGCGGGCCTGAATATTCCAGAGCCTACCTCTCCGGCCAGCTACCCAGACCCTCTGACCTTTCCTCTTGGCTACACTCGTCGAACTTGCTCAGGCTGGCCCTTAACGGTTGACTTCGCCGCGCCCCCTCCCTCAGATCCTGCCCCGCAGGTCCTCAGAGCCTTTGAGGCTCGGCCTTCAGACCTCTCCTGGCCAACTTTTAGAGACCAGTAACCTTTGAAGATCTTACCTACTCTTGTCTCCACATTCCTTCTAAATGGTTTTGTCTTTTCAGAGCCCTCCCTACTCCCAACGACGCAATGTGAATTTTGTCGCAACATCCCCTTTTAAGAACCCTGTCTCTCTCCCTTCCCTCCTTTTACAGTTTCCTCAGGTTCTCTGTTTTGTTTGCTTTTACGTTGAGATTCGACCCAGCATCCCGTAAACTTAGCTCGCCTCCATCTAGCTTTTACCTTATGCTATCTTGGATGCCCTGTGTCTGTAGTTGCATCCTCTCTCACTTGGCCACTCCGTTCCATTTTTTTGTCAGTTGTAGACCATGCTCCCCAGTCTGCTGTTCCCTCAGATACAGCCACTGCTCCAAAGGCGGAGTCGGTGCTGCGACCTCTGTATATGGATGTGCAAGCTACAACTCCTCTGGTAAGGATGGAGGGGCAGCTTTCCCCGAGGCTGTTTATAGGAATTATATTGTAGAAGTGACAATACCCAGAAATGGCTGGATCCTTGTGGAAGTGAGAGCCATTGAGAAGTGTGCTGGGAAAAGCAATGAGCTGGGAATCAAGAGGCTTAAGTTGTAGTCTGCTAGAAATGGCTCAGCTTCTTACTAGCTATTGACCTTGGTCAAATCACTTCAGTGCAGGCACTATAGTAGTAGTAAAAAGCATGGGCTCTGGAATTAGCTGGAACTGTGTGAATTTGGGCAAGTACTAAATGGGTTAAAAGACATAAAGCAGCCTTTAGAATAGCTTGATAATCTATTAAGCATGATAATCATGCTTATCATGAAATATCATGAATATCATGAAACATGATAATCACTTGAATATTAATGCAAGGTTTTGCTAACATGTGGACTCTGTTATGTCCTCACCCCTTGTAGATCACATTTTCTGGCAGGAATGGAAACACCTGCAGAAACAGCTGTCAGGACAAGGCAATGTTTGTAGATTACCTGAGGAGATAGTAGAATAGTCTGATTTAAGATGAATTGGGAATGGAAGTATATTAGGCTGATATTTGGTTAGCACCTGAGGGGATGGAAGAATGTTTGAGGCCTAATCTAGGCAGTGTCTGAAGGTTGGGAGTGTATTGAAGCAGGTTGGGCAGGTCTGGGGGCATGAAGTGGGGCCTGAGTTAACTTTGGGCTCAAGGAGACATGTATTCTGTTGTGCTCAGGACCCTCGGGTGCTTGATGCCATGCTCCCTTACCTAATCAACTACTATGGGAACCCACACTCCCGGACACATGCTTATGGCTGGGAGAGTGAGGCAGCCATGGAACATGCTCGCGAGGTTAGTACAAAGGATTCTAGGAGGTTCTAATGTCAGAGTTTCAGTGGCCTGTGGTAGGCATTTCCTTCTTGGTAGATATGGGTGGAGGTGGAAATGGTTTGGGGCTCTTTCAGGAAGAGATTCAGAGAGTAGGCCTTGGAGTTCCTCTGAAGGCATTTGATTAGTTCCCACATTTCCTAGCTAAATTGCCTTTGGCAAGTTAACTAATTTCTTTTCTTTCTTTTTTTTTTTTTTGTGAGGAAGATCGGCCCTGAGCTAACATCTGCCAATCCTCCTCTTTTTTCGCTGAGGAAGACTGTCCCTGGGCTAACATCCATGCCCATCTTCCTCCACTTTATATGGGACAACGCCACAGCATGGCCTGACAAGCAGTGTGTCGGTGCACGCCCGGGATCCCAACCGGCGAACCCCGGGCCACTGAAGCGGAGCACGCACGCTTAAACGCTTGCGCCACTGGGCCGGCCTCAACTAATTTCTTTAAGCTGCAATTTCTTCGTATTGAAAATGGAGATTGTAATAGTTTTTTTTTTTGTGAGGAAAATCAGCCCTGAGCTAACTTCCATGTCAATCCTCCTCTTTTTTTGCCGAGGAAGATTGGCCCTGGGCTAACATCTGTGCCCGTTCCTCTACTTTATATGGGATGCCGCCGCAGCATGGCTTGACAAGCGGTGCATCAGCACGTACCTGGGATCTGAACCTGCGAACCCTGGGCCACCAAAGCGGAGCGCTTGTGCCACTGGACTGGCCCCTGAGATGCTGATAGTTTCTATTCCCTAGGGCTATTGGATGGATTAAATGAGACAATGCTGGTGATGTGTTTATTAACACAATGCCTATGCATATACTAAGAGCTGAATAAGTGCTTTTTGAAAAACACCAATATTATTATTATTTTTTCTTGGGCTGGAAAAGAGCCTGGGATCTGGGAAGTAACTGAATCTATTCTTTGACCCTAATGGGTGCAGAGCTTCTTCAGCAGTTGATAGAATGCAGTGGAGCTCTTCTTGCTCCAGAGCTCTGTCCCAGGTGTATCTGTAGCTACGTTCCTGCCTGGGGAACTGACATTACTTATTTCTGCTTTTTGGCTTTCAGCAAGTAGCATCTCTGATTGGGGCTGATCCTCGTGAGATCATTTTCACTAGTGGTGCTACTGAATCCAACAACATAGCAATTAAGGTAAGACAAGGGAACCAGAGGGCATATTTGGGCTTGCCTGACTTGGGAGATGGTGTCCCTCCACCATTTTCGCTCATATATGTATTTCCCAGCCACCCACTTCCACCCTATTGTGAAGAAAAGACACAGACAAGCACACATCCTTTCTGATTTGTTGCTTCCTTCAACCCTTTGGAATCTACTCTGTCTTAAGTCTTTGTTCCTGTTGAACTGAGTTCAATGAGGTAGTTGGATAAGAAAGGAGGTGGCTCTTGGACCCTTAACCACTTGGTTTTTTGGATGGCAGCTCAGTTGGTTCAGAGAGTGGATAATGGGACTCAACCCTTTTCCCCATCCTTTTGATCTAGTCACAATGAAGTCCAGAGTACACTTATAATTGGGCATGTTTCTCTGCTTCTTGTTACCAGCTTCACCCTTATATGTGTGATTTCAGGGCTGCCTTCCTCTCAGCCTTCCCTTTTCTTTCTGATGAAATCTGTTTGCAACCAGTTCCTCCTGTTTCTTTAGATATCCCAATTTGAAGTACTGGTTACTGTGGTGCCCTCTGCAGGCATTTACTTGGTCACCCATTATAAGATCAGGCACTCTATCCTTGAGACATATAGATCTTTGGTGCTAGCAAAAGTAAAATTCCACTCTCAATAGTCATGTTGGTGTTTCATAGAACATAATCATGTTTAACTGGGCCTGGTTGTCAGAATCACTTGTGTAAATACCAAGGCTCTGATAAATTGTGGGCTGCTATAGTTCAAATGTTATAGTTCAAAAAGAGGGCTCTAATCCCTCTCACCAGTGTCTCTCAACTCTGCTGCTAGTATTAGCTTTTCTGACCTTGGCCTGAGTGTAGGAGGCCTGGGACGGGCTCCAAAGTCATCAACACACTGCCCAATCCCGTTTTAGCAGAAAGCCGTCCTTTTGGACTGCAGAGACCACAGAGCCAGGGTGGAGCTCCCTCCAAAGATGAGGATGGTTTCTGGAATAGGTGCTACCAAACCAAAATGAGTTCACTCCCTGGTGAGTTAAAATCAGACTCTCCACCAGAAGTAGTTGTCACACAAAGTAAAGTATATTTGCAGCAAGTTGGAGACCACACGGAATCATTTCCAAAGTCGTGGTCCTCCCTGAACAAAGGGAAGCAGGTGTCTTTTTTTTCGGGTGGGGAATGAATGACAAAAGGAAAGTTTTGTCATCACATGTAGAGGTGGGTATTAGCTGGTGCAGGCTCAGTCTGACAACATACTGTTGCATATATCATGTTATGCTAATGCTAATAAGGCCTAGGCTTCTCCTAGGAGATTATAGTATTAAGATGAGGAAAAGGGCATTTTCTGGTCATCTGCGCAGGCGCTGCCCTTGCAGTGGGGCTCTTTCTGGTTCAGGCCACTGAACCACTGCTATCTCTTCCCGACATAGCTCTGAAAAACAACCTTGAGGGAGTGTTAAGCACCTTTAAACTTCCTTTGAGCTGCTTAGGTAATGCACTGATGACATAGGGAGCGTTTTCAAAACTGAAAATGTTTGCTTTGAAAGTCTCCACAAATCCCAAACCTAGAGGTCAAGGATTGCTAAGAATAGTTGTGACAGTTGTCCCCTTAGTCTCCTGGATGGGTAGAGTAAATGTGTATCTTCTATTAGAGGATTCTACACTGTGGGTAACTAAGATAGGAAGGCAGAGGGGACTTTAAATGTTTTGCTTTTAGTGTTCCTTTTCCTCGAGAACATAGTTTTTAATGTACTTATAATTTTGGCCTAATTATTTTTATATTTTGCTTCTAAAGAAGTACTCTATAATAAGCTCTATGAGGTACAGGGTTGCACATTTTATTTCTTTTAATTTTTTGAAAGTAATTCATGCATATGTGGTGAGATTTTTTAACCCTATAGAAAGATTTAAAATAAAGTGTAAGTTTTCCTCTCCTCTTCTGACCCAGAGTCCTGATCTGCAAAGTTAATTCTGTTAATTCTAAACTAATTCTGTTTAGTATTGTTCCAGAAAAAAATTATACATACATATGAATTTGCTTTTAATATTTTCACAAATTGTAGCATGCCATATTTATTCTTCTATAACCATTAATAACATATCCTATGTTCTTCTGTTTCAAAATCCATAATTTTTAATATATTCTTTTTCATGGAGTTATGTTATCACAATTTACTGTTCATTTCTATATTGTTGGTTGTGTTTAATCTTTCCATTTTTTAAGAATTGTAAATATAACTAAAGCATATTTTGTCTCTGTAGCTTCATCTATCTTTTGAAAAATTTCCCTAAGGTAAATTCCCAAAGGAGGAATCACAGTTAAAGAGTGCGAATACAGCTTTTAAGACATCTTTCTTATGTGAGTCTAGCTTATAGAGATTATAGCATAAATACTGCCATCAGTAAGGAATGAGTGTATGAGTTTCACTTCTACGCTGCCAGCTTTGGGTATCAGTATCACCATATTTGCATGTTTTGCTATTTAAATAGAAATAAAAGAGAGAGGCTTTTTCCTGGGATGCAAGGATAGACATGTTGCCCATTTTCCACCTATGGTATAATAAAAAATAACTTGAGTTTTTGTCCTCTGTTCCTGGCACAGAGCTTCAAAAACCCTTGGAGTTTCCTGAATGATAGAAATGTCTTTTGTTATTCATAACAAACCTCCTTGGACCATAGCTGAGTTTATGGTAATGAAATGACTCATGGTGGGTCCTTAGATAGTTTCAAGGGACACACTGGCCACTCCAGAAAGACCAGGCATGTGATTAGAAGGTGGGAACGTTCAGCCCTGCTCCCCTCTGGGGAGGCTGAGGGGGCCTGGAGATTGATTTCAGTTGTGTGGCCAGTGATTTAGTCAGTGCTCCAACATCAGAGAATTGATGTTGGAGCATACCGCCTTTGCCTACTTTCCCTTTACAAATGAGATTGAAGTCATTGCTGTCTCTCTGAGTATATTCTCCTTCCTTCCACTGTCACCAATTTCTAGGGGGTGGCCAGGTTCTATAGGTCACGGAAAAAGCACTTGATCACCACCCAGACGGAACACAAATGTGTCTTGGACTCCTGCCGTTCACTGGAAGCCGAGGGCTTTCAGGTCACCTACCTCCCAGTGAAGAAGAGTGGGATCATCGACTTGAAGGTAGGAATGGGTCTTGGGAGGAAGGGCAAAATAGGAGGAGCTTGGCTTCAGCCTGTAAATCCATCTTCAGCCTCAGCTTGAGCTTGAAGGACTAGATCTAATGGTGAGGGTGGGGTTTAGAGAAATAGGCCTGGCAGAGAAACCAAGAATTTCTTCCTGTTGCATGTGTACCATTGTCCTTTTCTCTGGAGGATTTGTTTCTCAGCTTTGTCAGTGCTTCCTGGTTTGTATGAGAGCCACTGGGCATGTGTGCAGGATGCCAGGGACTCACACTCACCATAGCAGAGCTCTGGCCTCCTCCCCTACACTAATGTCTCTCATCCCCCTAAAAAGGAGGTGTAGTTTTTTTGAGGAATATTTCCCTTTTTGGCCCATGTCCTTATATGTCCATTTTGGGTAATGAGTCCAAGCATCTTGTCCACTAGATTTTGGATACTAGCATCCCTAGACAAATCCTAAGATGCAGTTTGTAGACAGAGCCCTGTCATGTGCAAACAGAGATAGTTTTACTTCTTTCTTTCCAAGCTGGAGGCCTTTTATTTCTTTTTCTTGCCTAATTGCCCTGGCAAGAACTTCTAATACAAAGTTGAATAGAAGTGGTGAGAGCAGACACCCTTGTTTTGTTCCTGATCTTAGATGAAAGCTTTCACCATTAAGTGTGATATTAGCTGTGGATTTTTTGTAGCTATTCTTTTTTAGATCTCTTTTATCAGGTTGAGGAAGTTCTCTTCTCTTGCTAGTCTGTTGAATTTTTTTTTTTAACGAAAGGGCATTGGATTTTCTCAATTGCTTTTTTGTGTCTATTGAGGTGATCATGTGCTTTTGTTATCTGTTCTATAATATGGTGTATGCATTGATTTTTTTTGGTATGTTGAATTTGTATTCCTGGATTAAATCCCATTTGGTCATGGTGGATGACCCTTTGTATATGTTGCTGGACTTTGTTTGCTAGTATTTTGTTAAGGATTTTTGCGTCTGTATATATTAGGGATAGTGATCTGTAGTTTTCTTTTCTTGTGGTATCTTTGTCTGGTTTTGATATCAGGGTAATACTGGTCTCAGAGTAGACACGTTCGTTGTAACCTACTCTTTCAGTCCTTCTGACTACTATGCCCCTTCATAAAACCCTTCGTTTCAGCCACACTGCCTTCATATCTCCCTAACGTGCCCTGGCCAGTCCTACTTTGGACTTGTCCTCACATATCCTCTCACCTTTGATCTGTTCTCCTTTTCTTTGCACTTACCTTAATCTTCTCTCTCTTTTAAAAACTTAGCTGAAGTCCCAGCTCTTTCATGAAATCTCTTTGATGCTCCAACCCCTTTTAATTTCTTTCTTCTCTTAATTCCCTCAATTACTTATTGGCTTTTTACTTCTGTGCTCTGTTGTATGCATATGTCTTTGTCTCCACTAGGCTAAATTTCTTGAATGCTAGGAGTGTATATTTTCTGTGTTTTTATTTCTCATAATACTTAACACAGTGCCTTTCTTTCACTTCGTAGTATTTATTGTGCTATAGTGCCAGGCACTGGGGATAGAGGGATGAACAAGACAAGCCTAGTCCCTGCCTTCAGGGAGCTTACATTCTAGTGAAGGGAACAGTTAACATGTAAACAAACATATAAATGAAATAATTACAAATTGGGATAAATGCTATGAAGGAAGCAAACAAGAAGCTGAGAGAAACATAACATTGAGAACCTACATTAGACCAGTGTCAGGGAAAGCATAACAGATGTTGGGAGTTATAATTCCTTTGATTATTATCCTTTGATAATAATGATTAATAATTCCTTTAAGATAAATGTTTCAGTCAGATGTGGTCCCTACCTCAGTGTTGTTAATGGTAACCTTGTTTTTTGTTACTTTGTTCTTTGCAGCTTACTCTGACAACCATCCGCAGGAAAGCCTTCCCTTTTCTTTTTTTATTAAACTTTTAATTTTTAAATAATTGTAGATTCACATGCAGTTGTAGGAAATAATACAGAGATCTCATGTACCCTTTACTCAGTTTCCCTCAATGATAACATCTTGTACAAGTACAGTACAATATCACAACCAGGACATTGACATGGATACAATCTAACGATTTTGTTCTGATTTCCCCAGTTTTCCTTGTACTCACTTGTGTGTGTATGTTTAGTTTATGCAGTTTCATCATGTGCAGGTTCGTGTAACCACCACCATGGTCAAAAAACAATTTCATCTCCACAATGATGGTTCCACAGTGTTCTTTTAAAACCACTAATTTGTTCTCCATTTCTTTAATTTTGTCATTTTGATAATGTTATATAAATAGAATCATATAGTTATGTAACCTTTTGGGATTGGCCTTTTTTACTTAGCGTAAGTCTTTGGTGAATTATTTAAGTTGTTGCCTGTCGCAGCAGTTTGTTCTTTTTTATTACTGAATAGTATTCCATGTTATGGAAGTACCACAATTTGTTTAACCATTTACCTGCTGAAGGACATCTGGGTTGTTTCTATTATGAATAAAGATACTATGAACATTTATGTATAGGTTAACTTTTTATTTCCCTGAGATAAATGCCCAAGAGTGCAATTACTGGGTCATATGGTAATTTCATAGTTTTATAAGAAACAAAAACTACCAACTGTTTTCCAGTGTGGCTGTACCATTTTACCTCCCCACCAGTAGTGTATGAATGATCCAGTTTCTTTGCATTCTCGCCAGCATTTTGTGTTGTCATTGGTTTTTTTGTTGTTGTTGTTGTTTTTTGGTGAGGAAGATTGGCCCTGAGCTGACATCTGTTGCCAGTCTTCCTCTCTTTTCTTGAGGAGGATTGTCCCTGAGCTAAGATCTGTGCCAGTCTTCCTCTATTTTGTACGTGGGACGCCACCACAGCATGGCTTGATGAGCAATGTGTAGGTCCGAGCCCGGAATCCGAACCCATGAACCTCGGGCCGCTGAAGCGGAGCACGTGAACTCAACCACCATGCCACCAGGCCGGCCCCTCATTGTTTTCTTATTTTTTTTATTAATACAGGAATTTATTTATTTATTTATGTATTTTTGGTGAGGAAGATTGGCCCTGAGCTAACATCTGTTGCAAGTCTTCCTCTTTTTGCTTGAGAAAGATTGTTGCTGAGCTAACATCTGTGCCACTTGTCCTCTATTTTGTATGTGGGACACTGCCACAGCACAGCTTGAGGAGCGGTGTGTAGGTCCGTGCCTGGGATCTGAACCCGTGCTGGGCTGCTGAAGCAGAGCGTGTGAACTTAACCACTACGCCACCACTCTGGCCCCTCATTGTTTATATTTTAACCGTTCTGATAGGTGTGTAGTGAAAGGCCCCTTTTCAAGACTAAGCTTACCTACATTCTGAGTTAGGGAGAACTTTGTTGATACTATATAGTCTCCTTACTCCTGATGTTTTTAGGAACTAGAGGCTGCCATCCAGCCAGATACCAGCCTGGTCTCAGTCATGACTGTGAACAATGAGATTGGAGTGAAGCAGCCTATTGCGGAAATAGGTGAGTATTATGGGTGGACCCTGATGCTTTCCCACGACTGGGATCTATCTGAGGAGCTGGAGTGGACTGGGAGCTATAACACTTTATAAAGTACAGTAAGGAAATCAAGGGAAAGAGAGCTTCAGTTCCTTGTTCAGAGACATATTGTAAGTGGCATAGCCAGTATTTGAATCCAGGTCTAGTACCCTTTATATTCTTTTCATTTTACTGCAGTTGGTGCAGAAAACAAAACAAAAAATCCTCCAACCTTTATTCTCTTCCTTTTTCACTTTAGAACATCTCTTTATTATGCTCTCTTAGAGCCAGACACTAACCCTGTAACCTTGTAGGCACATTAGCAAATAGATCTGTTAATCTTTGCTTCTTCTAAATCAAAAAGGGTCTAAAAGTTAATCTGATATATTGAAAGGCCGGTGTTAATGAGGTAGGAAGAGTCTTTTTTTGTTTTGTGAGGAAGATCAGCCCTGAGCTAACATCTGCCAAATCCTCCTCTTTTTTTTTTTTGGTGAGGAAGACTGGCCCTGGGCTAACATCCATGCCCATCTTCCTCCACTTTATATGGGACGCCGCCACAGCATGGCTTGACAAGCAG
The DNA here is from genome assembly GCF_020826845.1 of Diceros bicornis minor. NCBI lineage: Eukaryota > Metazoa > Chordata > Mammalia > Perissodactyla > Rhinocerotidae > Diceros > Diceros bicornis. The sequence goes on from NC_080758.1 coordinate 24,073,668, forward strand.
TGCGTTGGTGCGCGCCTGGGATCCGAACCGGCAAACCCCGGGCCGCCGCAGCGGAGCGTGTGCACTTAACTGCTTGCGGCACCGGGCCGGCCCCTAGGAAGAGTCTTATTCATCAGAATATTGGGTATTTTGATTTGGTGCTTTGCCCCTGCTCTTATTTATTCTAGTCAAGGAAACTATTGCTGAGAATGAGAGAGAGAAGGAGAAAGAAAGAGAGATGTAATTTACTATATGGCTAGAGGCTAATGCCAGATACAGTTTTGCCTTAGAACTCATGGTACATTGTGGGACCACTGCCACGTGACTTCCCAACATTGTGCTATGGTTCTTCCTCTCTGTTCTTTCCTCAGGGCGGATCTGTAGTTCCAGAAAGGTATATTTTCATACCGATGCAGCCCAGGCTGTTGGAAAAATCCCACTTGATGTCAACGACATGAAAATTGATCTCATGAGCATCAGTGGTCACAAAATCTATGGTCCCAAAGGTACTAACCCCTTCTAGAATTCCTCCTCTCTGTACCTCCCAGCAAACCCTTTGAGAGATGTTCCTTGTACTCATTTGGGACTACCATTGCCCTCAGAGGAAGTTTTACATTCAGAATGCCTTGCAGGATGCAAGTGTCATTTAGCAATAGCCAAGAACACTTGCCTATTTGTAGACCCTCAAAATTACTGTATAGCAGACCATCTTTCCCTAGTATCTTTAGAAAAATCCTTAGAAAGCATGTAGATGTTAATTTGGTTGAGAAATAAAGGGTTTTGTCATATCAAATTTAGCTAGATAAGTCCAGCTATCTTGTCTGCCCCACTATGATATGCAGAGCAAAATTCTTTGAGTCTTTCATTCCCTGTGTCTTGCTTTACCCTAGGGGAAGACTGTATGGGCTTTTACCTCTGTTGGTGTTTGTTCCTAGACTTAGTAGTCTGTACTCCTGTTAGTCTCTCAGGGATACTTGTCTGTTCTCTATGGTTCTATTGGCCTAGGCATATTTTCTAGCTTGAATTCTGCCTCTTCACCCCAACCTTTGGGAAGAGGCTGTTGTCCTCTGTTTTATGGAAGTAGCCGTAAAAGACAACAACTCCTCTTTCTCTGGGGTGAGAGCCTGTGGTGGTTGGTAATGCTGGTACACTTTCTGTGTCTGAAAGGTATGTTATCTGGGTGTACACCCTGTAGAAAAACGGGTGGTAGCTCCTGTATGTGTGTGAGATGGCTTCTTCTAAAGGTTCCAAGAGGTTGTAAAGAGTGTTTTTGTGAGCTATTATTTTAAAAAGCCCAACAGGCATTCTATCTTTAACTAAAATGTTGCCTTTATTGGCTTTTATTGTACATCTATTTTGATAAAACCAATTAACTCATAGTGAGCAGAAGCTGTGATCAGCATTTAAATGTGTACAGTTATCTCTCACTATCAAAACTCCTGCTTTCCGAACTCAGGATCTAAGTAGATTTAGATAACGTGGTATCCTGCACTATCCAGTCATGGGATCTGAGCACTTGTTCTCTGAACTTGGGAACTGCAGAGATTCAAATAGTGTAGGATCTTGAATTTGATTTTATTTTTAAAGGGGAAATGAAGTATTTCTCAATAAATACAGTTTGGTACATAAATTATTTAGAACTGAGGTCCTTCATAATAAACTTGGGAACCACTGCTTTAGTTTTTATGGTACCTGCAATCTCTGCCTAAACAGTTGTTCTGTGTGGGAGAAGATGAACTTCATCAAGTGCCCACTCTATTCAAAAACCCTTGACTACTTAGTGAATATCTTTGCATATTCATGCTCATATTTTATTTGTTTGTTTTGTGAGGAGATCAGCCCTGAGCTAACATCCGCCAATCCTCCTCTTTTTTTGCTGAGGAACACGGCCCTGGGCTAACATCTGTGCCTATCTTCCTCCACTTTATATGGGATGCCGCCACAACATGGCTTACCAAGCAGTGCGTCGGTGTGCGCCCGGGATCCGAACCAGCGAACCCCGGGCCGCCGCAGCGGAGCGCGCGCACTTAACCGCTTGCGCCACCGGGCCGGCCCCATGCTCATATTTTAGTATGAAATTCCTGTAAGTGGGTGTGTTGAGTCACAAGTTATATACATTTTTAAGTTTTGATAGACTCTGGGAGATTGTGCTAATTTTTACTTCCATTCTGATCTCTCCCTGTATTTTCCTCAAAGTTTTTTTTTTTTGTTTTAAATTTTTATCCTATTTAGGCAAGGTAATATATTCACATGGTTCCAAATTCAAAAGCTACAAAAAGTACATGGTGGAAAGTCTGTCTCCCAACCATGTAGTTCCCCTCGGGGGAGGAAGTTTCTTGAGTATTTTTCTAGAATTATTCTGTGCAGGGGCTGGCCCTGTGGCTTAGCAGTTAAGTGTGAGCGCTCCGCTACTGGGGGCCCGGGTTCGGATCCCAGGCGCGCACCAACACACTGCTTGTCCGGCCATGCTGAGGCAGCATCCCACATACAGCAACTAGAAGGATGTGCACCTATGACATACAACTATCTACTGGGGCTTTGGGGAGAAAAATGGAAAAAAAAAAAAAAGTTTAATAGAATTATTCTGTGCATTTGCAAGCACATATATTCTTCCCTTCTGCCTCTTCTGTTTTTTTTTTACCCAAAAGATAGCATACTATACTCATTGTTCTGTATCTTGCTTTTTTCACCTAACAATGCATCTTTTTTTTAAACTCAAGTACAGACTTTATTGAGATTTCGCGAGTTATCTAACCGTGTATCTTAGAGATTTTACAGTGACAGTACAGAAGGAACTTCCTTGTTCTTTTATACAGCTGTTTTGTATTTCATTATATGAATGTACCAAATTTATTTTCCCATTCCCCTGATGATGGACATCTAAGTTGTTTCCAATCTTTTTGCTGTTATGAATAATGCTGTGTTGCATGATATCATTTCATACATGCATAGGGAGCTACTTTAAACCATTTTGGTCATTAATCCTTCTGGTAGTTACCTTCCTGATATTAAATAATTTTGATAAGTATTATGCTTTTACTGCTATTTTTTCCTTTCCTTCAACTTTTTTTATTTTGAAGAATTTCAGCCTTACAGAAAAGTTGAAAAAAATATTTTGACCCCTTTGGAAAGTGATATTTTGTTTCAACTGCATTTTTCTTTTTCTCTTTTTTGTAACAAACTTTGTCTCTCAGGGGTTGGTGCCATCTACGTTCGCCGCCGGCCCCGTGTGCGTGTGGAGGCCCTGCAGAGTGGAGGGGGCCAGGAGCGGGGTATGCGGTCTGGGACAGTGCCCACACCCTTGGTGGTGGGGCTGGGGGCTGCGTGTGAGGTGGCACAGCAAGAGATGGAGGTATGAAGAGAGCAGTTCCCTTCTACAACTTCTTCCCCTGTGCTGGGTCTCTTGTTAGAGGCTTCTCGGCATGACTGAGTCAGATCTCTGCCAGAAGAGGAGGTTTAAGAAAACCATCCTTGTCCTGGTACTGCTGACATCTTGTTCTGAGGGAGGTGTTATGGGTTCCAAAATCTAGGCCCTTTCAATAGTTACCAGTTCGTTTATTTCTGGGTTTTGTTTTTTTTTTGTGTGTGTGAGGAGATCAGCCCTGTGCTAACATCTGCCAATCCTCCCCTTTTTGCTGAGGAAGACCGGCCCTGGGCCAACATCCTTGCCCATCTTCCTCCACTTTATATGGGACGCCGCCACAGTATGGCTCAGCCAAGCAGTGCATTGGTGCACGCCTGGGATCCGAACCCGCGAACCCCGGGCTGCTGCAGCGGAGAGTGTGCACTTAACTGCTTGCGCCGCTGGGCCAGCCCCTATTTCTGGGGTTTTGAAACCATGTGTCAAGTTATTGAGCAGTTTTGCATGACAGGCACTGTGCTCAGTGCTGGGGATATAGTGGTCTCCATGAGTAACACAGGACAATAGATGGGCCTGATGCATAGTCACTTCTGGGCACAGGAGAAGGGCTCCTCGTCATGTGTGTTTCTGAGCTGTTGATGGTTACTATGCTTAGTTCTCCTTTGCCTGCTCTTCAGTATGACCACAAGCGGATTTCAAAGTTAGCAGAGCGGCTGACACAGAAGATAATGAAGAGCCTTCCAGATGTGGTGATGAATGGGGACCCTGAGCACCATTACCCAGGTATGGACATTCCCTTTCTATTCCCATTCTGGAAGAGCCTGAAACTCTGTGACTCCTCTCATAGTGGTGCTTTCTTCCAGGCTGTATCAACCTCTCCTTTGCATATGTAGAAGGAGAGAGCCTGTTGATGGCACTCAAGGATGTTGCCTTATCCTCAGGGAGGTGAGTTGGATTGGATAGACAGGGACTGTGGCAGTGCCGATTAGCCTGGCTTCTAAGTGTTATAATAGATTATTAAGCTTCCCAGTGTGGAGATGACAGGCACGAGAGTTCTTGGTTAAGAGTAAAGGTCATTTTGTAAGCACCTATTTTTTAGCTGGCAGAGCACAGGCTAAAGTTTGCCACTCTAGGAGGGCTTCCTGGGGTAGAATTTTGTGCCTTTTATGGTCCCAGGAGATGCATGTATCTGTTCTAGCTTTATACTAGCAGTTCTGTTGCAGGCCTCCAAAATTGAAGTATGCTTCCAAGGCCACCAAAGGTTTAGCTGCTGTCTGGGCTGATACAGTTGGTGTATTTGGTCACAGGGGAGTGAGCACATGGTCCTCTGCTTCCTCTTCTTGTCAGACCAGCTCACGTGGTCATGCTTTGGTAGTGTCCTTGCTCAAGGAGCTTATCCTCCATAGAGGCCTGAGGAGCTGAGTTCACATCCCAGAAACTGCAGGCAGCATTGGGCCCTTTAGCTCTGCCAGATTAGAATGTCTCTCTTGTCTCCATGGTATGACTCTAGGGGCCTGGGGGGTGGAAGCAATACTGGGGGTTTGTGGCTAAAAACAGATGATGATGAACTGGGTAAGGCTCTATGTCTTTCTCCTCAGTGCCTGCACCTCTGCATCCCTGGAACCCTCTTATGTCCTTCGAGCAATTGGCACTGATGAGGATTTAGCTCACTCTTCTATCAGGTCAGTCAGTTGAGCTGCAACATTTATGAAAGGCATCCTCTTTCGTATTTTTCATCTTCTGTTGTCTTCCTCGGTCTAGTGTTCCTTATCCCTTCTTGTTTCTTCATGGAGGTTTCTAGAGCAGTGATTCTCAGACTTCGTTGACTATCACCTGGGAAGTTTGTGCAAGATGAAGATTTCTGAGTCCCACACTCAGAGATTCTGATTCACTAGGTCTGGAGAAGGAGTAGGAAACTTCTCAGGTGATACTAATGTGGGTGGTCCACAGACCATGTTCTGAGAAACTCAGACCTAGATGGGAAGAACCATGTTCTCTCCATGTCTTTTGTGGAGTAGATCCTCAGCGAGTATTTGCTGAATGAATTTACCCCAGTGCCAGAGCTCTGATGCAGAGCTCTTCTCCTGTGCCTTTTTCAGGTTTGGCATCGGCCGTTTCACTACAGAGGAGGAAGTGGACTACACAGTGGAAAAGTGCATTCACCACGTGAAGCGTCTTCGAGAAATGAGGTATGCACTGTTGTACCAGAGACCCTTTGGAAGAAATTGAAGTTTTGGCTCCTCTCTTGTCCTCAGGCTATGTGTTCACACTGCCAGAAACCAAAGTTTGAGAATACCTAGATTTTAGGATTCAGAGGTTCCACAAAGCAAGAAAGTGGATTTCCTTGGCTACTTGTTTTTAGAATATGAAAAAATGTTTTTAAAAACCAAAGAACTACATAAATTCAGATGTTTTTCATTATTGTTATTGATAATATTAATAGTTATCATTGCAAGCAATATCGATACAAAATTCATGATTCGTAGACTAAGAATAGGAAGACTCCCTTTAAGATAGGGATTCTTTTTTTTAAATTTTATTTATTTTTTCCCCCAAAGCCCCAGTAGATAGTTGTATGTCATAGCTGCACATCCTTCTAGTTGCTGTACGTGGGACACGGCCTCAGCATGGCCGGAGAAGCAGTGCATCGGTGCACGCCTGGGATCCGAACCCTGGGCCACCAGCAGCAGAGCATGCACACTTAACCGCTAAGCCACGGGGCCGGCCCTAAGATAGGGATTCTTAATTTGGGTTCTGTGGCTAAACTTCAGGAGGTACAAAATTATATGCTAAATATTGTGCCATTGTGTATTTTCTTTTTTCTTTTTTTAGAGTTTTAAAAAATTGTGCATTTTCTTTGGAAGAAAGTCCATAGTTTTCATCAGATTCTCAAAAGGTTTAAGAACCACTACTCAGAGTTTTCTTTGTAGAGGTGCTTAAAAAGGTCAGAGATCCTCTACTAGCCAGCTACTACCGGGGATTCCCCTAGTAGTCATAGAGCTCTGCTTCCTCCTGAGAACATTAAGTCTTCTGGATTTTTTCAGAGTCTAGCTCTGTTTTGGTTCAGTTTGACTTTCAGCATTCTCTTGGTCTAGTTGATGAGAGTGAGGAAGTTCACGTATATACCCTGCTTCCCTTTGTGAGCTCTGTCAGGCTTTTCTGGGCTCTGGATTTTTCTTCCCAGGGCCTAGGTGTATTGCTTAAATATCTACAGCTTACTTAGCTTTCTTAGGCTTGAGATTCCTCCTTTGCTTGGCTTTATGATATTCTCTGGCAACACTCAAAGGGCATTTCTACTGACCATGCTGCGAGCAAAGCCTTATTCTTCCTATCTGTGTGGTTTCAGCATCTTCACCCTATTCTGACTCTTTACAAACTGAATTCAGCCTGGTCCCATTATCCCTCAGCCAGAGCTTTATTTTGTGAGCCATGATAATAAGTGACTTTCCCTAAAGAGAAGGGGCAGGAAGGAGATGGCTAACTTTAAGGAGCCAAGGAAAATGTCATAAATAGAAAGGCATGCTGGAATGCATAGTGTAAAGGAGAGGGATAAGCCAAGAACAGAATGAAATTGAGTAGAAGAAAATTAACTGGAGAAATGCAAACCACAAATCCCATGATCATAACACGCTGAAGTAATGTGTTGTTTAGGAACATTATCTAAGACGTCCAAGCTGAAGGGGATCAGAGCTTAGCAGAGATTTCTCAGCAGCAGTTCTTGTGTGAAATGGGATGACCAGGTCTGAGATCCAAGAGGTCGTTTTGAATTGGAGCCAGGGATATTGGAAGTGCAGTCCAACTCTGAGGAGATGAAGCTGGCAGGAATTGGGTAAGGGTGCTACATACCCAAGTGATTTAGGGTTATGCTCTACCCCTAACTGAGAACTAGAGCAAAACTCAGAAGCAAGTGCTGAAAAATGGTTCATTTGTGGTGGGGGTTAGTAGAGAGGCTGAAACTTGCTGCTTACACAGGTCCCAAGGGTCTTGGTTCCCCCAGGGAGACTGTGACCAGAGCCTCTCATGAATGGGATGAGAGCTTCATGAATATGACCTGATGCCATTGGCCTGGCCCCATTGGAGCTGAGCCTGGGTACCTAGTTATTACTGTTTGTTGACATCTGGGGAGAGGCTAGAGCTGACAAGGACTTACAGATAGCTGGGAAAGACTTGCTAGCCACTTGCGTTGGGGTCTCTCAGGGCAAGGAGGTGGTGGAGAGACAAGAACAGATGGAGGCAAGTCAGGGCTCAGGGCCTAGGAGCCAATGTTGTCTGCTTCCTTTCTAAGCCCTCACTCATCCAATACCTCTTCTCTTTGGCAGCCCTCTCTGGGAGATGGTGCAGGATGGCATTGACCTCAAGAGTATCAAGTGGACCCAACACTAGAAGAGTGGGCCTCTGACTTTGTGCTGGCCTGGCTCCTCCTGCCTCACCAACCCATGCACAGCCGGGCACCTTGTTACATGCAGTGGGTGCTCCATGTTCAAACCAGAATTGGTATAGCCCAGGTGACTTCAGCATCAGCCCACCTCCAAGACAGAAACAGAAGAAAACTATGTTTCCCTAGCCTCAGCTCTTTTGAAGGGGAACACTCCCCATTTGTCTCTATTAGTCCTTCTCTGGTCTTACAATGAGCGGATATTCTCATCCTGAAACAGGAGGGACGTTTGCTATGATATTGCTGCTGGACATGTCTGTATCCTTGGTGGGGAGAGCCAGAGGAACTGGAAGAAGGCTCTTTGTTCAGGGATCCCGATGCTGTACGTGGACATTTGAGTTGTCACTTACTGCTGCTCAGCGAGACTGACTCCTTCAGGAACAAGCATAATCAACTACGACTTAATCTTTTTTGTGGCTCCAAAGGCCACCTCTTCATGTTGACTGTAGACCGAATAGCAAGTTTCCTAGAAGGCTTGTCTCCTTTCTGTTCTTGTCCTCCTTCCTTTCTTTGACCTAATGGAGCTAGAAATACCTATGTGACTCCATCCATTATTCTAATAATTTATATTTCTTTTTAAAAATTTGTTAATTTGCAGATGAGAAAAATAAAATCACCTTCCTCTGTTTACTCTGTGACTTTATGAGAGGCTCCGGGAAAATTCCAGGCTGCACTTGGGAACTGTAGAGTAGACTATCACTCTACTTGATTTCCATAGATGACTCAATCTGCTTGCATATCTCTTCATTCAACAATTATTTGAGTGTCTGTCAGGAGCCTGACATTGGTATGGGTATTGGGGATACACTGGTGAACAGGACCAAAAAGGACCCTGCCCTCATTGAGCTTTCATTCTAGTAGAGAGACAGAAAACAAGAAGTAAACAAATAAGGCTATTATAGATTGTGATGAGTGCTATGGAAGAAACAGGATGGTAAGAGGAAATAACGGGGAGAACCTACTATGTTGGGTGTACTAGGAAAGATTTTTGGGGTGTTACTTAAGCAAAAATGTGATTTCCAGCCATGGGAAGAGCTAGGGACGAGTGAGGGATGAGAAGGAGCTGCAAGAGCAAAGGGCCTGAGGTATGAAAAAGCATGATGTGTTTGAGAAACCAATAGGAGGCCAACACAGCTAGAGTAGAATTTTTCAATTTGTGGATCTTTTTTTTTTTTTTTTTTTGGTGAGGAAGATTAGCCCTGAGCTAATATTTGTTGCCAATCCTCCTCTTTTTGCTGAGGAAGATTGGCCCTGGGCTAAGATTCATGCCCATCTTCCTCTACTTTATATGTGGGACGCCTGCCACAGCATGGCTTGATAAATGGCATAGGTCCGTGACCGAGATCCAAACCTGCTAACCCCAGGCCACTGAAGCAGAGTGTGTGAACTTAACCACTATGCCACCAGCTGGCCCCGCCTTGATTTGTGGATCTGAAACCATAAGTGGATAGTAGCCAGCAACTAAAAAAAAGCAAGAGAAGGGCTGGCCCAGTGGCATAGTGGTTAAGTGTGCACTCTCCACTTTGGTGGCCTGGGGTTCACGGGTTCCAATCCTTGGTGCACCCTGACGCACTGCTTGTCAAGCCATGCTGTGGTGGCGTCCCATATAAAGTAGAGGAAGATGGGCACAGATGTTAGCCCAGGGCTAATCTTGGTCACACACACACAAAAAAAAGCAAGAGAAAAAATAAGAGTACATCACACATAAAGTATTTTATTTTGATTATATATTTGAATGTGTATACCAGGTTACAAATGTGATTTCTTATCACATTTCTTATGTGGGTGATGGTCAAAAAAATGTGAAAGCCACTAGGTTAAACTATGGTGAATGCAGATGAATAGGGAGGGAGGAGATGAAATTACAGAATTTTTTTAAATAAAATTTTTTATTTTGAATAATTTTAGAGAAAGATTGCAGAGATAGTACAGTTATATATTCATCACCCAATTTCCTCTAATTTTAACATCTTATATAAAACTAGGGCACATTTGTCAAAACTAAGAGATTAACATCTGTACATTAGTATTAACTAAACTTCAGGTTTTAGTCAGGTTTCACCAGTTTTCCCACTAATATCCTTATTCTGTTCCAGGATCTAATCCTGGATACCATGTTGCATATAGTAGGTTTTGTTTTTAATACACTATATTATACCCACAAAGAGTATATAATCTTTTCTGTATCAAAATAATACTAAAGTGTAGCTGTTGGGAGGGTGGTTAATGAAGTCTGGTGGGTAAGCCTCCCTGGACTGAAATTTTTAAATGGGAAAAAAGAATCAAGTTTTGGTTCTTCTGTCAAGGCATCATAGAACTAGGCACCACTTTGTAGTCCATTTAATCCTCAAAACATTTCTGCAAGATAGGCACTATTTTCCGCCTTTGGCAGAGGCTCGAAAAAGTGAAGCAATTTGCACAATGTCCGGCCGCGAGGGGCGAAGCCAGCTACTCGTACCCATCCCACCGTGCAGCATCCCTCCCCTAAGGCGGGGCTACTGCGAAAACATCGCAGGCCGGTACTCATAGCTCTTCTCGCCCGAAACACGGCAGCTTCCGGGAGATTACCTGAGAACCTCAGCGCGCTTGCGCCGCTCTGCCCCGTGACGTCAACCACTCCGTCCCGCCCCTTCTGGAACGCTGAGCCGCCGAGCGGGCCGGCGGCCATTTTGTGAAGCGGCGAAGGAAGTGGTGACTGCTGTGGGCTCCGGGAAGCCATTCGGCAGGGGCTGTCGGCCGCGGGGCGGAGGCACTCGCGCGGGGGGTAACTCGGGTCTGGGTTCGGGTGCCGCGCAGCTCTCCCCGGTAAGACTCCCGCAGCCCCGGAACGGGCGGGGCTGTGCGGGGCTCGAGCCGCCCCTTGGTGGCCTGGGGCGGGGCCTTCGGAGGCCTCCGTGCCCGCCGCAGCGAGCGCCCCACACAAAAGGGTCGGGGCATGGCTGCGGGGGCCTGGGGTGCCACTTGTGCCTCTCAGGCCTGAGAAGTGCAAGAAGGACGCAAGAGAGGATGAGCCTGCATACCGAAGTGGGGACGAGGCCGTAGCGAGGACGCCCCCGTGGTCTGAGGGAGGAGGCCAGAGCTGGGTGGCCCAGCGGCCTGCGAACTAACGGGGACTGCAGTGCAAACACACCTACATCCCGAATGAGCAAGATTTTCCATGCCCCCAAGTGGGGCAGAGATTATAACTACATCTGTGTGCCCCGAAGTGAGGAGATAATCGTAGTGAGGACACTCCCTCCACCCGAAGTGGAAGGGAGGCCCCTGTGGCCTACCAGCAAGAGGGGACCTTAGTCAGGACACACCTCTGGGGAGGAAGCTGTAGTCGGTACGCTCCTGTGAGTCTAGAAAGGAAGTCTCAGAACTGGCCGCCTTCGTGGCCTGAAGGTGGAGGGGGTTGCAGTGAAAAGCTTCCAAGGCCCAGCTCTGGGGCGGGGCCTACCCTCGAGGGTGTCGGCGATTTGAGAAGCTTGCCTCTGTAGCGAGCAAGTGGGCTTGAGTACCCCTCCCGAGCCTCTGATAGTTGTAAGATGCCGGGCTCTTGGTCCCCAAGTAAGGAAGGGACTGCTATGAGCACCACCTTTACTTAACCCTTGGGAGAGATCCTCCAGCTCTAAGGAGGAGGTCCAATGGGATGTTAAGGGTGTTTTTGATGGAGGGTGAATTGAGTTTCTCTAGTGAAGGCTGGAGGTGCCAGTTTGCAGCCACGTGAAATGGGTGGGAGGGGCTTTGAGGATCTACAGGTTAGTGACGGGGATGGACACTAGTTTAGGAGGCTTAGCTGCCAGATTTTAAGTACAGGACATGATGTGTGCCTCCAGTTTGTGCTTTGTAGTGAAAAATCTGAGGGGCTCCGGTGAAGGTTACTGTGGGTTAGTACTAAACATACGCTGGAAGTTGTATACTGCGAGTTGCAGCCTCCGTAGGGGAGATTTCTGGACCCTAAAACCCTCCTTGGCTCCTAGATTCTCAGAGATGACCTAATGTAAATTGGGGTAGTTGGCAGGAACCATTCTGAGTTATTCAAAATTAGGGTGATGCGAGTCAGTATAACCTGAAAAAAAATGTGATTGCAACTGAAAGTTTGTTGAAGTAGAGACTTGTGACTGGAGTATTTCTCTTAGAGCTTCTTGCTTGAACGGGGTTTAAAAGGGTGTAATTTTTGTAAAATGCAGTATTAGCGACATGAATTGCCTTGGACCTTGCTATCTAGTTCATATTGTTAATGCATTTCAGAGCATTTGCAGTTGGAAAAAATCGTACAAGTCTGGACATATAGGCCGATCTTCTTTTGTTTTTTAATTATAGAGATGTAAAAGACTGGTTGTACTTGTTTTTGAAATTTGGTAGTTTTGATAGAACGGAGGATTTCTGGATTTAGGGAAAGTAATTGTGTTCAGGCATTTTCCACGTGTAAAAAGAAGTTGGGAAGAAGTGTTACAGGTGGTTAAAATAGTTTATTGTAATTAATTTTGAAGAAAATGAAATGTTTGACGTGTTTATATATAAGTTAAGGATGTGCTTAGTATTATTACTGGAAAATTTTTTTTAACGGAACAAGGAATGCATTTGTATATAACCTTTATATGCTCGATTAAATATTAATTATTTTGTGTATGGATTGTAATGCATAATTTCAATTTTTTTTATGTTCATGTCTGTTAGGTGAAAAATGTGAAGCTTTAGAAACCATTGTGGTAGTTACTTGGAACATATTGTTATGTGCTAATACCAGTATACTTCAGGCTTCTTTCACTTTGACATGCCAAATGTTTTGACGGTTGCATATTAAGACTTTGGGGGTTGTTGGTACAATTTTTAGATGTGAAACTTGAATTTGTGGGCCAGTGTGTTCCAGGTGCTGGAATCCAATGACAATGTTCATACTGGGTTTATTCCATTTTGTAGAGAGCCACTCCGTCATTCAGTTTAGATGAATATTTTCTTTGTTAGATGTTTTTGGAAGAACTAAGTGTCAGTAATTGCACAAAAGGTGCTTTTAGATATCTCTTCCTAAAATGCAGGGACTGTCTGTCGTCTGTTTCTATATCTCCTCTCTGGCCCATAAGTGGTTAATAAATGTTCGTGGAATAAATGAATATTGTTAAATGTTTTGGGTCAACTAAGCAGAAAAATAACTTCACCTAATTTATGGTTTTATCATATTTTACTACCACCACCCATATACCTTTTGGTTTGCAGAGAGTGTAGTTCATTAAGTTTAAAGCTGGCTTTTAAGTCTTAAAGACCAATAGTGAGGGTGAATGTGGTTGGCTAGGTTAGAAGTAATATTGTTGCTTTGAAGTTTAAATCAAGTAAGATAAATATTTTTGTTGGCATTTGGGGGGATTGAAAATAAGTTAATATTACAGTCCTTTTGGCAAGAGGAATAAATATCTTATTTAACTTTTAATCTGAAATGTGATCCGTTTGGGGCTGGGGACAAAATCAAGTGGATGAAGCTGTGTTTTTTTCATAATGCTTACCATAATGTGATTATGCTGCTTATAGCGTTGGGCCCATTATGATTGGTTCTCTATTGCTCATCTCTGAGGTGAACATTTGAGGAGTACTTGTTTTTGCTTCTTTTGAGTCTGAAGAACTTAGCTCTGCTGTACTTTGGTTCTTGCTGATTAAAGACTGATTACTGCAAAATTAAAATTCACTTTTGGATGTTTATTACCAGATGAAGAGTAGAAATGGTCAAGTTCTGGTTTGTGCCTTGGCTTCCTGATAAAGAGGATTGTTAGATATTTTGTTCTGAAATTCTAAATGATTGGAATGCCTAGTATATAAGAAAATCTGTCTTGTCATAATAATATGCTAACTTATTGTAGCAGATATTTGTAATTTGTGCATGTACCTGGTATTTATAAAGCTGAAGCAAAGCCACTATGTTAGGACTAATTGCTAACATAAAGTGGAAAAATATGCTAAAGCAAGCTTCTTGTTTTAGATCTTCTGAAGTATATCAGTGGATTTAATGGCAAATCAGACCCATTTTCTCCTTCCATACCCTTATATACTCTGTGTATATACTCTGTGTATACATGTATACATGTAAAACATGTATTTTTAGATGTTTCGTTACATAGAATTGTTTCAGTCTTCTTCTAAAATTCACTAAAGCTTAAAGTAATTGGCATGGGTTTTTCCTTTTGGTATCGTTCATTCAGTTGCTAGCTGACATGTCAAACACAGGAATGAGTAGATTCCTGGAAAACGATGATGCCTCTATTAAATTATTGTGCTCTTTACAAAGTGAGGTGTTAAAAATAAATAAAAGTACTTCAGTTCTCAGTTTCTATTTACTTTGCCCATTTGAGGGAAGAGGTGTAACACCAAGCGTTGTGAAGTTCTGGCTTCTGGCCTGAACTTTCTGCATACTTTTCTTTGGTATGGGTGGAATGGGGTTTCCCCTGTGTTGAAGAATCACAAATTTTTGTATAGATTGATTTTGTACTTTAAATTGAACACATAAAACTTGAAGTAGGCATTTGCCAAATTCAACTAGGCCTTTCAACTTTTCCTTGTGGAATGAGATGTTTCCTCCTTGTCATAATAATTTCTGGCAACCCTGTAGAAGTTTTTGAAAGTAGACCTAGTGTGTTTCCTTTGGGCTTAACTAGCTGACTCTGAACTTGCTCCTCTCCAGATGGACATATGGTGTCTTCTTGGGTCTGAAAGGGAAGAAGCTGAGGAACCTGTTTGCCTTACCTTCAGGGCACATGTCCTGGCCCCACACTAGACCTTTTGAATTGGAATCTCCAATAGGGGATCATCTGTTTATCACAAGTGCTTAACTAGAAAATTACCCTGGTTGTGTGGCTCATAGAGTCAACTCTGTACATTTAGAAATAAATATTGCAAAAATTCATGCTCTTTCTCATTGAGCTTTTACATAAAAGCAAGCTTTCTTCTGTTTCATGTTTCCCTTTGTGACCGGTTAGATAAACTACTAGATGTGGCTTTTTTTTTTTTTTAATATAGATTTTAAACTTTATTTATTTATTTTTTCCCCCAAAGCCCCAGTAGATAGTTGTATGTCATAGTTGCACATCCTTCTAGTTGCTGTATGTGGGATGCGGCCTCAGCATGGCCGGAGAAGCAGTGTGTCGGTGCGCGCCTGGGATCCGAACCCAGGCCACCAGCAGCGGAGCGTGTGCACTGAACTGCTAAGCCACCGGGCCGGCGGCCCTAGATGTGGCTTTTAAATGAAGAGTTTTAAAACTCTTTAAAACTTAATTGGGATCGATTTGTACAACATATAAAAGATTAATACAATGCTCTGGGCTTTGGAAAGCGTTGTTTATGACATATTTGCATAGTTTTTTGTGGAAAAACAATCTCACTATTCTTTAGTAATTTGAGTAGTTTTCCAGAAGATGTTTAGCTTGTTCTTTTAGAAAAGTTTGGAGTAACACTAAAATTTTTGAATATGTTTTACTTTTTGGTGATGAATATTAAGCTCACGGGTGGTACCTTGATCTTGAAAGGTAGTAGTTAAAAATGAGCATCATTCTAAGTAGTCATCTACTTGTAATATTAATACCTAACAGTGACAATTTTCTTCTACTCTGTTTTTCTGAATTAAAAAATGACCTTTTGAATATAGTTGTCTAATCATTTGGTCATATATATTGCTTGTGAATTGTTCGTAGCTTGACCAGTTTGGGAGAAATTCCAGTGAAAGATGAGTGACCTGTTTTTACTTTGGGAAGTATTCTTAATATGCCAGACATTTTTAGGGATTTTTTTTTAACAAGTTTCTTGGAACTGTTAGAAGAAAAAGCACTTTTCCTTAATATTTTCAACCCCAGTGGTTTTAACTAGGAATTAGTCCTTATAGCCAGAACTTTTGCTTCATTTATGTTTTTTGATGTTTCATGCTATTTTGGTGCAGAGGAAAATATATTGAAACAGTAATTGCAATAATTTCCATGAGTACCCTTGAATTGATGACTTAATTTGTCCAGGAACTGATATTGTGCGAACTTGTGCTTTTTCATCAAAAATTTAGTGGGAACCTGAGGAAATAGGTTGTAGTTGGACCTGTGTTATGGAATTTTCTGGACTGGTTTAATCATCAAGTGATAAAAGCAGTTACCAACTGTGAAGCTGAGCTTTATGACTGTTTTAGTTTTCACTTGATTTCGTTCTTGGGCTGATTTATGACACATTTTTGATGTATGTAAATATATGTTTTGAGAGATACTTAAATTTGAAAGCAATATCAAGTAATAAGCATGTGTGGGATTTTTGGTACATGCCTTTCTCTTTTTTTTTTGATATGCATTCTAATGAAGTACTCTGGTGGTTTCAGACTCGCCTTCGTAATGTACAGTTCAGTGTGGCCTGTGCGTGTTGTTTTGTGTTTCCTGCATTGATTTTTGCCTCCATTTATTCTCTATTGCAGTCTAAAAGTTGGTTTTAATTGGTTGCCCACAGGATTGACTTGGCCTCTACTTCTTGTTAAGAAAATACATCTCTTGTTTTATCAGGTAAGAGATTTTGAATAGAGGGTTTGTTTTTATACAAAATAAAATGAGATAGCTTATTAAGTAACATGAAAATGCGTGTAGGAACTAAATTGTGTGTGTGTGTGTGTGTGTGTGTGTGTGTTTTTTTTTTTAACAAGCTTATCTGAGGGATGAGGGTGGGATGGACTGGGTACCTTGTACAGTTGTTGCTTCCTTTGGGGTTCAGTTTTATGTGGATGCATTTCTTCTGTTGAATTCCTGATTATTAGGCAGTAAGTAGCTGTGTTTTTCCTGAGTAGCATTCTAGACTAATTACAAATACAGGTGCTTGTTATTGGTATGGTTTTTTAATATTCCTTAGAGGTATAGGTATAGATAACGGGTCATATGTTTTAGAGTCCAAATTTTGACTTCAGATGGAACCTTTTAGTAATTGGAATCTAACTCTTGTTAAATAACTAAAGTAGGCTCAAGATAGATTGAAATTAGTTATCTGTCAAATAGGTACTTAGTAGCAGAATGGCATATGGTATTTCATGGTTTTCAGAACCTAAAAACTGTTTTCCTCTTTAGATGGCTTTATGAATAAATCTTGTGCTGTACTTTAATCCTCAGCCCTTTTCTAGCTGGTAGTCTCAGCAGATTTTCAATATCATGTTTTCATGTGTACCTTGTACAGACTTTCACTAAATCCCTTCTCTTAGCAGCAAATGGTTTGAAGACTTATTGTGTATGTCACTTTAGCCCTGTGTTTAATTTTTGTGTTTTAGGACCGTATCAAGTTCCCATTTTATTGTCCCAATGCGAACTAACATCTCTCTCTCTCACGTTGTTCTGGGTACCTAGATTACCCATGATGTGTCCCCCATATAGTGATTAAGTGATTAAGCATTTTTTGAAGTTGAACAGGAATGCTGTCTCAATTTTGCATATAGGCAATAATCTAGAGTCAGTAAGGAATGAGAATTTGATTTAATGACTTGGAATCTTCTTGATGAACTTCCTTATAGACTGCTACATAGTAAATAAGGAGAAAAGAGCCTGTTGGTGTGACTTTTTTTTAGTATTAATTTTTCTTGTTGACTCTTGCAGACAAAAAATGAAAAGCTTCCTCCCTCCTTCCTCCCGCCCCGAAATTTCTAGTGTTTTATAATGGTCTCACAAAGAGCATTTTCTGTTTGACAGTTCATCTTTCTGGATTAAATTTGAAGGTGGCTTTTATTTTGGTGTATGTGTGTGAGGAAACTCTCAAAGCCAAACAATATATTTCTCTTTTGTGTATAGCAGTCATAATATTGAGATATAATTACAGGTTTTGTTGCATTGAATTAGTATTCATATAATATTTGACATTGAAAAACTGCTTTCATGGAGTTATAGAATTCTTAGAGCTTGTAGCAGGAAACTTTGCTTTTCTAATGTTCTCGTTTGAGAAGTGATAAAACCAAAGCTCAGATAATTTATAATTTCCCTGAAGTCACAGAGCCAGTTTAATAGGTTTAAATTTAAAAGTTGATTTTTAAGATGGCTTGGAAAGCACCTTGTGTTGTTGACCACATAAATTTCAAATTAGTATTTTTTCTTGTCCCAAGAATATGTTTTGTATCATTTTACAGAGGCCTGCATTTTCATTTATTCTTAGAAACCATAAGAACTAAAATACTGAAATTTTACTTAAATCTGGGAGAAACTTTTCTTTTTTGATTAGATCAAAGTGGATATTATCTAAGGACATCAGTGAGCGCTCAGAAATTTCACAGGAGTTATCTGTTGGGTCAGAGACTATAAAAATTACTTTTGAATAAAGTTTATACCCTAGTTCGTTTAAAACAAAAAATACCTCTTTTTCGTTATCAGCCCCCCGGTGGGAAGACCAAGTCTTTTTTTTTTTAATAGAGGGTTTGGGAATGAGTCATTGAACCTGAGTTTTAATTAAAACAGCCATGACGAATGGCACTGTAACCAGGTTCTGCTTTTGGGAGTGATGAATATAGGTAACTAAGATTTTGGCTATTTTATTAAGTATTTCTTTTGGATTCTTAGTATGTATTAACCTTGTTTGTAATAAAGAATTCCATGTGTAGTTTTCTTTAATAAATAAAGCTTTAAGGCAGATTGAAGAGTTTTAGGGTGAAATATGGAATCAATTCTCATTTGATACTTGAGTCTACTTTAGTGTTAAGTATTATTTGTAATTCATGAGTATTTCAGTTTTCTCTTTCTGTTGAATTTTGAGTTTGAGCCATGTAAAGTGACACTGAGAATTCTACGAAGTTGTCAAGTTTGTAAGGAAGATGCTAAGCTAGTTTTAAATATTGACATTAATGCATCCTGTGCATGTTTTTCCCCTATAGATTGTTAAACTTTGTTTCCTGATTTGACTTACACATTTCTTTTAAATCTTACTGAATAATTAGTGGTCTGAATGATGTAATTGGTGATTTTACTTTCCTATGGTTGTTTTTTTCCTGAAACTTTTTAGTCTTGGGACTGAACTTCTAATTGTTTCCAGAATTAATGCCTTTTGGAAGTTGAAATTGTCTAGGTTTTACATTGTAAATGGCACATAATGTTCAGTTTTTAGAATATCCAAAATTAAAAAACGACATTGCTTGTGATAGTTTGAGGGAATATTTGAGGGCCTAATATGGTAGCTGGTCATTCTTGTAGCTAAAACTTGGTGTGATAAACAGGAGTCTGACCTGGCCGTTGCCTTTTCTCATCTGCAGGTGTGTGTGGTTTCAGCGCAGCATGGCTGTGGTCATCCGTTTGCAAGGTCTCCCAATTGTGGCGGGGACCATGGACATTCGCCACTTCTTCTCTGGATTGACCATCCCTGATGGGGGCGTGCATATTGTAGGGGGTGAACTGGGTGAGGCTTTCATCGTTTTTGCCACTGATGAAGATGCAAGGCTTGGTATGATGCGCACAGGTGGTACAATTAAAGGGTCAAAAGTAACACTGTTGTTGAGTAGTAAAACGGAAATGCAGAATATGATTGAACTGAGTCGTAGGCGTTTTGAAACCGCCAACTTAGATATACCACCAGCGAATGCTAGTAGATCAGGACCGCCACCTAGCTCAGGAATGAGTGGCAGGGTAAACTTGCCTACAACAGTACCCAACTTTAATAATCCTTCACCCAGTGTAGTTACTGCCGCCACTTCTGTTCATGAAAGCAACAAAAACATACAGACATTTTCCACAGCCAACATAGGAACGGCTCCTCCAAATATGGGGGCTTCCTTTGGGAGCCCAACATTTAGCTCAACCATTCCAAGCACAGCCTCTCCAATGAATACAGTCCCACCGCCACCAATTCCTCCAATCCCAGCGATGCCATCTTTGCCACCAATGCCGTCCATTCCCCCAATACCAGTTCCTCCTCCAGTACCTACATTGCCTCCTGTGCCTCCTGTGCCCCCAATCCCTCCAGTCCCTTCTGTGCCACCCATGACCCCACTGCCACCCATGTCGGGCATGCCACCCTTGAACCCGCCACCTGTGGCACCTCTACCTGCTGGAATGAATGGCTCTGGAGCACCTATGAATCTGAACAATAACCTGAACCCTGTGTTTCTGGGCCCATTGAATCCTGTTAACCCTATCCAGATGAACTCTCAAAGCGGTGTGAAACCACTTCCCATCAACCCTGATGATCTTTATGTCAGTGTGCATGGAATGCCCTTTTCTGCAATGGAAAATGATGTCAGAGATTTTTTCCATGGGCTCCGTGTTGATGCAGTGCATTTGTTGAAAGATCATGTAGGTCGAAATAATGGGAATGGATTGGTTAAGTTTCTCTCTCCTCAAGATACATTTGAAGCTTTGAAACGAAACAGAATGCTGATGATTCAACGCTATGTGGAAGTTAGTCCTGCCACAGAGAGACAATGGGTAGCTGCTGGAGGCCATATCACTTTTAAGCAAAGTATAGGACCTTCTGGACAAACCCATCCCCCTCCTCAGACACTTCCCAGGTCAAAATCGCCCAGTGGGCAGAAAAGGTCAAGGTCAAGATCACCACATGAGGCTGGTTTCTGTGTTTACTTGAAAGGGTTACCATTTGAAGCGGAAAACAAACATGTAATTGATTTTTTTAAAAAGTTAGATATTGTGGAAGATAGTATTTATATCGCTTATGGACCCAATGGGAAAGCAACTGGTGAAGGCTTCGTAGAGTTCAGGAATGAGGCTGACTATAAGGCTGCTCTGTGTCGTCATAAACAATACATGGGCAATCGCTTTATTCAAGTTCATCCAATTACTAAGAAAGGTATGCTAGAAAAGATAGATATGATTCGAAAAAGACTGCAGAACTTCAGCTATGACCAGAGAGAAATGATGTTAAATCCGGAGGGGGATGTCAGCTCTGCCAAAGTCTGTGCCCACATTACAAATATTCCATTCAGCATTACCAAGATGGATGTTCTTCAGTTCCTAGAAGGAATCCCAGTGGATGAAAATGCTGTACATGTTCTTGTTGATAACAATGGGCAAGGTCTAGGACAGGCATTGGTTCAGTTTAAAAATGAAGATGATGCACGTAAGTCTGAACGCTTACACCGTAAAAAACTTAATGGGAGAGAAGCTTTTGTTCATGTAGTTACTCTAGAAGATATGAGAGAGATTGAGAAAAATCCCCCTGCCCAAGGAAAAAAGGGATTAAAGATGCCCGTGCCAGGTAATTCTGCAGTTCCAGGCATGCCCAGTGCGGGAATGCCCAGTGCGGGAATGCCCAATGTGGGAATGCCCAGTGCAGGAATGCCCAGTGCGGGAATGCCCAGTGCGGGAATGCCCAGTGCAGGAGTGCCCAGTGCGGGAGTGCCCAGTGCAGGAATGCCCAGTGCAGGAATGCCTAGTGCAGGAGGTGAAGAGCATGCTTTCCTGACTGTAGGATCTAAGGAGGCCAACAATGGGCCTCCATTTAACTTTCCTGGTAATTTTGGTGGGTCAAATGCCTTTGGGCCACCACTCCCTCCTCCAGGATTAGGAGGAGCCTTTGGTGATGCTAGGCCTGGTATGCCTTCAGTTGGAAATAGTGGTTTGCCTGGTCTAGGACTGGATGTTCCAGGTTTTGGAGGTGGACCAAATAATTTAAGTGGGCCAGGATTTGGAGGGGGCCCTCAGAATTTTGGAAATGGCCCTGGTAGCTTAGGTGGCCCCCCTGGCTTTGGAAGCGGCCCTCCTGGTCTTGGAAGTGCTCCTGGGCATTTGAGTGGGCCACCAGCCTTTGGGCCTGGCCCTGGCCCTGGGCCTGGCCCAATCCACATTGGTGGTCCCCCTGGCTTTGGATCTAGTTCTGGAAAACCAGGGCCAACAGTAATTAAAGTGCAAAACATGCCCTTCACTGTGTCTATTGATGAGATTTTAGATTTCTTTTATGGCTATCAGGTGATCCCAGGCTCAGTGTGTTTAAAATATAATGAAAAAGGTATGCCCACAGGAGAAGCCATGGTGGCCTTTGAATCTCGGGATGAAGCCACAGCTGCTGTCATTGACTTAAATGACAGACCTATAGGCTCAAGGAAAGTAAAACTTGTATTAGGGTAGCTGTTCACATAAATTCTTTATAGGGTAGATCTTCATAGTGCTGTGATTAATGCATCCAGATTGTTTTCCTAGTATTTCCAGGTTAGAACCTGTGGATTGTTTCAATTGCATATAGATTGGTTTCCATAACATAGAGCATTGGTTGACTGTTGACAGAAGACTCACTACCAGGATAAACATTGCTGTATGTTACAGTAAAGCTGTTTTGAGAGAACACAAAAATGATTTTGGCATACCATTAGAGAAACCATTTGTAAAACTCAAATGACCACATAAAGCTTATCAAGGAGTCTAGATTGGTTTTGTTTTATACCATATAGGATGAAGAAAATAGAAATGTCAATAGAGCTCATTAAGGGTGCTCTTGCCAGCTGCTGAAAAATAGAAGTTGGCTATTCTTGGAATTTGGTTTAAAGCTGGACAGATTTGCTTTGTTATAGGGTCAAAGCTTTGTCTAAAGTCCTTATATTTTCTTTTAAAATTGAATAAAATCTCTGTATACAGATTCACTGTATGTACCTTTATTGCTTCTTGAGGGTTCTTGCTGTATAGACAGTCCTCCTTTTGAAGTTGCTGCTTTGTTTGCTTAATTGACTCATTTGTAAATGAGCAGAACTGTTTTGCTGTTGTTTTTTTAATATAAAACTCCACACGTGGTTTGTGCTAAACCTTGAACTTTGGTTTCTAATGTCACGCTTAAAACTGTGTGGAATAAGACGTGCCACAAAAATAAAACATGGAGTCCTCTACCTACCAGAGCCTTTTTGGTTTGACCGCCAAGTTTTAGTTCAGTCAGTTTTAAAATTGTTCATGTTGTTTGGATGGCATCAAAAACCAGAAATCACTTTTAATAATCATTGTTTAAGAAGCTTGATTCGAAGTCCTGTCCATGATGGACTAATGTTCTGGCAATTTCCTTCTGTCCCAAATTTATGTGAAATTTTGGCCTGTAACTAAACCAAAAGGGTCCATTCATAAGAAAGAGCATTATTTTATCTAGGTTTTTAAAACTGAAGTTGAAACTGTTAGCTTTGTTAGCAGTAGTGTTATAGAATAAAAGATCCATAAACTGGTCCATAGATTGATAGGTATTTAATCCTGTTACTTGGAGGCTTTTTGGTCTAGTTGTTTGATCAGGAGCCTGTTTACAAAAATTCTTCATACAGAGTGCAAGTGCAGCTGCCAGAGGGGAGAGATTTGAGACTCCTTGCCCTTTCATACTCTTTTCTTTGGCATTCAGGACACTAAGGCAGGAGGACCACATGGGTTCTGGTTGGTAAGTGTCCTTGTCATGAAAACATTTACCGATGTCTTGCTACCTGCCACAAGAGTCTCTACTTATTTTCCTTCTTAGTTAAAATGCTCTAAAGGTGTGTCACATTATATTATAAACAGATGGAATGGGAGATTAGTGAGCTATCATGAAAAACAAATTTTGTCTTTTACATGAGCCTCTGTCTTGGTTTGAAACATCCCCAACATTTCCTACCAATCAATGTACTTATAAAGGAGTCAGCCTTTTAAAAGAAGTATTTCCTATTAAAAAAAAATAGTGCCTTTTTGGTGTTGCAAGTCAGTGGAACACTGAAATACAGCAGTTGTGTAATTTAGAGTTAAGAGTGGCAACAGTTTCATTTGTGTGATAAGATTTGGAAAGCCTTTTCATCACTACAATCTTAGAGGATTGACAGTACAAGATTTTTTGTTTAGGGAAAGGATTGTTTAGACTTTCAAAGAAGACATGGCTGTGTTGTGGGTCTTTTGATAATTCACGAATGCAAGTTTGCTTTGACAGATCATTAGATATTGCCTCCTCAACTAAAAAGCAATATGATGTTTGTATATGCTGTTCAATTTAAGTTTTCTGTTAAGTAATCTTTTCTCATTCCAAAGACAGAGTGCAAAAAACTTCAGCGCTGCTTGGGAGTCTTATTTCAACTGCAGATTGTTTTCCCCATTGGAAAGCTGACTATTTTCATTTTAGAAAAATGGGTTGTTTGAAGATGAAAGTCTTTTATCTTTTTTGACAATTTATTTTCGTTATATGTTCGTACATTCTTATTAAATATTTCATATACTTTATTGCAACTACTTTGTTATTTCTACATCTTAGATAAATGCTGAAAAGGAAAACTTGATTTCATTGTTCATTAAATAAAGTAAGAATGTAGTGGTTTGTGTAGAAATTGGAGAGAACTGTTTTATATTTGGTTGAATCACAACAGTGCTTCTCTTGTTGTGAAATGTAATTAAATGCTTTGCCCTCTGGAACTCAATTTTTGTGTATCTGAGACTTATTAACATAGTGCTAACTGCTAAGCATACTGTTCACTTGTTCTGGGCGTTGAGTTTGAGTTTTAAAAAATTCTTGAAAATACGTTCTGTGAAACTATTCATACCTCTCTTCCTGCAAATTTTCTCGTAAGAACTAGGTTTGGGGTGAAAATGAATTTACATTATTTTTTTCATTTGCTTTGTATGGTATGAAGGATTTGTAAAGCTTTGCTCAAAGTTGTGTGCATTTGTAAACACTATCATGATATTTTCAATTTTATGTGTAAATTTTATTGTCTATTTTTAGTGACTGATATTAATGGAAGAGAATCTTTTCCTTTAGGTTTAATTTTTTTCTCCCCCCTGATGAGTTTTTATTGTTGTTTTTGTTGTTGTTTATTTTATTTTTTTTAGTTTAAAGGATTAGAGAAATCTATAAAATGTGTTTTATAAATAAGAAAACTTGTAAACTTCTTCTGAACTTTAGTGAAACATTTAGTTCACAAGCAAAATTTGGAGGTGTTCTTTGTTTACACTGTAGTTTGGATGTATAATTATTAGTGGATTTTTTTTTTTATGGAACACTTGTTAAGTGAAATGTAGTTCCTTGTTCTGTGCTCCAGGTTATCAAAGCATTAACAGTGAAAATTCCATTAAGAAACTTTGTTAAAAATTTCAGAGTAATATTCAGTGTAATTAGGTCAGTCTTAACCCACTGGATGAAAATCTAGGGCTGTGTATGGAAGTGGGCAAACATACATTTTGGGGGGAAATACCTTGGGTAAAAATAAGGACGCATGAAAGCCTTAATCAAACTCACAAGTCCTTTTTATTGAATTCTGTCATTGTGTACAGGTGTGGGTCAAGTGTTTAAAAATAAATCCACTCGTCAACTTCATGAACACTTAAAAAATGAGTAAAGAAAATGTAAAATTGCTGCTAGTCAGATCTTCTGGAAAGAATTCCTGGCAGTGATCACTTTTAAAAATTATTTCCCACTCTTGCAATATTACCACATTTAAATGGTTTTACTGGCAGTTCTATAGTAGTCCAAACTTGAGAAACCAAACACAGTAAAATGACTAGTTGCCAATATGGCCACAACATTGCCGGCAAATTCTGCCTTGGCATCATTCAGCAGAGGTTTTTGTTTATAAAGATGAAGTCTTGAATACTGTTCAATAAACTTGTCATAAAATAAAACAGGCTGATGCTTTTAATGCTTTAATTGCACAAGAGTACTCTACTGAGCTATACCATCAGGTTATTTTTTTTTTTTTTTTTTTTTTAACTCCTGAAAATATTTTGTGCCTTTGGAAAGGTGGATTTGGTGATCTAGGAGGTAACAATTGTTGCTTATCCTTGTCTGCTAATGCTGAAGTGTGGAAAGAAGAGGATACCTGGAACGGCAGGGAGGAAACTTGATTCTAGGTCAAATCTGTGGTATCCACCTTTCCCGATTTGTATTATGTGTGTTTTGCTAGCAAGCCACTTTGTTATGTGGACTCAGAAAGAACCGGAAACCAGATGCTCCTTTTCACAGAAGGAGTCAAGGGGGTGTGAATTGTCTTTTTAAAAAACTGATTACTTTAGGAAATGGGAAAAGAAATTTTCAGAATACATTTGCAATTGCACGTACCTCTAAAGCTTTGCTTTTATTTTTTGTTTACTTATTTGTTTTCGCATTAGTATGTGAGGTGTTTGAGATGGGGAAGAGGGGAAAGGAATCAAAAATATTGCTGCTTTCTGACACTGATGCTCTGGTTTTGTCCCTTCCACATTTGTTCAATTTCTACTGAAAAAATTAGCAAATGAAAAGTTTCCACAAACTCCACAGGGTCTTTTAAACAACAAAAAAAGTCTGGATTGGAGTTGCAGAGAAATTAGTGGGCTGTTACTTTTAACCAAAGCTCTTGAAAAATGTGTGTTTATAACTTTTTTCTTTATTATGAAAGAGTTTTAGCCTGTATTTGAGTTTGAATACCCAGCTTGTTTTAGAGGAGTTTAGATAAGACGTAGTTAATTCCAGGTGGTTGCTGAGCTGTTTTAAAATTATGAAGGTTTGACTAAGTATTTGAAAAATCACAGAGTGAAATCAGCTGCCTACAGATACTCAGAATGGCCTTTACCATCTTAAAGGAGTGGACTGTGTGCTAATATTTCTCCCTTTCTTGCTCAGGAAAGATCATTCACTTCTATAATTCATTGTTGTCTGTTTTCCAGTGTTTTACAGCAAGAAATAGTTTATCAACTATGTGCATCGCCACCATTCTTACCCTCCAAAAGTGGAGCTTTTGTGGGATATGGTAGAATCCAAACTTACTGCTATCCTTTTTCATTAAAAAATTGCATGATTTCAGTTTCATCTTTTTAGCATAAAATCTGATATATCACATTGACATTTTAAAATGTTCTGGAAAGAGTGTACTCTGGTGGTGGCACAATTCTCTGATACTGTAGTGACTTTACTGGGAAAACTCTTCAACAACATAAGCCAGTTCATCTCTTATTGGTGCCTGCTCATGTAAATGTTAATTCTTTACTGTGCTGTTTCTGGATTTATCTTTGGTGCCTTGAGTTACTTTGTGCCAGAGGATCTCACAAGCATCCTAAAATATGGCTCCTTTTCTGGATCAACATAACTAGTAATGAGCAACTGAAGTAGTACTGCTTTTACATATTGCTCTTCTACTGAAGAGTCCAGAAGGGGCAAAAAGCCACCTGATGCATGCATTCCAGCCCCAGGGACAGAAGGGCAGCACTCTAAAAATCTGGGGGCAGGAAATAGTGCTGGGGAAAATCTCATCAGCCATGTTCCTTGAGTTCTGTCAAGATGCCCAGGGACCTCCCACCAGTGAAAATGTTAAGAGGTCATAGAGACTAAGCAAACACCTGTTGTAGAGAAGTGGTTAAATGGTACAGCAGAGCATTGGAGTTGGCACCTCAGCTGTTCTGAACATCTGGACTCTGACTTCAGTAACTTAATAGTTTCAAGTCTTTTTTTCCTAATCCCTTGATGGCTTGCCATTTCGTGTTGAGAGGAGGAGGTGACTGTTTCAATATGGGCAAAGTCAAAGATGTTGAATAAGCGTAGCACATCTCAGGAATGAGCTGTGTTATATTCAAACAGGCTGCCTCTTGGTGTTTTGTTCCCTCTCCATTCTTACGCCCTTTTTCCCCTTTTACCTGCATATATAGTAAGTCAGGTGGTAACCAGGCCTGTGAGTTTTACTTAGACTGAATCTTCCTCACTGCTGTCTCTGTAGCCATAGCCTCCTAATGGGGGGTGGGGTGGGGGCTTGTGCGTTCACTCACACCTCTTGATTAGTGAATAAGAGTTGTCTCTTATGCATTTGTGCTACATATCAAACGTAACAACCGTATTGTGCTACCACACGTGACCTGTTAGTCCTCGCAAAGTGGGAAAGGCTTACGTGTAGGGTAAAGAAATTCAGCTACTTAAGAGGTCTTAAATCATACCAACTGTTGCTGTTGCTGATTTCCTCATTTTTTCTTTTGTTCCCCTTGGAAGTGAGTTAATGCCACCCTTCACTACACTCCCCAAACACATTGGGTTGCAATACAGAGAGGGTCATGTCTTTTATACATAACTCCTTTCTATGGTGTGGGCCTGTGTGACTAGCAGCATCCCTCTGTTATAAATCTGGCTGAAGTGGTAGACTAAAGCAACTCTTAATTACTGAAGTAGATACTGCCAATTACCTTTGCCTCTATGACCATTGATTTGATAGGTTGGAATTGAAAATATCTGTGGCCTCCAAGCTTTTTAAGACAATTTCACATGGATATACAGCTTAGCCATAGCCGTAACCCATGCTAACTAAATTTTTTGAGCAGTGTTGTGCACCCAGCACTTACATGCTGTGGTGGAAAAGGATGTAAAGTAAGTTGCCTGTTCCTCAAGACTTTAAAGTCTTAAGTTACGCAAATAAGTGCTTGGTTTTACTTGTACATGTACAAGGTACACTTATGTACCACAGGAGCTGGATAAAGGCTTTCCTGGCCAGTTGCTAAATGGTCAGACAGAAACAAGTATAATGGAAGCCTTGTAAGCTGAGGAAAGGCGTGATCTCTAACCAAGGTTCTTGGGTACACGATATGTTAATTTAGTAAGACCAAATGATTAACAGTGTGAGCGAGCACAGTGGCACTGTCTAAAGTAGTGCTTGTCCTGGAAGCTCTTAAAGTTGTCCCATAACAGCGTAGCCTGAGGTTCCCAGAACCTGAGTGGCATGACTGAGCTGAATGATCAGTAGGGTGGGCAGGTGAAGGTTGGTTTTAGGGGTATCCTGGCCTAGCAGAGGGATAGAACCTTTCATCTTTTTAATAACCTTTTGGCTAGCTGCCAAATACCACTTATAAACAAATGCTCCAATAAGACATTCATAAAGGCTCCAGAATTAAGTGAATTTCCCTATCAATTGAACCATTTACATGCATAGTTGGCTACCTGAAATTCATTCCTTTCTAGTTTGAGATCAATTTGATACAGAGTTTTAGCTTTTCTTTGTGAAATGGCCACCTCTTGGTCCGTGTTCTTCTAGATCAGCACTGTTCAATAGAATTTTCTCCAGTGGAAATGTTCTCATCTGAGCTAATATCGTAATTATTAGCCACTGTAGCTACTATTAAATTTAAATACCCACATGTGGCTAGTGGCTATTGTATTGAATAGCACAACTCTAGATTCACCGAGCAACAGAAATTTTCCTCTTCCATCTCTAATCTTGGGAGATCTCCATGTTAGTCAGCGCTATCCAATAGAAATGAGTCACATGATGTCATTAAATTTTTCTAGTAGCCACATTAAAAAGGTATACAGGTGAAATTAATAGATTTTATTTAACCCAATAGATCTGAAATGTTACTATTTCAGCATATACTCAATATAAAATTGAGATGTGTTTTTTTTGTACTAAGTTTTCAAAATCCAATATATATTTTACAGCACATTGTGATTTGAACTAAGCATATTTCAAGTGCTCAATAGCCACATGTGACCAGGAGCTACACTTTTGGACAGCACAGATTTAGAATATAAAAAGTTATTCCCTGTCATTTCTCTTAGCTCTGCTGCCTCTTTCAGCTGTTTCTCTACTTTTGAGTATTTGAATTTTGTTGCATTCCTCCTAACGTTTCCCCCTCCTGTTGTGTTTGCAGGGTTTTTTTTTTTTGGAGAGCTTGCCTCAGTTACCTTTTTCATGGGCCACACTGGAGGTTAACTAGGAGACAGCTTTATGTGGTAAAATTACTAATCCACCAGAAGCAGCAGCAGAACTAGAATCTCTCCCCCACCCACGCTGCACCCCATCCACAGTGGCAAGTAGGCAAATTAGTGTTTGTCTGTAATGTAGTTTCCCTGTTAGTGAAATCCTCCTTTGTTTATTTCTCAAATTCCTAGCATACAAATTCTGAAGAGCAGCCCATCTTAAGATCTCCCATGTATCCCAAGTGAATTTATTCCATTGAGGGGGGCTCTCATTATGAACAGTAGGTAAGTTTCTTTTCCAAGGGCTCTGGTCTGCTGCTTTTGTTCACTCACTCAGCTCCTTTTATGCCATAGGTCACATTGTGCACTGGAAATGCACAAGTTCTTGTTGATGCCCTTGCCCTGGAGATGCTCAGGAAGGTGATCCAGTACTGTTGTCTTAGAAACTCTGCAGGCAGTAGAGAGACGGGTCTCATTAAAAGAAGGTAGATTAAAAGAATGTAGATTCTAGCAGGGCAGAATGGGGGCAAAGTTGGCTGCCTATAAGATGTTTCAAATTTTTGGTGTAAATGACATTTTCCTGAGGCAAATTCTACTTTATTTGCAGAATTCTACAGTATTTGCAGTATTGCAGTGCTTGTTATTTAAATTTATTCCTTTGATAAAGTCCGATAAATGTGGAGTCCAGCAATTCCTCCATTCCTGTCCTGGTAGTCAGGCAAATAGGGTGAACGTGTGGTGGATGCAGAATTATTTTCCATCTGTGTGCAAGGCTAGTTAGTATACGTCATGGGAAGAGGCCACAGGAGCCTCACTGCTCTTTTAGTGTTCAGGTGGACTTCAGATTGGACTGGATTACAAGGAGTGAGCTGTTGCTAAAAATGAGTGGCTATAGAAATGATGTTCTCAGGGAATCAGATTGTGATTCATCAGTTACTGCGTATCCCAGGACTAATCATTTTCTTCCTCTGGCCTCAATGTTCTACAAAATGGGATTAAACTAGATAATCTCATTATATCCAGCTTTAAATGTCTGTAATTCTATGAACCCAGCCATTTTGTTTCTTTCTGGAAATTAGTGAATTTGAACCTTAAAAAGAAAGGCCAGTGGAACTCAAAATTTCATTTGGCTACTGCTCCTACTGCTTTTTCTGAGGGTGATAGCAGTCCCATGCTACAACTTGAGAACTTCATTAGGAGAGAAAACGGGAAAGGGTCTTCATTTCCTCTTTTGGGAGCTATTTTCCTGCCAGTTAGGTCCTCTGGAGCAGGTAGACCAGAGGCATTCCTCCTGGGTGTCCCATGAACGAACAAGTAGATAAAGGACCGCAAAAGGGTCCATTTATGAGCATGAAAAAGAGGAGCAGGTGACACATATTGGGCACTTACTCTGTGTCAGGGAGGGGGCACTTTCCATGGTTGGCCTCAATCCTCACAATAAGTCTGTAAAGTTGGCCTTATTATTATTACCGATTTACTGATGGGGAAATCCACTGAAAGAGAAGCTAAGTAACTTGCCCAAGGTTTCATTGATAGTAAGAAGTGAATTGAGATTATTCAATCATAGGCTGCCTGCATGACTCCGGAGGCAGAGCTCTTTCTTCCCTCAACTGTTCCCTGCCTGTTTCTGACTTTTGGGGAAAGATGTAGGAGGCCACCAGCAGCACTCTTCTGTCATGGGTCCTGAGCTTGCTGGGGAAGGGGCTCCAGCGTTGCTCCAATGTTTATGTTGAAGTAGGCAGGTGGAGGCTTTGTGTAAGCACATTCAGAGTCGTAGGGCAGAGAAAAACTCCCTCTCCAATACAGTCCTGTTTTGCTTGAAGGCCGTGTGTTCTTTGAAAGGTTTGCTTCCTTCCCCATATCCAATTCTCTTCGCAAGCTAGGTTCTGTTTGAAGAGGTGGACACAGGTTGGATTTGTTCAACTTTGGATAAGTCTTTTGGGGACGTTGGAGTTGGATCAGTGGCTTCCAAACTTTTTTGACCTTCACAGAATATAGCAGGTTGGAGAATTCTGTGACCGTTTACCATATTTTTCCCGCTTTTCACATATTTGTGTGAACATGTACATTTTAAGCTTTATAGTATTACCAAATACTATGTGGCAGCCAGACTTTTTAGTATCATATGGATCTAAACCAAATTATTGCTTAAAATTTTAGTTTATAAACAGTTTTAGTAGTCTGTAGTCATATGTATGAATAAAGAGTGTATAGTTTTATAGTAAAGATTTGCATATTTGGTTCAGTTTGTGACCTATGAGGACTGTCCTTGGGCTGCTGATTTAAACTTGGAGAATCCCTGAGTTATAGAGGGAGAAGCGGGTAAAAAAAAAAAAAAAAAACTTGTCTACCTTTTCCATGTCCCTTGAGGAGACAGAAGGCAAGGAAGAAGAATGGTGGTGGTGGGCGTAGTTTCTCTCTTCAATCTTATGGGAAAGGAGTATTCCATGGGTGGTGTTCTGCCCATTGGGAGCCTATGGAGAATTTCCTGATTGGCTTTCAAGGCTTGATCCAGCATCTGAGGTCCTCCAGCTTGCCAAGGTAGGCAACAAGAGTGTAAGCATGGCTTTGGTTTGTTGAAAGAGTGATCCTGCCACCCAGACACTTTGGTGCTCTATTCCTCCTCACAGCCTGGAAATGGGATTGAAGGCTGGTGCCTTTCCTTGTTAGGCTTTTGGGAATGGAAGAGGGCAGTGTAACTCTTGAGTGTGAAGGACTCATGAGTTTCAGCTCAACTGGCACTGAATTGGATCCAGCTGGATTCAGGAGAAAAGATCTGTTCTTGCATTTATGAAGAGCAGAGTTAGAATCTCCCGAGGCAGGAGAGGGGATGTTGTGGAAAATGAAGGGCCAGTTACTCCCTGTTGGTGGAGAGTGGGATTCCCTATCAATAGTGGTATGCTGGTAAACTGGCTAGCTGGGGGAAGAGAAGCCCTGGTTCTTAGCATTTGCCCAATTTCTGTGGTTTAAAGCTTACCAAATTTGCTTATAAAGTTTAATATTTAACAATTATCTCTTGCAAACCATACAAGCTTGCTCCAGCACACCGCCGTCAGCCTCCCTCAAGTGTTTTGAATTCTCATTATGTGCTCAGGTCTATGCTGTGATGTAGGACATGCTGAAGCACTGTTTGTTCTAAAGAAGTTTGTTATTTCGTTGACAGACAAGGAGCTGGAAATGTTGAAAGAATACAATTGTGGTATTGATTGAGTATAGTAGTCCAGAGTGAGAAGTTGTTGAGTCCTGGAGAGATCATGAAAAGGGGAGCATATGAGAGCTAGGCTTGAAGCATAGTAATAATAGCTAACACTTACTAGTAATGAGTACCAGACTCTGTACTAAGCACCTTGCATACATTATTTATATAAGTCTTCAGAAATAGATAATATATTCCACTTCACACCTGAGGAAACTGAGGGTTAGAGAGTATTTTGCCCAAGTTACATAGGTAAGACAACATTCTGGTAGGTGTGTAGTAGTATCTCATTGTGGCTCAGAAGGAATAAGGCCAGTATTTGGAGCCTGGTCACTTCACTGCAGAACCCACACTCTTGCCCACTATATCGGATTGCTATTAAATAAAGAAGGAAGATTCTTTTAGGAGAGAAGAGCGGTATAACTATAGTCCAAAGTTCTATACTAGGTGGGAGTCAAAATATTTGAGCTCTAGTCCTCATTTTACTTAAGCATGTGTGTGGCCTTAGCCAGATCATATCTTTCCTCTCTGCCTTGAATATAGGGACTTCGATTAGATCATCTCTCAGTTCCTTTTTATTTCTCACATGTTGTGAATTTTAAGTTATGAAAATGAGAATGAGTAGGGCTTCTTTAAGCAACAGTGGAGGAAAGTGCCCTGTCCAGATATGGAGCTTGGAAAGCATTAAGGTTGGTGATGGGGGTAAGCAGAGGAAGGCAACCTACAAGGGGGAGTGGAAGGAAATGACAACACTCCAAGAAGTAGAAAGCAAAGGCAGAGAAAGTTGGTCTATTATATACTCAGCTGTGTCCATTTGCAATTCCTGACTAGCACCAAATGGAAAGGTAGGGGTAGTGGGGGCACAGAGAGATAACAAACGAGTCTTGTGTTGGGTGTTCCTAGGAAGCTCGCTTCTCCCTTGATGGCTTCAGCAGCAGGCCAGGGCTAGATCTGTGTCATTTCTTAAGAGTCCTTGGGTTATCACTACTTTCCTATCATTAATTCAACAGATATTTATAAAGCACCTGCTATGTGCGAGTCATTGGAATGCGAACAAGACAGATCTGGTCGCTCCCCTTGTTAAATTTATAGTCTAGTAAGGGAAATAGATAATAAGCGAGTAAATGAGGTACACATTTTGATAGGTTTTTGAGAAGCTGTGTTTTGTTGGGTTGGAGTCAGGGAAGGTCTCTGACTTCAACATAGAGAACGAATCAGAGGGGACTGAGAGTGGAAATGAGGAGACCAGTTAGGAGACTTACAGACGTCCAAGCAAGATATCCTGGTTCAGAAGAGAGTGCACAAAGACCTGGTGAGTATTAGCCAGGCCTCTCACGCAAATAAATAAACAGAAAAAATTTCTGAGACTTCTCTTTTATTGACTCAAAGTGATATTTAATATGGTTTTGTAAAATTCCAGTCCTATAAAGGAGGCTGAAAGTCCCATGAGATTGATTAATAATGGCACTAGATGAAAAGTAAATGAGTCTGACTTAAAGTATGTTCAAGGGCTATAGGACAGAAAAGTGACATGAACTAGAAGTTTTAGTTATGGAAGATTTCCAAACACGTGGGCCTAGAGGTAGATTTTAAAGGAGATAAACAGGGTTTGGGAGAGATTACTAATCCCATGCATTAGATAGTTTATTAAAGGGGATATGACTCAAAGGATGGAAAACCACACATAAGGATTTGCTTATAAAAAGTCGCTAATTCTAGGCAAAGGAGGCTAATCTATGAAAAAACAAAACTGGTTGCGCAGGAACCTCTGACCTCTCAGAATGGAATCTAGCCCCACATGCTACTGAGGCACATGTGGGCCCACAGCTTTCTGGTTGAGGTTTTAGTCTGGTCAGAGAAGAAGCTGAAAAACGATAGACTAGGACCAGCTGTGGGGAAAATGGTGGAAATGGTAATAGACTAGAAAAGAATGGTCTAGTCTACCAGAAATTGAGGCCTAGCAGAGGAACAAGCTCCTGGCCCACTGCATGTGTCTAGCCCAGACCACAAGCCTCTCTGGGATCTTTGAGAAGTCATGGAGTGAGGGAAAAGGCAGCAGCTCCAGTTGTTGCCTGTGATCTCACCACCACAGATAATTACTGCTAATGCTTTTGTAGTTCACAACAAAGTATCAGGGATAAACCTGTAGTCCTCCATTTAAATTTTTCAACATTTTATTATGAAAACTTTCAACATACAGAAAAGTGGAAAAAATTGTACATCGAATACCCATATATCCACCATTTAGATTCTACAATTTAAATTCTCCTGTATTTGTTTTACCACATACTGTCTGTTCAACAAACCATTTTATTTTTTGGTGCGTTTCACAGAAGTTGCAAGCATCAGCATACTTCACCCATAAACATTTTGACATTCCTTAACTTGAGTTTTTGTTTATGGGTTTTGGAGGAGGGAGTGAAATTTACATACAATAAGATGTATACACCTTAAGTGTACCACTAGATGAAAATGACAAGTGCACCTGTGACTCACATTCCTATCATAAAGAACTTTTCCATTCCCCCTAGAGTTCTCTCCTGCCTCTTCTCAGTTAATACCTGTCCCTCCCCGGGGCAACAGGGAAAGAACAACCTCTATTCCGAATCTTTTCATCATAGGTTAGTTTTGCCTGTCCTAAAACTTTATAAGTGTAATCTATGTATGTATTTTGCTTCAGATACATTCATGTTGAAGATATTAATAGTTTGTTTCTTTTTGTTGCTGAGTAGTTTTCTATTACATTTATAAACATTATTATTTATTCTCATATTGATGGACACCTGGGCTGTTTCAAATTTTTGGCTATTATGAATAAAGTTGTTGTGAACATTCTTGTACAAATCTTTTTGTGAACATAATGTTTTCATTTCTTTTGGATAAAAATCTACGAGTGGAATTGCTCTTGAACTAGGTGTATGTTTGGTTTTCTAATAAGCTGCCAGACCGTATCCGAAGTGGTACATTTGATGCTTTCACTAATGATGTATGAGAAGCTGCCAGACCGTTTCCAAAGTGGTACATTTAATGCTTTCACTAACAGTGTATGAGAGTTCCACATCCTTGCCAACATTTGGCATTGTTGGGTTTTTTTACTTTTAGCCATTGTGGTAGGTATGTAATAGTATCTCATTGTGGTTTTAATTTGCATTTCCCTGATGACTGGTGCTGTTGATCATGTCTTCCTTTGCTTATTTCCAATATATATATTTTTCTTTATGAAGTACCTGATCAAATTTTTTGCCCATTTTTTGACTGTCATTTAATATTGAGTTTCAGGAATCCTGCATTTAAATTTTAAAGCTCAATTGTACGAGATCAGGATAGGGAAGATTTACTGCTGGACATCAGTTGAAATGGAAAAGGCCTGAAGGTTTGAGTTTACTCAGCAAATGGTTATGAGTACCAGCTGTGTACTAAGCGCAAGTATTAGGGATACAGAAGTAGTACCCAGCCCTAGTTCCAAAGAACCCATAGATTATGAGGATAGACAGACAGAAGTCAAAATTCTGATGTAGTGGTGTCAATGTTAAATCACTAAATATTTACTGAGTACCTACTATAGGGTTAGATACTGTTGTAGGTACTGCAGATATAGAGAGAGGCAAACCACACTTGGTTTCTACTCTAATACAGCTTATTTTCTGGAGTGTATATGGGGAAAGACAGCACAGAGTCCCTCAGATGGGGAATGAGATTGATGTTGTGTGTATGTGGATCAGAAATGAAACCTGGCTAGAACATACTTGCATGGCTAGATGATTAGTTAGGCAAGGGACAGGTCTTGTGAGGCCTTGTAGACCATGGTAAGAACTTTGGATTTTATTTTGAGTGTTCTGGGAAGCCAGTCCAGAGTGTTAAGCAGAGAGATGGTATGATCCGGTTTCCGTTTGGCTAATAGACACAGAGGAGTGTGTGTGTGTGTGTACATGTGTGGTTACAGAAAGACCGATGAAGTTACCATTGTAGTGATCCAGAGGAGAGAGAATAAATGCTACCTGGGGAAGGTGGGCAAGGCTTCATAAAGGAATAATGTCATAGCAGAACCTTGGCTGACAAGGCATTTGGTAGGCAGGAAAGTCAGAGGTATCAGCATGTGTCTGTGTTTGAGAAACCAGAAATAGCTTTAGATGACTAGTAGGGTGGGTGGTGGAATGGCAGGAGGCAGAGCAGACTGGGAAGAGCTTTGAAGGTTGAATTAGGGATGCAGGGTCACCATAATCACACAACTACTGAATTCTGTGTCAGTGTACCCTCTGCAGTTGTACCACAGAGTGGTCCTGCTAGGGAGTGTGGCTCTGAACCTAGGGGTCACGGGCAGCTATTCAGGGCTTGTAGTTAGGGTAGAGACTCTCTGGAAGCTGGCATCAAGGATGACTAGGTGAGGCAGTGCTAAGGAGGAGAAACCAGGGAAGAGGCAAGAGAAAATGAGGCCTGAAGTTAGGTAGGGGTTGTTGAACTGGACGGAGGTAGAGACTTTGGGCTTAGAATGAATAGTTAAGAGGACTTGAGGTGTTAATTGGGGAAAAAAAGCTAATGAGGCCCTTTAAAAATATATAAAATAAACAGTATAAAATATTGTAACAATACAGAAGTGTATAGAGTATGTAAAATTCTCACCTTCATTCTCTAAAATTCTCTCCTCTGAGGTGTACCTAAAAGTTGCACTTATTTGGTGTCTTCCATTTTTCCATGTGTATTTTGTGTACATATTCAATTCTGTTGTATATACACATACAGTTGAAGTTTAAAATGGAGTCATGCTCTTCTTACCATTTTTTGCAACTTTATTTTCTTATATAATACCAATATAATAGTTCCGCCTTAATTGTTTTTTACCTGCTACTCAGCATCCCATTGTTTGAATGTACCGTAATTTACTTTGTCACCACCTAATTGATAGACCTTTAAGCTGTCTCAGATTTTTCACTGTTCTCAGCAATAGTGACATGAGCATTCTTCTTCATTTGTCTCTATACTGTGCAAACACTGCTTCAGAGAACATATGAAGTGAGAAGCATGGAGTCAGATTGTGACATGGGGGAAGTTGTGGTCCTGCTCCCTTGGGAGTATGTGTTGTGCTCTGGATCTGTACTTAGGAAACCTCCAAAGAGATATCAGGCTGGTCAGAAGTCTACAGGCCACATTCTAGAGGCAACATTCAAAAGAACTGGGGCTGTTTCTTCAGATTTTAGCCAGGGGTTTCACTACTTCCAGGTATCAGATGGGTTCTTAGAGGAAGATGGAATAAGGCTTTCCTGTGGAATTTTAGACGGGGGAAGAAATAGGACAAACGTGAGGAAGTGAGAATTCAACAGACCTGGGTTGGTTTGGGTAGGACTTCATGAAGCAGGACTTTCGGATGAATGGATTATAAGAGTGGTGGTTTTTCCATCATTGGATGCATTCAAGCAGAAGCTGAGGTATGATGGAGGGTCAGTGTGTGAAGCAAGTTGAACTCTAAGAATCATTCCAACTTTGGTTGCTAACAGCATTCCAGATGGAGACCATGAGGGACCAAGATGGGAACAGCAGTAACTGTGGGTTGGGTTGGGGGATGGATTGACTAAGGGTCAGTTTAGGGAAGGCTGAGGCTGGAGGCATCCTGGGGTATAGTGCTGGGAAACCGGAATGCTGAGTGAAGCTGGATGAGAGATCTAACCTCATCCATACTCCTCACGCAGGTGGTCTGCAGGTGTATGGGTCTGGGGGACACAGGGATAGTGAGAGGTCTGAGGATAATTGTTATGGTGACTGTAGGAGGACAGGTTACATGGGAGTCATGGTGATCCATGCAAGAAGATAGTGTTTCCAGCAGAGGAAATGGATGAATTGGAGAAGCTTGGTGCTGCTTGATTACCAGTCAGTTTGGAGATGGCTGGACTGAGAGCTGAGGCTGGAGGTGGCCTTTTGGATTTCATTCAGCAAATATTTTATTGTTTAGGTGCTTGGGATAGAGCAACGAACAGAATAGACAAATACCCTTCCTGCATGGAGTTTACATTCTAGTGGGGAAGACCAATTATGTAAATATATGTAGTAAATTAGGTAGTGATAAATGCTAAAGGGAAAAAGCAGGAAAGGGTATGTGATGTGTCAGTGGTAGTAGGGTTGAAATTTTAGAGTGGCTAGAAAAGGAGAGCCTTTTCTTCATAGTGGAGAAGATGATTTTGAATAAAGACGTAGAGGGAGTGAGGGAACAGCAAGCTATGTGGATAATATGAGGGAAGAACATTCCAGCCTTTGAGGTAGAAACAAGCTTATTTGAGGAATGGCAAGCAAGCAGACCTGTGTGTTCAGAATGGAATGAGCAAGAGAGAAGATGTTAGATCAGGTTAGAGAGATCTGATCTTTCAAGACCTTGTAGGCCAGAGTCAAGTCCGGATTTTTTCTGAGCGATGGGAAATCATTAGAGGGTTTGGGCAGAGGTGTGACATGACTTGACTTATATTTTAACATGATCACTCTGATTGCTGTATTGAGAATAGCCTGTTAGTGTGAGGATGGGGGAGTGGAGGTGGGGATGGCATAGGTTAAGGGAGACTAGTTAAAGAGGCTAATGAGATAAACCCGGTGAAAAATGATGATGGCTTGGACTGGGTAGTGGCAGTGAGAATAGTGAGGAGTTGGAGATGAGCAGCTGATTAGAGGCTAGGAGAACTAGTGGGGGATCATAACTCCACCTCAGGATGCAGGGCCCCAGGGTTAGTGGGAAATCTTGGAGGAAAAGACTTTTTTTTTTTAAGATTTTATTTATTTTTTTCCCCCAAAGCCACAGTAGATAGTTGTATGTCATAGCTGCACATCCTTCTAGTTGCTGTATGTGGGACGCGGCCTCAGCATGGCTGGAGAAGCGGTGCGTTGGTGCGCGCCTGGGATCTGAACCAGGGCCGCCAGCAGCGGAGGGCACGCACTTAACCGCCAAGCCACGGGGCCGGCCCGGAAGAGACTTTTTGGGTAGCAGTACCTGGATCATGGTTGTGTTTGGGGCAATGTTGGGATTGGAACTTGGATTAGGATGTGATCTGGGGCCAGTAAGGGGGTCAGAATAAGATTCATTGGTCTCTGAGAAGATCAGGGTTGGAGTCTGGGTCTGGGGAGCATTATTGGCATTAGGACCAAGTCAAAGTTGATGGAGGCTAGTACACTTTTTCTGCATCTTTCAGTCATACTCTTGGACCAGAGTTGTTTGTAACCACCATCTCCTGTCCTGTTGAGCTCACCCAAGGGGATTGGAGGAGTATGAAGGCTATAGGGCCTTCTCTTCCTTGGGTGTCATGGGGGTGGACGCAGGCTCAGCCCTGCCTGGATGAAGCCTGCTGGCCTTCCCAAGCTAGGACCTACAGTCAGGAATGGTGGAGAAAGGTCTTCGGTGTTTGACTCAGGTTCTTTTTCCCCAGATGGCCCACTGCGTGACCTTGGTTCAGCTGTCCATTTCCTGTGACCACCTCATTGACAAGGACATTGGCTCCAAGTCGGACCCACTCTGTGTCCTTTTACAGGATGTGGGGGGGGGCAACTGGGCTGAGGTGAGAAGGACAATGGGGGTTAAGGTTGTGGAGGGAGGCTAAGACTGTTTTGGGGTAGAGGGTGTGTAACTGTGATGCTTATTGGCCTCTGCCCACAGCTTGGCCGGACTGAACAAGTACGGAACTGTTCAAGCCCTGAGTTCTCCAAGACTCTGCAGCTTGAGTACCACTTTGAAACAGTCCAGAAGCTCCGATTTGGCATCTATGACATAGACAACAAGACACATGAGCTGGGGGATGATGACTTCCTAGGAGGGGCTGAGTGTTCCCTAGGACAGGTATGTAGGACCAGGGATTAGAATCCTTCAGACACAGGTTCAGTAAGAGCCCTGTTAGACAACCCAGCCTGCCTGGAACTTGGAGGTGGGGTCACACAGGACCTAACCCTGCCTGAGATCTTGACACCTGCCCCATCCCACCCTTGCTCTGCCCCAGATTGTGTCCAGCCGGATACTAACTCTACCCTTGATGCTGAAGCCTGGAAAACCTGCTGGGCGGGGGACCATCACGGTAAGGAAGAACTCTGCAAGGGTTGTGGGGGGACTTACATAATGAGGAATTCATGAGGTGACACAGTCTCCTGCCTCCCTTCCCTAGGTCTCAGCTCAGGAGTTGAAGGATAGTCGTGTAGTGACCATGCAGGTGGAGGCCAGAAACCTAGATAAGAAGGTGCTGCATGGAAGGAGGCCCTGGGGCTTTAAGAATTAAGGGGAAAGGGATGGTGTGTTGGAGGGCAGGGATGGGGACAGAGGTCTGGCATAGTGGGTGTCCCTCCCTAAGTCTTATAACTGGTGTCTCTGGCATTGACAGGACTTCCTGGGGAAATCGGATCCATTCCTTGAGTTCTTCTACCAGGGTGATGGGAAATGGCATCTGGCATACAGATCTGAGGTGTGAGACCCTGGGGATTGGGTGAGGTGGGGCAGGAGAGAATCTCCTGAGATTTGTGACTACCAAGGTTTGTAATACAGGGAAAGAGATTACATATAGGTAGGAGAGAATGGCAGCTCTCTACACGCCAGCTCAGAGCTCACCGAGGCTTTGCTCTCCTTCTTTAGGTAATCAAGAACAATCTGAACCCTACATGGAAGCGCTTCTCTGTTCCCCTTCAGCGTTTCTGTGGAGGAGACCCCAGCACACCCATCCAGGTGAGGAGCTTGCCTCCTAAGTGGACTGAGCAGGGGTAGAGAGCCTGGGGAGGGATTTATTCTCACCTGCCACCTGCCTCCTGGTTTGTCTTTATACACACGTAACACCTTCCTCTCCAGGTGCGATGCTCAGACTATGACAGTGATGGTTCACATGATCTCATTGGTACCTTCCACACTAGCTTGGCCCAGCTGCAAACAGTCCCAGTAAGTGTTGGCCCTGCTCAGGGATGTTGACATGGGTCTAGAGGGCTGCCGCCCCAGGGAGAGAGGCAGGGCAGGGGAGCTCCAGTCCTGACTGATGCTCTGGGAGTTTTCCTACCCTAATTTTTCTCTCCTCACCAGGCTGAGTTTGAATGCATCCACCCTGAGAAGCAGCAGAAAAAGAAAAGCTACAAGAACTCTGGAATTATCTGTGTGAAGATTTGCCAGGTGAGACAATAGTCCATGTGTCTCAGACTCTGAACCCTGAGCTCCATGGCCTCAATCCCTTTTCCCCAGCCATGACCCTAGTTTCATCTGCAGGTAGAAACGGAGTATTCATTTCTGGACTATGTGATGGGAGGCTGTCAAATCAACTTCACTGTAAGTTGCTTTACCAGGGGCCAGAGAACAGATCTGGGGCTCAAAGTGGCCTTCAGCTACTCTCCTCCCCTACTCCCAGGTAGGCGTGGACTTCACGGGCTCCAATGGAGACCCTTCCTCACCCAACTCCCTGCACTACCTGAGCCCAACAGGGGTCAATGAGTACCTGACAGCACTGTGGAGTGTGGGTAGCGTGGTTCAGGACTACGACTCGTGAGTAACTTCTTCTCTTGCCCATCCCCACTCCCTGCAGGTGCTTCAGCCTCTGGGCTCACAGTCCCCTCACTGCCTCTTTCCCAACTTACTGTCTTCTCACAGGGACAAGCTGTTCCCAGCATTTGGATTTGGGGCCCAGGTACCACCTGACTGGCAGGTGAGCTCTCTCTTCCCGTTCTTCCACTCTTGTTTTCAGTTTCAGGGTCCTGATTTTGGGGGATGCGGTGAACTTGCTGTCTGGCACCCAGCTGTATGGGGAGATGAAGGGATATATCCCTACAGGCATGTGTATAGCAAGTGCTAAGGACTAAATAGCTCCTAAACAATTGGTATATAGTGCCCTTTTTCTGAGCACAAAGGTGGTCACAGAAGAACCTCATTTTCATTCTTGTCCTCAGGTCTCCCATGAATTTGCCTTGAACTTTAACCCCAATAACCCCTACTGTACAGGTAAGTCCTCCCATCCTGCAGCATAAGGCAGATCTGTCCAACCTAGAGGGCCAAGCCTATGCGAGCAAGGAAAGAGTGGGAGTGGGGGAGCAGATACCTGACTCTGTTGTCCAGAGGAGTGGATTTTAGAGTTAGGCCTCTGGAGTCAAATCTTCATCTTGCCACTTGCTAACCTTGTGACTTGGGGCCAGTTGCTTAGCTTCTGTGTGCTTTGGCTTCATCATAAGG
This sequence comes from Diceros bicornis minor, assembly GCF_020826845.1. Classification (NCBI taxonomy): domain Eukaryota; kingdom Metazoa; phylum Chordata; class Mammalia; order Perissodactyla; family Rhinocerotidae; genus Diceros; species Diceros bicornis. The sequence continues at coordinate 24,116,329 of NC_080758.1, forward strand.
CTACATATTGTAGGATATTGAATGTTTTAGGAGAGGGTGTGTGTCAAGTTTGAAGCAGTAAGTCTGGCGCTTACTAATTGCTCTCTAAAAAAATGGCAGCCATTATATTATCATTATTATCTTTGCCTAGAAGCTCACTGGTACTTATTTGGGCATCAGTGGAAGCCTTGGTGCCTCCTTGCAGCTCTTTTGGGGCTGCTTTTTGCCCCTAGCTCTTTTGACTAGAGAGAGCCAAACCTCGTGGCTCCCCAGCACCACTTGGGCAACACTGAAGTGGACAACTTGACCTAACCTGGACAACTTGACCTAACCTGATCTGATCTGGGTTTTTATTTTGACATGAGTTCAGACTTAGAGAAAAGTTGCAAGAATAGTTATAGGGGTTCAGATCATTGGAGCTCAGGAGTTAGGACCTGGGTCACAGAGGCTGTTGTTTACCTTCACCCACATTCCCCCCAAACATGAGCATTTTACCACATTTGCTTTGTCATTCTCTCCCTTTCTCTTAGGTTCTCTGTTTCTCTCCTTCTCTTTCTATATATATATACATTTTTTTTTTTCTGAAGTGTTTGAAGATTGTAGTGAACAAGCCCTGCCCCAGGTTTGCCTCTATGGCCCCACCAACTTTGCACTCATCATCATCCACATGGCCCTTTATCCCTAAATACTTCAGTATGTGTTTCCTAAAATCAAAGACATTCTCTTACATAACACAGTACACTTCTCAAAATCAGGAAATTAACATCAATACCATACTATATCCAATCTATATAATTTATTCAAATTTTGTCAATTGTTCTGTCTTTCACAGCAAAAGAAAATCTCGGATCATGTGTTGCTTTCAGTTGTCTTGTCTTCCAGAGTTCATGTCTTTTATGATATTGACATTTTTTAAGATTACAGGCTAGATAATTTATAGAATGTCTCTGAGTTTGGGTTTACCTGATATTTCCTCATGATTAGATTCAGATTATGCATTTTGGGCAGAAATACCACAGAAGTGACACTGTGTATTCTTCTCAGTGCACTATATCAGGAGGCACATGATGTTGATTTATCCTATTACCAGTCGTGTTAACTTTGATCACCTGGTTAAGGTAGAGTCTACCAGGTATCTCTACTATACAAGTACTGTTTTTCTCTTTGTAATTAATAAATATCTTTTGGGAAGATACTTTGAGGCTATATAAATATCTAATTACTCATCAACTTTCACCCTTTAGTTTTAGCATCCACTGATATTCCTTGCCTGAATCAGTTATCTATGATTGTCAAATGATTTTGTCATTCCTCCTTCTACATTTTAAGGAAGAGCTTTCCCTTCTTTCCCATTATTTAATAACTCTGTGGATTCTTATTTTATTAAATAGGTTATAATTTATTATTTTATTAAGTGGGTTATAATCTGATGTTCGCCTGTCCTAAATTTGTTCAGAGGATTCCCCGTAATCTGGGCTTTAATTCAAACTGTGATTTTAGGGCAAGTGCCCCTCTTCTCTTTGGCTTTAATTTCCTCATTTGTAGGATAAGTTTAAGTATCTTGGGTTACAGGGGTGATTGAATGAAATGCACCCAGGTTCCCAAATCTCCTTGCCCAGGACAGGGTGATGTCAGGACTGGCTCAATCCTGAAAGGCCCAGTATTTTAGTGTTTTTTGCCCTCCTTCTCTAGGCATCCAAGGCATTGTGGATGCCTACCGCCAAGCCCTGCCCCAAGTTCGTCTCTATGGCCCCACCAACTTTGCACCCATCATCAACCATGTGGCCAGGTTTGCAGCCCAGGCTGCACATCAGAGGACTGCCTCGGTGAGGGTCGTAGGAGGTGGGGGTGGTGGGATGGTCTTGGTCAAGGGCTCCCTTGAGGGCCATGTAACAAGGGACTTCTTGTCAGTGTGGGAATGTGTGGCTGAGGTGTTAAGAGGGTTTGCCTCAGTGTATGAATGGGTTTGCCCCCAGCAATACTTCGTGCTGTTGCTGCTGACCGACGGTGCTGTGACAGATGTGGAGGCCACATGTGAGGCTGTGGTTCGTGCCTCCCACCTGCCCATGTCAGTGATCATCGTCGGTGTGGGTGGTGCTGACTTTGAGGCCATGGAGCAGCTGGATGCTGATGGTGGACCTCTGCGTACACGTTCTGGGGAGGCATCTGCCCGTGACATAGTGCAGTTTGTGCCCTACCGCCGCTTCCAGAATGTGAGTGGGAGCAAGCTTGGGGGCAGACTAGATCTGGGAGTTTACCCTTCTACCTCTCCCTGATATGAGTGGAGATACTCACTCTTTCATCTAAGTTTGGGGCAGGTTGGGTGTTGGGTTTGTATCCTTTCTTTGGTATGAAACGTAGACCTTGGGAAGCTTTTATGGGCCACGACTGAGCTTGCCCCTCTTCTCCTGGCAGGCCCCTCGAGAGGCGTTGGCACAGACTGTGCTCTCAGAAGTACCCGTACAACTGGTCTCCTACTTCAAGGCCCAAGGTTGGGCCCCCCTCAAGCCACTTCCACCCCCAGCCAAGGGCCCTGCACAGGCCCCTCAGGCCTAGATTCCCTTAGAGAGTAAGCTGTGGCCAGTCCTGTGTCCCCAAGGGTCCCTATGGGCCATGGCGCAATCCTGCACACACTCCCCAGTGCTAGCACTTTGTATTTTATACTTTTATACTTGTTCCTGCTATTGCTGCTCTTGATCCCATCTGCTTGCCCCTGGAGCCCCTCATTCAATAAAGATCAATGAAGACTACTGCTTTGCCACTACTCCGTGTGTTTTTGGGTGGGAATCTGCCATTAGCCATGTTTACTTCTCCTCTCTGAGCCTCAGTTTGTTGACCTTAGGGTTTGTTGAGTAAAGGTTGCCCCTGACATAATAGCCCCACTCAAAGAAATTGGGTATTCCTGGCGAGATATCTAGAGACACTGACTCTATTTTTGAAAATACAAAGATTAAATGTAAGTCAAACACCCAGCCAGCCTGTCCTGCTTCAGGGCAGAGCTGAGCTGGGAACACAGAAGGTGGAAAGTGCTAGGGGAGGAATGAGTTTTAAGATTGAGCAAGGGCTATGCTAGACTTCCTGGAGGAAGGAACAGTGGTGGTTCTAGTCCTAAAGATAGGCTATAAGCCTGAATTTTTTAACAGCTAATTTTTCTTACTAGAAAATTAATATGTATATTAATTGTAGAAGAAAATTCAGAAAAAAATAAATAGTACCTAAACTCCTACGTCCCAATAATATATTTGGTGCAGGTCCGGCCCCGTGGCTTAGAGATTAAGTGCGCACACTCCGCTACTGGCGGCCCGGGTTTGGATCCCGGGCGCGCACCGACGCACTGCTTCTCCGGCCCTGCTGAGGCCATGTCCTACATACAGCAACTAGAAGGATGTGCAACTATGACATACAACTATCTACTGGGGCTTTGGGGAAAAAAAAAAAAAGGAAGAGGATTGGTAATAGATGTTAGCTCAGAGCCGGTCTTCCTCAGCAAAAAAAGAGGAGGATTAGCATAGATGTTAGCTCAGGGCTGATCTTCCTCACACACACAAAAAAAATTTGGTGCATATTTTTTAGTCTTTTATGCTTATTTATAGTCTATACATGTTATTTATTTTATGAAAATAGGATCATATTATACATGATATTTTAGCATGTTTTAAACTGTAAAATGTATGCTAATTAGTACAAAATGATTTCAAATAAAATATTGTATAAAGTAGATTATGGAGCAGGTGAGGACCCTTGTCTTTCCTAGGTTTGACATTTTTTTTTTCTAAATAGGATATTATCCATAATGTTTGCACCTTGTTTTTATTATGTTTTGGGTTACCCATTAGAACTTATTGCTGACCTCATTCTTTTTAATACCTTTATATTATTTTGTCTGTGAGTGTACTAGAGCTTATTTAGCCAATCCCTTATTTACCGAAATTTGGGTCCCTTCCAGTTTTGTTCTATTACAGTGCTGTAATAAATATCCTTGTACAGGGGCCGGCCCCATGGCTTAGCGGTTAAGTGTGTGCGCTCCGCTGCTGGCGGCCCGGGTTCGGATCCCGGTCGCACACCGACACACTGCTTCTCCGGCCATGCTGAGGCTGCGTCCCACATACAGCAACTAGAAGGACATACAACTATCTACTGGGGCTTTGGGGGGGAAAAATATCCTTGTACATTTGTCTGTGCATTTACAGGAATGTTTCTGAAGGATTTGTTCCTAGAAGTGGAAATGCTAGATCAGAGGGTATGAATGTTTAAAATTTTTGATATTATAAATTGCTGTCCATAACAACAGTTTTTTACCCCTTTTGTTAATGACAGGCAAAAAAAGAAAAACAATCTAATTTTTATTTATTTTTTTGTGAGGAAGATTAGCTCTGAGCTAACATCCACGCCAATCCTCCTCTTTTTGCTGAGGAAGACTGGCCCTGGGCTAACATCTGTGCCTGTCTTCCTCCACTTTATATGGGACACTGCCACAGCATGGCCTGATAAGTGGTGCATCGGTGCACGCCCGGGATCCGAACCTGGGCCGCCAGCAGTGGAGTGCGCGCATTTAACTGCTACGCCATGGGGCTGGCCCTCCAAAAATCTAATTTTTAGTTTGAATTTATTTAATTATGAAGGCTAGGTATCATTTCATGTGTTTATTTATGAACTATATTTCTTCAGAATAGCCTATGTATAGGTTTTTGTTGTTATAGCCTTTATTCTGTTAACAGTTATTCAGTTATTAAGCCTTTGTCACTTATACACATTGAAAATATTTCTTCCTAGGCTATTGTCTTTTCTTTCATAGTTATCTTTTGGTTGATAGAACTCTTTTGATATGGAAGTTTAAAATTTTTATGTGTACTAATCTAGCTCGCTTTTTAAGGAATTATCCATATATTAATTACTTTCCATGACATTAAACATCCCCTTATATTCCCATTTCTATTGGCTCCATATTATTTTTATAGCATAATTTATCTTCTTAAATACTATTTCCAGTTTTTTTCTTTATAAACAACAGTTGATAAAGAATTTTAATCTGGCCAATTGTTAGCTGTGTGACCTTGGGCAAGTAATGTCCCCTTTGTGAGCATTACTTTCCTCATCTTGAAGGGGGAGATAATAGCACTTCAACAGTGTGATGAATATTCTTATAAGTATTATCTTTGATTACATCTGTGTATCCTTTGGATCCATTCTTAGAAATGGAATTGCTCTTATTAAAGAGTATAAAAATTTTTTTTATTTTTTAATTTATTTTTTGTGAGGAAGATCAGCCTTGAGCTAACATCCATGCTAATCTTCCTCTTTTTGCTGAGGAAGACCAGCTCTGAGCTGACATCTATTGCCAATCCTCCTCCTTTTTTTTCCCCAAAGCCCCAGTAGATAGTTGTATGACATAGTTGCACATCCTTCTAGTTCCTGTATGTGGGACACGGCCTCAGCAGGGCCGGAGAAGCGGTGCATCGGTGCGCGCCCGGGATCCGAACCCGGGCCGCCAGTAGCGGAGCGTGCGCACTTAACCGCTAAGCCACGGGGCCGGCCCAAGAGTATAAAAAATTTTAAGGCTTTTGGTTCCTATTGTGAAACTGCCTTCCAAAAAGCTGTATTAGTTCATATTTCTCACCTTAGGCTTTGAAAGCACTCGATAGACTTTTTCCTTTGTCTTCAAATTACAAAAGTAATATCCCCAAAATTGAAACAGATGGATATGTGCTCCCCTCCCAGACATACTCACACATTCCACTTCCTAGAGGTGTAACCACTGTTAATAGTCTGTATATTCTTCCAAAACATGAACACACTGGAACAGCCAAGATGTTGCATGTTTCTCTACTCATGCTGGTTCCCCTTTTCTACTCTCTGCCCAGGTAGAACTCATTAATCCTTTGATGCCTGTCTCCTCCATCTTTTATTCCTCCAATTCTACTTTTGACGCTTAGAGTGAAGAATTCTTGGATCAGTAAATGAATTGTCCTGTTTCCTGGAACATCCTCTCTCCCCTATCAGGTTTCTTGAGGGCAGGTACTGGTGAAAACGACTGTTTGTACTGTGCCTAGTCTAGCATAGAGTAGGACACTCAGGTCTCAGTATAGACAACCTGAGTAGGGGCTACCAGGCTTGCATCAACTCTGACTCAGATGTTCCTAGAAGTCCTCAAGTCTCCTTAGTTTTTGAGTGTTTAACTGAAGAAAAGGGGATTCCTAGCAGGATTTGGGGGACTTTCCCAGAGGTTGGGGGTGGGAATTGAGGTGCACAAGCCTGGCTTCTGGCTGACTGGCAGCTCTGCAGTTAAAGAGGGTGGCCTGTGGAGGAAGGTGTGCTTGGGTCCTGCTGTGGCGCTGCTCTTCACCGGCTATGTGACCTTGAGCAAGTTACCTGACCTGAGTGGTTGTGAAGATTGGTTAGGTAATGTGTATAATAATGTCCAGAGCACCATCATCTTGCACGTGGTCAGCTCTCCATAAACATGAGCTGCTGCTATTGTATTGATCTGGACTTCTCCAAGAAAAGAGGGCACATTGAGAGGTAGACTCCCCAACATACTTATATACCAAAGGCAACCAGAGCCCCCCAACAGACCCCCAGTACTGATCCAGCTTATTTCAGCACAGACCTCCACTCTACTGCAACCATCAGCATGTTTAATGTGCCCCCCCTGTGGCACTATCCCCTGTTCCCTCTGAGGTTCTCATGCCATGGGCTCTGACTCGATACAAGCACGTGAAACGGGGATGGCCCCAGTTGCTTAGAATCTGGATCTTCACCTTGGGAAAGGCAGCTGGGGGGTCATTCTGGGGAGACAAATGGATAATGCCAAGACCTGCTCTCCCAAGGGCTGTATTCCTCCCCAGTCTTCCCTCACTGTCCCACTCCCTTAGCACCCTCACCCCCAGAGATAAACACACCTGTAGGTGGAAAGTCTGAATCTCAGATTTCTCCACGTCGAAGGTGAATTTCCCCAAGAAAACCTCAGTCTTGTCATCAACTTGGAGGCCCTGGTAGGTGAAGAGTGAGGGGAGGAACAGTGAGGCACAGGTGGAGAGAGAAGGCAACTTTGTTGAGAACCTACTATGTGTTCAATAGCTGTATGCATGCTCTCATTTATTTTTTGGTGTTAGGATAGTGTAGTGTGGAATGTGGGCTCAAAGAAACTAGGTTGCGAGTTTTAATCTGGCCAATTGTTAGCTGTGTGACCTTGGGCAAGTAATGTCCCCTTGGTGAGCATTACTTTCCTCATCTTGAAGGGGGAGATAATAGCACTTCATAGATTGTGTGGAAGGGAGGAGATAATCCATGTAAAGTACTTGGCACAGGAAACGCTCAATAAGCCATAACTAATATTTGGATATAGTTATAATTTATAACCTATAGCAGTCCTGAGAGGCAAGTGAGAGATATCCATTTTATAGATGAGCAAGGGAAGACTCAGACAGTGGCACCGGTTTTCATGACTACCTGCTGCTTTCTAGGCAAAATCCCCCACGTCCTTGGGCCTCAGCCCCACTCACATAGACTGCGAAGTCGCGGGGAGCGCTGTTGGCTTCCCTGGTGTGGGCCACACTGGGCGGTGGGTGCTGCAGGGTGATGTCGCTCAGCTGCACACGACCCGGCAGTCGGATGACCACCTGGCCCTGGTCGCCCTCAAAAGCCCAGCAATTCCCAGGGAACACATCTGGCTGCAGGCGGGCGGGGCAGATAGACCTTCAGAACCGGAGGACCGACTGACGGTGGCCCTTCCTCAGCCTGGGCATTGGTTCAGGGAGGCCTCGCCCTCGGCTTGACTCCATCATTGGCCCTACCCAGTCCTCCACCCCCAGGCCCGGGCCCTGCCCAGCAACATCCCGCCCAGAGCCCCCAGTCCCTAGCACTGCCAGGTCTCTCCTTAAGCTTAATGCCGTTCTTGGCGTCGCCCAGAGCCTCACCCAAGCCAAGCCAGGCCCGCCTCCAGCCGGCGCGTCCTTAGCCTAGCAGGGCCCCACCTAGCGCCACGCGCTCCACCTCCTAGGAGCTGTTGGGTCCTTTCCCCAGCGTCCTGCCCCTGGGATTTAAGTTCCAGGCCCACCTCCAGGATAACCGTGGGCGGCCGCGCGTAGTTCCAGAAACTGAAGGGATTCCAGAAGTAGGCGGTGTTTGCGTCCTCGTAGTCGTGGGATGTCTTCTCTAGGTCGATGGAGGCTCCTGGAGCAGGGGGAAGCAACCACTCAGCTGACTGACAGCTGGGGAAGGGTCTGTCTGAGGTCAGTCTCCCTGGGCTGGCCATGTGCATAGGTCTGTCTGTGTCTCTGAATCTCTTACCCACAGAGCTCAGCGCATAGTCGGGTTTCTGCACAAAGTCCTCATTCAGCCTCTGGAATACGAGCTTGGCCACCCTCTGAAAGGAGAGTGGGCGAGGCCTGGAGTGACGGGGCTTGCGCGTCGATTTATAGGGGGACAAAGTTCTCTGGGAACTAGGTTCTCTGGGATGGACATTGTGGGCCCCGGGAGAAATCCCTAAGTGAGGGCTCTAGGGCAGGGCTTTAAGGCTCAGGACACAGGGAACTGGTCTCGGCAAGTTTCCAAGGTGGCCGGAGACTGGAGTGGGCGGAGACACGGGGGCCAGGCTCCCGGGGCTAGGCTCCCAAACCCCTATGGGGCCCAGCTCTGAGAACAGGGTGCAGCTGCGTGGCTCACCTCGCTGTTGGCTGCGCGAACGCTGGACACCTCCTTGTGGAGTTTATCCAGCTCAGCCTGGAGCTGCTGCAGCTGCTGCCCCTGGGAGCGCACGCGCTCGTGGTACTCGCTGCAGGCGGGAGTTTGGCACGGTGCAGTTGGCCCATCCTCCCCCTGGACACTTCCCATAAGGCCCACCACAGAAGCACCGTTGAGCCCTCCAATTCCCCACCCCAGGTGCACTCTTTCACCTTAGACTCAGCATCTCCTTAGGTTCCTATTGGGGAAGGGAGAGACAAAATACAGCGCTGCTCACCTCCCACCTACCCAGAGCAGTCAGACTCAAAGTGTCTTCTTTTTGAGGACTGTCCTCCTTCCCTGACCTCCCAGGACCACTCAGAGACCCTCAAGCACCTCTGGGCACAATCCCTCAGAAATCTGTTTATATCCAGCCCTTCCTTAGGATTATAGCCTCCAGCACTGCCTCCCTCCCAGCAGCCCAGGTGAACCCCACAGGTGTATAACCTGCCAACCACCACCCAGGAATACAGTCTCCTGGACTCACATTCTCTGCAGGAGGGACCAGGTACAGGAGTCCCCACCAGAGTGCTGGAGAAAGATGGGAGTGGTCTCAGGGGAAGGGAAGGGGAGGTTTCCCTGGCATAAAGGGACAGTGAGGAGAGAAGAGGCTTGAGGGGGTTGAGTCTGAGGGGGGACTAGAGGGCCCTGTAAGGGACTGTGAGGAGCCGAAGGAGCTGAGTGGGCTGAAGGGTTTAGGAGAAAATGTGCTGGGTTTGTCTTCAAAGCATCCAGGGCTGGGACCCCAGGGAATTCACCCCCCCTCACCTGCCAGAAAGAGGCTCAGCAGTGACACGGCCGTGAGCAGGAAGCGGGTGGAACAGACTTCCCTGAAGAACCAGAGGGAGGCTGAGGCCCTGAGACCCTAGTGAACCCCGCAGCCCCCACCCACCCCAGGGACCTAAACCCAGCTCCTGTGAACACAAGTCAACTGGGTCTGAATTGGCTCGAGCTTCAGCCAGGTCCGGCCCTGCGCCCCACCCCCTCCAAAGAGCAGCCCGTGGGGCTCCCCCTTCCCTCCCTCTGACCTGTACACACCGACCAGCACGTCTCCTACCAGGGATAACAACACGCTCAGCACCTGGAAGAGTAGGCCTGAGGAGAGGAGAGGGGGCTCAGAGAACGACTACAGCTTAGAGACGGGGGAGACGAAGAGGGGCTCAGAGGACGTGGTGTTCGAGGTTCACAAGGGGCTCAGGAAAGGGCTTCAGGGAAGGGCACAGGGCTCAGGAAGAGAGGGGTGGGCTACGAGAATAGGTGGGGGCCAGAAGAATGAGCTGAGGTTCAGAGAACGTGGATCGGGCTCAGGGAAGGAGCTGGAGACTCAGACATGGGCCGGGGGCTCAAAGATGAGAACTGGAATTCGCAGAGGGGAGCTGGAGGGTCAGAAGGAATCCAGGCTGGCCTGGCGCGTACTCAGGAAGCTCTTGGACACTCGCGGAGAAGGCATCTCCTGTCTCAGATCCAGGGTCGAGAGAAGGTCGAGCTGCTCCTCAGAGACAACGGGAGAGCCAGCCGGTTCTGCGGGAGCCCAGGGGCTCCATTGGGGCCTTGCGCACCGCAAGCCCACTCTTTCCCCGCGACCTGGCCGCAGGCTCTCCAGCCCAGAAGCGGGGCAGGCTCTCACATGCTTCGGTCCCACGGCATTCCCTTAGGTCTCTGTCAGCATTCTGAAGCCCCGCCCCTCAAGGATGCTCAGTCACGACTTTGGTCCTACCCCCAAAAGGGGGCCCCGCCCCTAGCCTTAAGTCTTGGGGCGGCCCCAATTCCCTGGTAGCCACTCACGCTAACTCCGGGGCCGCGCCTCCTCACTGGTGCCCATTCTCAGGATTTTCCCCGCCCTTTCCTAGGGCCGTCCATCATACCGAGGCCCCGCCCCTTAGGGGATCGTATTTGGTGCTTTTCCTCTTCACCCTACAGGCCCCACCCCTTGGGAGGTGCCCAGATATAGTTTTATCCCGGTTCCGCGCCAAGCCCCCCCCCTGAGGCCCCGCCCCCTCCCTCGACTCACCCGGGGTCGACCCCGCCCGCACCCGAGGCCCCGCCCCTCACGGTTGCCGCGCCACAGGCGGTCCGCCCATCGTGGCTCCGAGGCGCCGGCTTCTGCCGAGAGCTTCCAGTCCATTTGGTTCCTCCGGACACTCCTGCGCTCAAGGCAGGCTCACCGCAGCTCGAGCCCCGGGCTCTTCTGCCCTTGGGCTCCCCGGGCCCCGGCCCAGCTGACTGGTGCCCGCTGCTGTCCCCCGAGGTGACGCTCACTGAGCTGTTGCTGTTGTCTCTGTAAAAGTTGGGCGTGTGCTTGTGCGGGGACGCGACTGAGCCCGGGCGGGGGCTCCGCCGCATCCTGACCCCGGGCCGCCCCCTCACGGACGCCAAAATAGCCGCCGCAGCCGCCAAGGCCCTGGGCCCTCGCTCAGCCGGTGCGCGCCGCCGGGACCCTGAGTGCAGCCGGCGGGCCCAGCGGCCTGACCCAACCCTCTCTGCCGTATCTGGGCCGGCTGCTGACGTCACAGAGGAGACCAAGGTCTCGGCAGAACGCCCTGACAGGGCGTCACAGAGCTAGTCGTGACGTCACTGGGAGCCATGGCAGTCTCTCATTCTTTCTCATGTTAAGGCAAGCAATGACATCAAGCACTTCCCAGAATACCCTATCTAAAATTGCGCTCGGCTAAAAGAATTTTTATCCCCCTTCCTTTGTTTTTCTCCTCAGCACTTAACCGCTAACACGCTATATATTTTATTTCTTCGTTGCCTGTCACTCCCCCGCTAGAACGTAAATTTTATGAAGGCAGAGGTATTTGTTTTGTTCACTACTGTACCCTACAGCACCTAGATAGGCCTGGCATGTAGTAGGTACTCAAATATTTGTGAATGAATAAATGTTAAGAAGGGGCATGGAGTCACCCAAGGCACTTCTAAATAAACATTTAGCCTTCTTTGCTCTGCAAACCCTTCAGGCCCCTCCTCTCATGCTAGTCATCAAGCCAGAAAATCTGAGAGTCCCCCTCCCAAACCCATATTCACCTGGGATCTATGCGGTGAGAATTAAGGACCCACAAATCACCATAACCACACTCAGACCAACCATCTGAGTCACCGAGAACAGAATGAGGAATCACAGATGGTCACAGCCAAGAGACTAGAGGTTCCCAGACTCTTGCTGTGCAACAGAATACCAGTGCAGCTTATAGAAATTCAGGTTCCCGGGCACACCTTGAGATTCTACTTCAGTATTTCTGGAGTGGGCACAGGAATGTGCATTTCTAACAACCACATGTGTGATCCTGATTAAGGACCACACTTTGAAAAGCAATGCAGTGCATCCTGTGCACATTACACAGCTAGGCAAACAGGTCCAGAAAGGGGAAAGGACTTTCCTGAGACCACTCAGTGCTTAATGGAGATTAGAATTCCAAAATCCTGCCCTCAAGCCCAGTACTCTTACTGCTACATCCCTTCTTCTTGGGAATGTTAGGAAGTGGAAGTGGCAGTTCTTAGAGGGGTTGAGAGAACCTGCCAGGCTGTGTTCCACCCAGAGGGGAGGTGTCCATGTTAGGTTCCAGTGGGATGGCATCAATTCCTTGCTTGATTAGATGCCACAGAGCTCAGGAGAGTGATGAGGGTGGGGGAGGGGTAGGCAAAGGCACTGCAGGCTAAGAATTCTGGTCTCCCCCCCTCCGCCCTCCTTTGGGTCTCAGTGTCCCCATCTGTCAAATGGGGAGGTGAAGCCCTGCCCCAACATCTAGGGGCCTTAGGATCTAACCTGGACCTTGCTTAGAAACAGAACCTATGCCTCTCATCTGGTGTTTTGTAGACCCTAAAACTCACTTGAGCACATAACACCTGGGAAATAGGTAGAACAGGACTTTCCAATCCCAGTATTGAGATTGAGAAGCTGAAGCATAAGGAAGGACCATGTCTGGCTCAAGGCCACACAGCGAGACTCAGCTCCTCTGACAGTCTAATCTTATCTGCTGCTGCTGCCTGATACATTCCTGGTACCCAAGCCAAACTGAACAAATCACAGGTCCCAGAACACACCCTGACTTCCTTCCCACTGCCTGAATGTCCGTCTCTGCTTGACTCCTGTCATCAAAGCCCATTTTAAGCACTTTCTCCTCAGGGAAGCCTTCTGGTCTCCCTGCCCTGAGGTCCCCAGCCCTGACCCTTTCCTGCTCTGATGAGGACTGCAGTCTTTCTAGGCTTTGTTTGGTGCTGGAGTCCATGAAGCTACGGGAAGACAGAGAACATGTCTGATTTGCCTCTGTAGCTGCACACCCCGCCCCCCCAGGGTGGCATAGCACAACTCCTGCACATAGGAGGTGTCATTAAATAGAATAATTAAGCGGATGGCCATGAAATGCAATCAACACATAGTTACTGTCACCCATGGGTTCAGACTGGGAGATACGTTCATTCTTTCATTCAATAAAAGTACTGCACACCTATTTAAGGGTTATTAACCTAAGCTAGGAGCTCTATGTCCAGAAAAATGCACTTGTGCTCAATATTTTACAGTTTCAAGGGTTTGCAGACTCCCTGGAGGCCATCTATAGTTCCACTAATAAGACCCCAAGTTAAGGACCTCTGGCTTCTGGTTAAGAAGTGTTTTGAACACCTGCTATGTGCAAACTAGGGACCCATATTCGATCACTAATACAAATGTGTTGAGTGCCTACAGCACTAATGCTGGGGGCTAGGGGACCCATTTATTAATCTATCCCTTTATTCAGCCAATGTCTTGAGGGTGTCTCATGTACCAAACCCTGAGCTGGGCATTGAGGACAAAGGTGAACAAGGAACAACAGGAGGTCCATGCCGTTGAGGCCTCATAGGCTAGCAGGGAGCAGACTAGTGTCCTGTCCTCTCCCCTTGCCTCCATTCCTACTCTGTCTCAGCTTCTACCCCACAAGGATGCAGGATAGATGCTGAAGCTGGTGCAGACAGGGAGAATTGAGCTGACACAGGAACCTTACCCCCATCTCTCAGTCTTCCTGCTCGCTCCCTACCCATGACCCCCAGGCCTGCCACCTGTGTGTTTGACTAAAGGGCAGGGATTGCTGAACCTGCTGAGTGAGTCCAGTGAGTCAGAGGTGACTCAGGTGGGCAAGAGGGCAGGCAGGCAGAGGGAGAGCCAGTGGCCCTGGGACAATGGCTCTGACCGTGTGTGTACGGCGACTGACAGGGCTGCCGGGCAGCCATGACCGACAAGTGAGGCTCAGCTTTCGAGGTGAGGCTTGCTGGGGTGCTCTAAGGATTTTTGGAACTGGGATGCTCTGGTTCTTCCATTCTCTAGGTCCCAATCTCATCCCTAGGCATCTCTATGGCCTGTCTCCTTTCTCCCCCAGCCCAATATCTCCAACTCTCTGCCTCCTTCCCTTCCCATTTTCTGCCTTTCTTTAAGGGTAAGTCCAGGGGGATTGGACTCCAGGCCAAGGGCGAGGGGTAATTATTTTTTTCTGGGGAGAGGCTGATAAATGACTAGTTTCAATTCTAAGCAGGCTTTACCCAGAAAACAAGGAGAATTCACTGTGGTCAAGAAGCAGATATTGGTGAGGTCAGTGGGGTTGGGTCCTAGATGGGGAGAAGCTGATCTGTGCCTCACCTAAGACCATCCTGGGGTTGGGGGGCTCATTCCTGGGTTTTGGGAGGTGTAGTCTCAGGAGGTGGGGTCAGTCTCAGGTTTGAGAAGTCAGACCTAGTTTGGGACAATTCAGAGTCAAGACTAGGGGGGTTTAGTTCTTGATTGGTAGTTAGCCCCAGATCAGCCCTGGTTTGGAGTAAATCCCCTGGGGGTTGGTTCCAGGTTTGGGAGATCACTTATAGAGTTAGCTCCACGTTGGGAGGGTTGGCTCCTGTTTCAGGGCTGGGAATAGGCTCTGGATTGGGGGTCAGGGTCAGCCCAGCACTGGGTATCACAAGGTTCCTCCTATCCCCAGCTCTTCCGTTGGCCACATTATGGGGCTCCACTGGCTGGGGAGACTCTGTCTGTGCAGGTGGTCAACTGCAGCCGTGTGTTCAGCCCCAGGTAAGTAGGCCTGGGGGAGCCAAGGATGCAGGTAGGGCTGGGAGGTGGCTTGGGGCCAGTCCCCTGGGTCACCCTTCTGCTCCATGCCACACCCCCAGGTCTCTGGGGACCCTGGTGATCTCCCTGCAGCAGCTACAGAGTGCCGGGCATTTGGTGGTGCGGGAGGCCCTAGTGGCTGAGAATCTGCAAGTGTCCCCGGTGAGTCCCACCAGCCTCCAGCCTGCCACCCCCAAGCCTGAGAGTCCCTCTAGATAGACGGTTCCTTTCCTCAGAGGGGAAAGCCCAGACCCAGACAGGAGTGGTAACAAGGCTCCCAAGCCAGGGGTCCTTTCATTGCAGCCCCTGCTGACGTCCCACATGGGCCAAGAACCAGGTTCAGCTCTGAGGGCTCTGAGGGCAAGGGGTGTGGCAATGGGGGAAGGAAAGGAGTTCTGTGCTGCTCCCTGACACTGCACCAGCCTCAATTCTTGTGGCAGACAAAGATGAACCTGGCTGGATTTTCCTGGTGCTTCATAGAGGGTCAGTATAGCCTGGTAGAAATGGACCTGGGTTCAAATCTCAGATCCACCATTTCCTAGCTGAGAACTTGGACAAGTTATTTAGCTTCTCCAGGCCATTTCCTCACTTATATTATGTGTAGTCATACAAAATGAGTGCTTTTCATTCAGTCTGTCACCATTTGTTGAGCCCTGATTATAAGCCAAGTGCTGTGCTGAGCAATGAGGACTGAGTGGTGAGCAAAACCAGATAAGAATTTGCTCTCTTAGAGCTCCATATCTAAAGAAAGAGGCAAACATTAAACAAATATTCATACAAATAAATGTAAAATTGCCACTGACAGGTGTTACAAAAGAGGTGGTAGGGGGCTGGGAGAGGGTATAACAGAGACATATGACCTATTTGGGCATCAGAAAAGGTTCCCTAAGAAAGTAGTGCTTAAGCTTGGAATTGAAGGGTGATAGGAGTTAACTATGTGAGAGGGGAGAAGTTCCAGGCATAAGAACCAGCATATGCAAAAGTCCAGTGCCCTGAGAGAGCATAACTGGGGTGCTGGGCAGGAGCAGACCCCAACTGAGATGGGGCTGGAAAGGTTGGCAGAGGCCAGACCATGCAGAGCTGTGAAGGCCACAGTAATGGATTTCCAAGAGCAATGAGAGAATTTTGGAGTCGTGTATGGCCCCTACAAGAGGTAAGTTGCACATGGCAGCTTCTTAACAGGTTATGAGTAGTTAACATCATTAGAGAGGAACCACAAGTTACCACAGATGCAGGCCAGGAGGGTCTCTGTTTATAGGTGGAGTAATAGGCATTGTCCTTATGCTTCTCTCAGCCCCAGGACAGTTTGAGGGGTCCTAAGGCACACTGTGTATCTGGTTTCAGGTCCAGGTGGAGCTTGAACTGAAGTACCAGCCCCCAGAGGGTGCAACTGGAGCCTGGGTGGAAGAGGACTTTGGGGCACCCATCAGGGACAGGTAACCCCCCCCCACCAACCTAAGCAAGGCCTTGTGGTCCCAGCCCAGGGAGGCTTTGGAAAGGGAAAAGCGGTACTCAGTTCTACTCTGGATCTCCTGGACATAGTGACCCTGGACTAATGCTGCCCAGGTTGCAGCTCTGTGGTCAGGCCTGGCCCTCACACTCCTTTTACTTCTCCTTCTCCCAGCTCAGAGCTGATCATCCCCAATGTGGGTTTCCAGGAGCTGGAGTAAGTATGTGGGGATGACCTGGGGTCACTGGGTCAGTCTTGAGATTAGGAGCCAGTGATGTGGAGTCAGTCTTTGGGTCTGGGATCAGTACTGGATCAATTCCAGGGTGAGAAGTCACTCCTAGAGTCAGGGGTCAGTTCTGAAATTAGAGAGTTCCCAGATTAGCAGTCAGTCCTGGGATCAGTGGGGTCAGTCAAAGGTTCGGGGGTCAGTCCTAGGGTCAGGGAAGTTAAGGGATGCCTAAAGATGGGTGAGAGTTCCCAGACATGTCCCTTGAGAGCCTTTCTTATCAGGCCTGGGGAGGCCCGGCTGGAGCGCCGGGCAGCAGCATTGGGCCGCAGGCTAGCTCAAGGCCTAAGTCAGCAGGATGATGAAGAAAATGAGCTGGAGCTGGAGCTGGAGCTGGAGCTGGAGGACGAGCCTGATGTGGAGCTTTCCGGCATAGTGTTCAGCCCCCTCAAGAGGTAACTTGTACCCACTGCACACTTGCTCCCACACTCCACCAGTGTGTCAATCTCACTCAGTCACACATGTAGGCCCTTGCCCATCCACTCTCACAAACACACAGTCCCAGGGTATGGGTGATGAGTGGATGTCCTGGGGTCAAGGGTCACTCAGTCCTAGGTATAGACACTGTCACATTCACACACACAGTTACACTGGCTCACATACAGCTTCTGGAACCCATGTAGGTGTTGGAAGTGTGATGAGGGCAAAGAATTCTGTCTCTTTTGCTCACTGCAGTGTCCTAGTGCCTAAAAGAGTAGGTTTGGCACACAGTAGGTGCTCGATAAATCTTTGCTGCATGAATGAATGGTTTTAGGGCTCCAGGAATGAGTCAAATTCTGGGTGTAGGGTTGAGATAGAGGCAAACCAAGACAGAAGTACTCAGAATCCAAAAGTTCAGAGGGAGAAGAGATCTTATCCCCAGCACAAAGCAAGAGTGTGTGTGTGGTGGAGGGAAGAAGTGAAGTGAGAGCTGACCTTAACCCTCTCTGCAGCCGAGCACGGGGCCTGGCTGGTGGGGATCCCTTCCAGGTGTCCGGAACCCGGGACTTCCAGGTAAGCTCTTCCCTCCAGGCCCTAACTCTTGGGGAATACCACCTGCCCTCCACACGTTCCTCCCTCCTATCTTGGCAGCCGTGGCTTCCTCTTCTCCTCCTTCCGCACTCTTCAGGTGGGGGTCACGGTGCTGGAGGCCCAGAAGCTGGTGGGAGTCAACATTAACCCCTATGTGGCCGTGCGTGTTGGGGAGCAGCGCCGAGTGACCGCCACACAGCGCGGGACCAACTGCCCCTTCTGCAACGAGGTGTGTGCGACCACGGAAGAGCGGGGACCTGAGAAGATGAGCCGGACCCGGGATAAGAACTGTCCGCGGAGGGGCCTGGCCTAGGTGGAAATAAGCCAGCTGCGGCGGAGGCTGAGGGCCGTCTAGGGAAATGGTGTAAAGAGGCACCATCCCAGGGCAAGGAGGGCGTTCCCTTTGCAAGAGGCAGGGGCCAGAGGGCGTGAGCCCTTCACAGACAACCGTCTCTCACCTCTCTTGTTTCCCCACTTCAACCCAGTACTTCTTGTTCGAATTTCATGAGACCCAGCTTCACCTCCAAGACTTGCTGCTGGAGATCACGGTGAGGCGGTAGGGTGAGAGGTTTCCGACAGAGAAGGGGAGATGCCCAAGCTCCAGGACTAACGCCACCTTCCCCCAGGCTTTTCATTCGCAGACCCTCCCCTTTATGGCCGCCCGGATAGGCACCTTCAGGATGGACCTGGGCATTATCTTCGACCAGCCAGGTACCGAGCCCTCCCGTCATTGAGATTCATCCGCACCGACAAGGGAAACTGACCTCCTGGGCGCTGATTCCTATGTGCTAACTTGTGAGCCCGCACTCTCTTGCGAAGGCTGACCTCCACGCACTCCCGCTCCTCCCTTCTGGGCTGGACATGAACTCCGGCCATTGTCCAACACTCAGATCCCAGCCCCACGACCGCGCCGCGCATCCCGCCGATCTCCGCTGACACTCGGCCTGCCCCTCTACCTGCAGATGGCCACTTCTACCAGAAATGGGCTCCGCTGCACGACCCTCGGGACACTCGCTCCGGGACCAAGGGCTTCGTCAAGGTCACTTTGTCCGTGAAGGCGCGCGGGGACCTGCCCCCTCCGCTGCCACCCCCCAGCCCGTGGCACAGATCGGACATCTAGAAGTGAGCTGGAGAGGGGTGGGTAGGGGAGGGTAGGACTGGGCGTGGCCTCCGGGACGCAGAGAGGGGGAGGGGCCGAGACTCGGGCTTCTCAGCCCCTCAGTGCCCCCTGCCCTAGGAACCTGCTCCTGCCGCGGGGGGTGCCGGCCCACAGGCCGTGGGCGCGGCTGCGAGTACGCGTGTGCCGCGCGGAGGGGCTCCCCGCGCTGCGCCCCAGCCTGCTGGGCAGCCTGGCCCGTGCCCTGCAAGATCGGCGCGTGCTCCTGGACCCCTACGTGCGGGTGTCTTTCCTGCGGCAGCGGTAAGTCCCTCCAGTCCCCACCCTGCCGAGGCTCAGGCTCTGGTCCCGTGCTGACCCCTCTCCGCCTGCCTTCACCACCGCGCTCAGAGCGAGACGTCCGTACGCGGGGGAGGCGGCGGCGCCCGAGTGGAACGAGCAGCTGAGCTTCGTGGAGCTCTTCCCGCCGCTGACACGCGGCCTACGTCTGCAGCTGCGGGACGACGCGCCCCTGGCGGATATGGCCCTCGCCACGCACGTGCTGGACCTGAGGCAGATCTCACACCCGGGCCGCGCGGGTGAGCGCATCTGGCCGACGCGTGCTGCCCCCGCCTGGGCCCTATCGGCGGTGGTCCCGCCCCCGACAGCAAACTCGATTTTCGCGATCCCACTCTGCTTAGAAAGTCGGGTCCACCCCACATAACAACCTGTACACCAAGCCGGCCCCTCCCTTCGGAGCCTCACCTGTCGCCCCCAGACTGCAAACCCCACCCTCGGTTTGGCTCCGTTGACAAAATCCTAACTACAGCTGCAAATCCAGTAACCACTCCAGCCCGGTTCTCCCTACAGATTTACACGTACGGAAACAAGCCCAGTCCACATCCGTTTACCCCAGTCCGTTATGGGATCACCCGTAGCTTCGCCCCAATCCTGACTCCACCTCCAGGGCTCTGGCTCCGCCCCTAGAGCCTTCGCTCCATCTGTCTGCAGCGCCTTTGGGAGCTGAGCTGGTTAGAAGTGCTCCCAGGTCGTGGTCCACAGCTGTCGGTCCACAGCTGTTCGCAGACTTCCCTCCCAGAGCGGCCGAGGCCCCCCGCCCGAACTTGCAGTAAATGAGGGTGTGGTGCATAAACTGACGTAGTACCCACCTGCCCCATGCTCCCCTCCAAAGTACTGTTCTTCTCCCTCACAGCGGGGTTTAACCCCACCTTCGGCCCGGCCTGGGTGCCTCTCTATGGCTCGCTCCCCAGCGGGGGGCTCCGGGATGGTCTTCAAATTCTCAATGAAGGCCTTGGCCAAGGCATTTGGTTCCGCGGCCGCCTGCTGGTGGCTGTGTCCATGGAGGTGTTGGAGGGGAGAGCTGAACCTGAGCCTACGCAGACCCCACAGGGGTCGAGGTTGCCCCGGCTCATGGGAAAGAAGAAAAAAGCCAGGCGAGGCCAGACTCCAACGGGGATTCCACAGCACGGGGATGTCAGCTCCAGTGCTGATGGGCCCGAGATTCCTAGTGCCATGGAGGTGGAGGTGGAGGAGTTGCTGCCGCTGCCAGAGGTGGGGGCTGGGGTTTAACAAAGGGGCGGGGCCCCTCTCAGCTCTGGAGTGTGTAACCAGCTACCAGGCATTAAATACAGGAAGGGGTGGGGTGGGGTGGTGGTGACTCAATCTGGGGGCCTGGGTGAAGAATGCAGTGTGTGTACACATGTGCCGTTGTGTATATACACATGTGGGGGGAGGGGGGCTGACTAATCAGAGGTGGGCGGGAGGACTAAGCCCGGGATCTAATTGGGGCTGCAAGGGGCAGAAGGGAGGTAGGATACCTGCAGTGAATCTTCTAGGCCTTGGTTGAGTGTCTTATCTGTGGCCACTGTGGCCAAGCATAGTCTGCGCTGCAACCTGGGAGGGTGGGGGCTGACTCCAGCCTGACACACCTTTTCCAGAACTCCCTGGCACCCTGTGAAGATTTCCTGCTCTTCGGTGTGCTCTTCGAGGCCACCATGATTGACCCCACCCTGGCCTCCCAGCCCATCAGCTTTGAGATCTCCATTGGTGTGTGCCAATCCCCTGAGGGTCATGGGTTTGAGGGTGGGCACTTTTGTTCCGGACTTAGCCCCTTGGAATGGACAGTTGACCTTCAGTCAGAGGAGGGCCCTGACTTCTATTGAGGCAGAGGAGGTTGAGGGAGGGGTCAGGCCCTCAGCCTGGCACCCGCTGACACTTGCTCCTCCGAGCAGGTCGTGCAGGCCGCCAGGAGGAGCAAATGGGCCGAGGGTCCGGGGCCAAAGAGGGAGCAGAGAGTGCAGCGGGGGAGGCGCAGCCTCTGCTGGAGTCGGACTTGGGAATCCGGCCGGTGGAGGAGGTGGAGCTGGGGACCCCTGCTCAGTGGCCTGAGCCTGTGGATGGCAGCGGTTGAGTGCTCCTGGTGGCTGGGAGGAGGGCGTTGAGAGATCCCCAGTGGCCCAGGACTGCCCCTTGCAGCCTCAGCTCCTCTCCGCTCGGCCCAGGCCGTACCTGTGCTTGCCCCTGCATCACCGCAAGCCGTGCGTGCACGTGTGGAGCCGCTGGGAGGATCACACGTGGCGCCTGCAGAGCAGTAACTGCGTGAGGAAGGTGGCCCAGAGGCTGGTGAGAGCGAGGCGGGTGCCCACAGGTAGAGGCTGGGACATAAGAGTGTGGGGGAGACTGCAGCCTTTGAAGGGAGCTCTGGAGCAGGGCTAACAGGTGGAGCACCAGGGAGCCAGCACCTGGTTGGTGCAAGGCCTGAGGGTCAAAGAGCACAGCTTCTGGGTGAACTGAGGAGGCAGGAAATCATGGGAGGTCAGAGATTCAGAACTGTCGGACCCAGGAAGGGGCTGAGTGAAGGACATGGGTAGAATTACTGGGGGCCCAACTCCACAGGTGTGGAGCCAGTAGAGGGCTAGAAAAACTGAACCCCGACCCGGATGGAGCCAAAAAAGGGAGGGGCCCAGAGGTGCTGTTGTGAGTGGGCGGGCCCTGGGGTGGGGTTGCGATCTAAAAGATGTCGGAGTCTGGGACCCTAATGACTCTGACCCTCTCGCCCGGTTGTGCAGGACCAGGGGCTGCAGGAGGCTGAGACTCTGCAGCACAGGCCGGGGCCCGGCGCCTGCACTCGACTCAAGCAGGCGCTGGAAGAGCTGGTGGCTGGGAGCAGGTGAGCTGAGAGCCTGCGCCTCACTGCTGCCTATATCCGCGCCAACTCCAGAGTGAGGGAGACTCATGGGGGCTGTTTGGACCCAAGGGCAAGTAGAAGCTGCGGTTGCTCTGCACTTTACAGAAGAATGGGAAGGAGATTATTGTCCATATCCGAGGGAGCTTGATGGAAATTATTGGAGGATAGGCCACTGCCCTCCAATAAGCTCCCTTTCCTAGAGATTTATCCCTTTTCCCCTCTTATCAAATCTCCCTTGCCCCTCTCCTCCACACTCGTTCCAGCTAGTATCCTCCTCCCCTACTTCATGAAGAAAATAGAAACCTCACCTTCCTCTGTCCCATCTACCACCTTGCCAGCTTCTGTATCCATCTGCTCTCCTTCCTTCCTACAACAGAAAAGAAGTGTCCCTGTTCCCATAGCCACAGCTGTGATCTTGATTTCATTTTCTCTCACCTCCTGGAGGAATTAGCTCTGCAATTGTCCACTTTCTCTCCTGCAGCGTCAACTGGTCCCTAGTTACCAGGTCATTACTGTAACCACATAAATTTGTTCTAGTCACTTCCACCTTTGACCTTCACTGACCTAAATTCCATAACCTGCTTCAGGTACTTCAGTGTTCTTCTGATCCTATTCTTAAAAGAGTTGTTTATCCATTTATTCAATAAATATTTATGACACTTACCATGCTGGCCCAACCCACTGATCCTTTTTAAGGATAAGTTAGAGCCTATCTCTTCTCTTCTCAAAACCTTCAGTGGGGGGGAGCCGGCGGGGGGCCGGCCCCGTGGCTTAGTGGTTAAGTACACGTGCTCCACTACTGGCGGCCCGGGTTCGGATCCGGGGTGCGCACGGACGCACCGCTTCCCTGGCCATGCTGAGGCTGCGTCCCACATACAGCAACTAGAAGGATGTGCAACTATGACATACAGCTATCCACTGGGGCTTTGGGGGGAAAAAAAAAAAAAAGAAAGGAGGAGGATTGGCAATAGATGTTAGCTCAGAGCCGGTCTTCCTCAGCAAAAAGAGGAGGATTAATATGGATGTTAGCTCAGGGCTGATCTTGCTCTCAAAAAAAAAAAAAAGGATCAGTGGGGGAGGGATGGTATAAGAGAGGAAGCAGACAGATGATTACTTTGTAATAGTTCAGGTGACCAATAATGATGAGTTGAATCTGGGGAGGTTGCAGTGGACATAGAGTGACATGAATGGATTCAAGAGCAATTTTGGACTTTGGAGGTGACACTTCAGGACTTGCTAATGGATAGATATAGGGGATGAGGAAACGTGCAAAGAGTCCTGAAAGACTCCCATGATTTTGGCTTGCACACCTATGTAGATGGTGCTATTTAGTGAGCTATGGAAAACAAGAGAAGAAGGTCTGAAGGGAGTGAAGGGAATATCAGAAGTTCATTTTCGGACATGTGAACTTTGAAGTAGATGTCTATTAGACTTACAAATGGACATGTCTGCTAGGCAGTTAGCTACGTGAGTTGAATTCTGGGAAGAGTTCTAGGCTGGAAATGAAAATTTGGGAGCTGTCAATACGTAGATGGAACTGGATAAGATTATTTAGGGAGCACAGAAAAGAGAAATCTGAGGACCTGGAGAGCTCTAGCATTTGGAGGCAGGGTGGAAGAGGAGGACTCAGACAAGGGCCTAGTCATAGGTGGTCACTTTTCTGTTCTCATCTTACTCAACCTTTCAGTGTCAGTGGACACGGTTGACCTCACTCTCCTTCTTGAAATATTCTGCTATTGACTTCCGTGCCTCTGGTTTTCCTTCTGTTTCCTTCTCATTCTCATCTCTTGCTGGCCATTCCTTCTCATCTCTTTTGCTGACTCCCTCTCTTCTTGACCTCTAAATGTTCCAAATGTTCATGGGTGTGTGTCCCAGGGCTTCATTATAAGGCTCTCTGCCTACATTCTTTCCATCTCCAAAAGAGCAACCACTTTTAATGCAATTTAATTCCTTGTTTGATTTCCCATACAGTGCAATTAAACTTTCCACTTTCACTTTACTGAAATTATTTTATTACTGGAATTATTCTTTGGCAGGGAAATTTCAGTGAAAGATTTGCCCATTTATATTTCACTATTTATAGCTTTGGGCAGTGTGGTTTTCTTTTGTGGCTACTATTTCAACCAGATCCAATTTCTCTGAATCCAATTTTGTGGATCTAAATCTTGCCAGGAAGATTTGATTCTCCTGTCAATTTTTAATCAATAGCAAATGTTAATAGATGCAGTTTTGACCCTTGTCAGTTTTATTTTATGCTAATTATTTCTACCAATAGAAGTCTTGGAGCAAAGAGCGTTAGTGTATGCTCTGGGGGCAGTATTAGATGAAAAATCCTTGGAGTCATTTTCATTTGATATATTTTTGAAATTTTCCATAATAAAAACTTAGGAAATTGTTGGGAGTCAAAAAGGGCCCAAAATATCACATCTCAAAAATCATTTTACTTTTCCCAACAAATATTTTTTGAGCATCTATTAGGTGCCAGGCCCTGAGGATATAGTGGTAATCAGAATGAAGTCCTTGCCCTAGCTTACTATCTATTTAGACAGACAGATAAAGCAGAGTATAAGGATGGAGAAAGTGGCAAGGGCTGTTTAGATGAAGTGATCAGGGAAGGCCTTTGAAGAGGTAACATTTCAGCAGAGACCTGAATGAAGAATGGGAGTAAGCCATGCAAAGATCTAGGGGTAGAACGTTCTAGCAGAGGAAGCAGCTAATACAAAGGCCTTAATGTAATGGGCTTTGTGTGTTCATGGAGGACAAAAAAGGCCAGTGTGACTATAGGGTTGTGAAAGAAGGGGAGAGTAACATTTGATCAGGACAGGGAGATAAAGGGAGCCAGATCATGTAGAGCCTTTTAGGTAAGAGTGGAACTAGTAAGAGTAGCTAGGAGGCAGTTGTGATAATCCTAGGTGAGATATGATGGTGGCTTGGAGTAGGGTGATCCTGGAGAAGGAGAAAAGTGGTCAGATTCTGGATGTATTTTATAGGTAGAGCCTAAATAATATGCTGATGGATTCATGTGGAATGTGAGAGAAAGAACGAGCAGTGAAGGATAACTCTGACATTTTGGAGTAAAGCATGTTTTCTTTGGAGGAGGGGGTTCATTGGAACCCAAGAAACATGCACTTGGTTTGGGCATGTAATCTTTGACCTATCTTTAGTCAGTGTTGGAATTGTCAAGCATAAGGTCCATCTGAGTCTTTAACGTGCAAATGAATCCCCGAGGGTATACACATGCAGTTTCTGACATAGCAGGTCTGGGGTGGGGCTGAGATTCTGTATTTTTTTTTTCCTGAGGAAGATCAGCCCTGAGCTAACATCCGTTGCCAATCCTCCTCATTTTTGCTGAGGAAGACTGGCCCTGGGCTAACATCCATGCCCATCTTCCTCTACTTTATATGGGATGCTGCCCCAGAATGGCTTGACAAGCGGTGCATTGGTGCACACCCGGGATCCGAACCTGTGAACCCTCAGGCCGCTGAAGTGGAGCGCGCGCACTTAACCGCTCCACCACCAAGCTGGCCCCCATGAGATTCTGCGTTTTTAACTATGTGATACCAATGCTGTTGCTCACACTTTGAGTAGCCAGGGCAGTAGAGGGTTAAATACTAGTGCATTCTAAGGCTCAAACGTGAGGCTGGCCTCAATGAATTTGGGCATGGTCCAAATACAGAAGCCATCCTTGACTGGGAAAGGGCACCTCTCTGAGAACATGTGAGGGAGTCTGGGTGTGAGGGAGTCTGGGTGTGAGGGCCTGCTCTGAGGAAGGTGGCTCCTAAGGGTCCGTGTTCCCTCCTTTGACTCCCACCTGCCACACCCGTCCCTGCTCACTACAGACAGTTTTGCCACGGTGCTGAGCGCAGAACAATGACCCGGCCTAATGCCCTGGATCGATGCCGAGGGAAACTGCTGGTGCATAGCCTGGTATGGTCTGGGGAAGGGGGAATCATGGGCACTTAGCTGGGGCTCTCCACTCACGTTCTCTTCCTGCCCTTCCAGAACCTGTTGGCAAAGCAAGGACTGCGGCTTCTACGGGGCCTGAGACAGGGCAATGTGCAAAAGAAGGTGGCACTGGCCAAGAAGCTCCTGGCAAAATTGCACTTCCTGGCCCAGGAGGTACTGCCTTGCCCACCCATTTCCCTACTCTGAATACCTTTCTCCTATGTTTCCAGAGGCCTCTGGTCAGGGGTGACCTAACATTTGTCCTGTGGATTGAGCCAGACCGAGGGGTCTGTTGCTCTAGGCATCGGATCAGCTCCATTTAGAGCAGCTAATAGTGAAGATAAGTGTTCCAGGCCCAGCAGGGATGCAGGGAACATGAAGGATTTCTTTGGATGAAGATTTGAGAGTACATTTCCTTGGCATGACTTCCCTGGTCTGAAGCTCTGAACACAACATGCGTGAGTGGTGAAGGGAGTTCACATTTTTGGAATGCTTCCTCTGCTAAGTGTCTACATGTGTTATCTTGTGTGATCCTTCCAGCAACCTTGGGGAAGACATTACCCCATTTGACAGGTGCAGAAACTGGGGCTTAGAGAGGGAAGGTGACTGGTCCACCATGTCATAGATGGTTAAGTGACAGAGCTAGAATTCAAAGCCAGTTCTGCCTCATTCTGAAGCTCAGTGCTTCCCAAAGGCACAGAAAGTTTTGACCTCTGGGGCCGGTATGTCCTCAGGGTCAAACAGTGAGGAGTTGGATACTTGGTCTCAGACCTTGAACGACAAGTTGAAGTTTGGCAAGTGTGAAAGAATGAAGACCATGTGCAAAGGCACAGAATCAGGTAGGCCTGGGCAGCTGGAAGACAGAGTAGTAGGAGACGGGATAGAGACCCTTATTATATTGAATTTTAGTGCAAAATTACTTTATTTATTTGGAATGAAAACCTCCTTTTGTTAGCTGACATTTAAAAACACTTTTTGACTTAAACATGCATCCTGAAATAATATAGTTTAGTTTTGTTATTTTTCAAACTTTATATAATACTGTTTATATTATTTTGGTCAATATTATATTTGTGAGATTTATCTGTATCATTGCATGTAGCTGTAATTTGTCCATTTTAATTGCTATGTAATATTCCACTGAATGACTATATTACAATTTGCTTATTCAGTCCACTGTTGATGGATACCTGTGTTGATCCCAAGGGATGGTGATTAGAAACGATGTTTCCAAGACCATTTTTGTACATGTCCTGGGGAACAAGTGCAAGAGTTTCTCTAGGGCAGTATTTCTCAAACTTTTTTGGTCTCAGGACTCCTTAACCCCCTAATAATTACTGGGGACCCCAAAGAGCTTTTTTTAATGTAGATTGTATCTATTGATATTTACCACTATCTAAACTAAAACTGAAAAATTTAAAAAACCTGAGAAATAAAAATGTATTTATTAATTAAAAAAACAATAGTAAACCCATTGCAAGATAACATAAATAACATATTTTTATGAAAAATAGCTATATCCTCCACAACAAAAACTTTAGTGAGAAGAATGGCATTGCTTTACATTTTTTCAAATGTCTAGCAAAGAACTTTTTATACTCTGTTGTATTAAAATCCATCAGTCTATCTTGTACTTTGAATGGATCTATTATCCTTGCATGATTTTGAATCATCATACATAGGTCATTTGGAAATTTGGTTCACTGACTTATGTAGATCTTCCATATGTTGGCATATTTCATTATATAGTATTAAGACATCACATTCATTAATATTACTACCAATCTCATTAGAAAAACCTTTAAGTGTTGGGAAGCTGTCAGCTCACAGTGGCTGATACAAGAGATACAATTTTTCCAAAATTGTAATTTTCACTCGTTTTGTTTCTGATCTTAGAGGGAAGGCTATCATCCTTTCACTATTAAGTATGATATTAGCTGTGGGTTTACATAAATGCCGTTTATCAGGTTGAGGAAGTTTTTTTTCTATTCCTAGTTTTCTGAGTGTGGTTTTTTTGTGTGTGTGTGAGGAAGATCAGCCCTGAGCTAACATCCATGCCAATCCTCCTCTTTTTGCTGAGGAAGAGGGGCCCTGAGCTGACATCTGTGCCCATCTGCCTCCAGTTTATGTGGGACGCGGCCTCAGCATGGCCTGACAAGTGGTGCGTCGGTGCGCGCCCGGGACCCGAACCCCGGGCCGCCAGCAGCAGAGCGTGCACTTAACCACTACGCCAGGGGGCCAGCCCCTGAGTGTTTTTTTATGATGAAAGGATGTTGGATTTTGTCACATGCCTTTTCTGCATCAATTGAGATGATCATTTGGTTTTTTTCCTTTGTTCTGTTGAAGTGGTGTTATTACATTGATTGATTTTCTTAGGTTGAACCAACATGGCATTCCTGAGATAAATCCCACTTGGTCATGGTATATAACCCTTTTTATATGCTGTTGGAGTCAGTTTGTTAATATTTTGTTCCAGACTCATTCATGAGGGATATATCTATATTCATAAAGGATATTATTCTGTAATTTTCTTTTCTTGTAATGTCTTTTAAAAAAATTATTTTATTGAGGTCCTATTGGTTTATAACATTGTGCAATTTCAGGTGTACATTATTACATATCACTTTCTGTATAGATTGCATCTTGCTGTCCCCCAATAGTCTAGATTTTATCAGTCACCATACATATGTATCCCTTTACCCCTTTGACCTCCCCCCACCCCCTCTCCCTCTGGTAACCACTAATCTGTTCTTATCCATGTATTTGTTTGTCTTCCACATATGAGTGAAATCAAATGGTGTTTGTCTTTCTCCATCTGGCTTATTTCACTTAATATCATACCCTCAAGGTCCATCCATGTTGCAAATGGGACGATTTTGTCTTTTTTTATACCTGAGTAGTATTCCATTGTATATATATACCACATCTTCTTTATCCATTCATCAGTTGATGGGCACTTGGCTTGCTTGCACACTTTGGCTATTGTGAATAATGCTGCAATGAACACAGTGGTGCATAAATCTCTTTGTATTGTTGATTTCATGTTCTTTAGATAAATACTCAGTAGTGGGATAGCTGGATTGTATGGTATTTCTATTTTTGATTTTTTGAGAAATCTTCTTACTGGTTTTCCATAGTGGCTGCACCAGTTTGCATTCCCACCAGCAGTATATGAGGGTTCCCTTTTCTCCACATCCTCTCTAACATTTCTTATTTTTTGTCTTGTTAATTACAGCCATTCTGACGGATGTGAGGTGATATCTCATTGTAGTTTTGATTTGCATTTCCCTAATAATTAGTGATGATGAACATCTTTTCATGTGCCTGTTGGCCATCTGTACATCTTCTCTGGAAAAATGTCTGTTCATATCTTCTGCCCAATTTTTTTTTTTTTTGTGAGGAAGATTAGCCCTGATCTAACATCCGTGCTAATCCTCCTCTTTTTGCTGAGGGAGACCAGCTCTGAGCTAACATCTATTGCCAATCCTCCTCCTTTTTTTTCCCCCCAAAGCCCCAGTAGATAGTTGTACATCATAGTTGCACATCCTTCTGGTTGCTGTATGTGGGACGCGGCCTCAGCATGGCCAGAGAAGCGGTGCATTGGTGTGCGCCCGGGATCCAAACCCAGGCCGCCAGTAGCGGAGCGCACACACTTAACCGCTAAGCCACGGGTCTTCCCATTTTTTGATTGAGTTTTTGTTGTTGTTGTTGAGTTGTATGAGTTCTTTATATAGTGTGGAAATTAACCCCTTGTGGGATATATGGTTTGCAAATATTTTCTCCCATTTGATGGGTTATCTTTTCATTTTGTTCATGGTTTCCTTTGCCTTGCAGGAGCTTTTTAGTCTGATGTAGTTACATTTGTTTATTTTTTCTTTTGTTTCCTTTGCCTGAGTAGACATGGTATTTGAAAAGATACTATTAAGACCAATGTCAAAGAATGTACTGCTTATATTTTCTTCTAGGAGTTTTATAGTTTCAGGTCTTACATTCAAACCTTTAATCCATTTTGAGTTAATTTTTCTATATGGTGTAAGATAATGGTCTACTTTCATTTTTTTGCACATGGCTGTCCAGTTTTCCCAGCACCATTTATTGAAGAGACTTTCCTTTCTCCATTGTATGTTCTTGGCTCCTTTGTTGAAGCTTAGCTGTCCATAGATGTATGGTTTTATTTCTGGGCTTTCAATTGTGTTCCACTGACATGTGTGTCTGTTTTTGTGCCAGTACCATGCTATTTTGATTACTATAGCTTTGTAGTATATTTTGAAGTCAGGGATTTTGATGCCTCCAGCTTTGTTCTTTTTCCTCGGGATTGCTTTGGCTATTCAGGATCTTTTGTTGTTACATATAAATTTTAGGATTCTTTGTTCTATTTCCGTGAAGAAAGTCATTGGGATTCTGATTGTGATTGCATTGAATCTGTAGATTGCTTTTGGTAATATGGACATTTTAACTATGTTTATTCTTCCAATCCATGAGCATGGAATATCTTTCTATTTCTTTTATATCTTATTTGATTTCTTTTAATAACGTCTTGTAGTTTTTAGTGTAAGGGTCTTTCACTTCTTTTGTTAGATTTATTCCTAGATATTTTATTCTTTTTGTTGTGATTGTAAATGGGATTGTATTCTTGACTTCTCTTTCTGCTAGTTTGTTATTAGTGTATAGAAATGCAACTGATTTTTGTAAGTTGATTTTGTACCCTGAAACTTTGCTGTAGTTGTTGATTATTTCTAATCGTTTTCTATATTGGATTATATATATATATATATAAATTTATATATATATAAAGAATCTATGGATTCTTTAGGGTTTTCTATATATAGAATCATGTCATCCACAAACAGTGAGAATTTCACTTCTTCCCTTCCAATTAGGATCCCTTATGTTTCTTTTTCTTTCTTAATTGCTCTGGCCCAAGCCTCCAGTACTGTGTTGAATAAGAGTGGCAAGAATGGGCACCCATGTCTTGTTCCTGTTCTCAGAGGGATGGCTTTCAGTATTTCACCGTTAAGTAGGATGTTGACTGAGGGTTTGTCATATATGGCCTTTATTATGTTGAGGTACTTTTCCTTCTATACCCATTTTATTGAGAATTTTTATTATAAATGGATGTTGGATCTTGTCAAATGCTTTCTCTGCATCTATTGAGATGATCATGTGATTTTAATTCCTCATTTTGTTAATGTGGTATATCACATTTATTGATCTGTGGATATTGAGCCATCCCTGCATCCTTGGTATAAATCCCACTTGATCATAGTGTATGATCCTTGTATTTTATTTGCTAATAACTTGTTGAGGATTTTTTCTTGTGATGTCTTTATCTGTCCTTGTTATCAGAGTAATGCTGGCTTCATAGAATGAGTTAGGAAGTGTTTCTTCCTTTTCTATTTTTTGGAAGAGTTTGAGAAGGATTGGTGTTAATTATTCTTTTAAGTATTTGGTAGAATTCACCAGAGAAGTCATCTGGTCCTGGACTTCTCTTCGTTGGGAGGTTTTTGATTACTGTTTCAATCTCTTTACTTGTTATAGGTCTGTTGAGATTTTCTATTTCTTCTTGAGTTAGTTTAGATAATTTGTGTGTTTCTAGGAATTTGACCATTTTCTAGGTAATCTAATTTGTTGTGTACAATTGTTAATTGTATAATTATAATCCTTTTCATTTTTGTAAGGTCGGTAGTAATGTCCTCACTTTCATTTCTGGTTTTAGTTATTTGTGTCTTCTTTCTTTTATTCTTTGTCAGTCTAGATAAGGTTTTGTCAATTTTATTGACTTGTCCAAAGAACTAACTTTTGGTTTCATTGATTCTTTCTATTGTTTTTCTATTCTCTAGTTTATTTTTCTCCACTCCAACCTTTATTTACTTCCTTCTGCTAGCTTTGGGTTTAGTTTTTTCTTTTTCTAATTCCTCAAGGCGTCAAGTTAGGTTATTTTTTATTTTTTTTGTGAGGAAGATCAGCCCTGTGCTAACATCTGCCAATCCTCCTCTTTTTTTGCTGAGGAAGACTGGCCCTGGGCTAACATCAGTGCCCATCTTCCTCTACTTTATATGGGACACCGCCACGGCATGGCTTGCCAAGCGGTGCGTCAGTGCGCGCCGGGGATCCAAACCGGTGAACCTCAAGCTGCCGCAGCGGAGCGCGCGCACTTAACTGCTTGCACCACCCGGGCCAGCCCCAAGTTAGGTTATTGATTTGAGATCCTTCTTCTTTTTTAATGTAAGCATCTACAGCTATAAACTTTCCTCTGAGCCCTATCTTTGCTGCTTCTCATATGTTTTGGTATGTTATGTTTTCATTTTCATTCATCTCTAAGTATTCTCTAATTTCCTTTGTAATTTCTTCTTTGATGCAATGTTTGTTTAAGAATGTGTTGTTTAATTTCCACACATTTGTGAATGTTCCAGTTTTCTTTCCATTATTGATTTGTAGTTTCATTCCACTGTGGTCATAAAAGATACTTTGTATGATTTCAATCTTTTTTTTTTTCAATCTTTTAAAATTTATTGATACTTGTTTTGCAACATACCATATGGTCTATCCTGGAGAATGTTCTATGTGCACTTGAGAAGAATGTGTATTCTGCTGTTGTTGGATGGAGTGTCTGTTAGGTCTAGTTGGTTTATGGTGTCGTTCAAGTCCTCTAGTTACTTAATGATCTTCTGTATAGATATTCTATCCACTATTGAAAGTGGTATATTGAAGTCTCCAACTATTATTGCAGAACTGTCTACCTGATATCATATTTTAAATCTCCATTATTTCCATTTGGCTCCAGTTTTCATGTGTTTTCTGAAATCACCCATCTTTTAACTCTGTGTACTTTTCTCACTAGATCCTTTAGAATTTTTCACAGCTGTTTGAATGTCCCTAATAATTCCAATATTTGGGTTATCTATGGGTCTACTTCTATTGATTATTTCCTCTCTTACCATGGGTCACATTTTTTTGCTTTTCATATGTCTTGTAATTTTTCGTCATGTGCTTTTATTTTTGTATAAAAGAACACTAGAAGCTAAAATAAATAATACATCTCCAGCAAGTTTTGATGAAGTCTAACTTATCTAATTGTTCTTTTCTGTTTATTGCTTTCTGTTATCTGTATGAGAAAACTTTGCTACCGTCAAGTCACAAAGATATTCTCCTATGCTTTTAGGAGAATAAAGATAGCTTTATGGTTTTAGATTTTACATTTAGGTCTTTGTCCTCAAATTAATTTTTGTGTATGGTATGACATATGAGTCAAGGTTCTGTTTTTAAAATATGGACATTGATATATTCCAGCACCATTCATTGAAAAGATTTTATTTTTCCCATTGAGTTGCTTTGGCTTTCTTTTTAACTTTTTTTAAAAAATTGAATAAATTTGATGTGTAACACTGTGTAAGTTTAAGGTGTAAAAAGTGTTACTTTGATTCATTTATATGTTATAAAATGATGCTTTGGCTTTTTAATTGAAAATCAGAAGACTGTATAAGTGCCTCTATTGAATTTTTCATTTCAATCATTGCACTTTTCATTTCTGTAAGTTCTGTTTTTTTCCAAATCCATTATGTTATTTTTCACAATTTCTTATTTCCAATAAATATTTGTTAGGTTCGTCTTTTGTTTTGTTTAAACATAGTCAGCAGACTTGTTTTTATAGTATTGGATGATTCTAATAGTGGATTTTTGGAGGTTTGGTTTTGTCTCTCTTTCTGCTGGTATTCCCTCATGGTTGTTTCCTTCTGTGCTTAGTTGCTTTAAACTGTGAGTCATTCATTATAGTTTCCTTTAAAAATTATTTGTGAGTGTTCTTTGAGTGTTGAAATAAAGGTACATTCTTCCCGAAAACATTTGTCTTTGCTCCTACCCTTGATTACATTAAACTAAATTTTCTTTTTGCTTGAGGAAGATTGTCCCTGAGCTAACATCTGTGCCAATCTTCCTCTGTTTTGTATGTGGGACACTGCCATGGCATGGCTTGATGAGCAGTGTGTGGGTCGGCTCCCAGGATCTGGGCCCGTGAACCCTGGGCCGCCGAAGCAGTGCACACAACTTAGCCACTGCGCCACTGGGCCAGCCCCCCATTAAACCAAATTTTGATGTTTAGCAACACCCAGGCACTGTGAGAAAATCAGCTTGTAGTTATTCTTTTCAGGAACAATTTCCAACTCCCACCACTCCACTCAGCCAGGCAACGCTCCTTGTAGATCCCTGGGTGTGAGAGAGTGGGGCAGGTTCAGTTATGGTTTATCTTTATCCTGAAGGCATAATTCTTTGGAATCATAGCTTTCAGGGACCAGGGAGATCTCCTATTAGACTCCTGTCCTCAGTGGAATCTGAGCTCTTTATTTTGTTTTTACTCACTGTTAGGACATGAAAAGCTCAGGTTGGCCAGGTTTGGCAAATGCCCTTATAGCAAAGTGGCTCAAATGCTCTGCTAACTTTTCTGGATTCCTATCTTCATTTAGAGCTTGGTCTGATAATTCTTTATTCTTGTTATCTCAGCACTGCCTTTAATAAAATATTGAAAAATATGTTACCCAGTCTTTTTAGTTGTTTTTAGTGAGAGGTAGGTCTTAATTCCTAGCTCATATTACTGGAAATGGAAGTCAGTCATGATGATTTTGAACACGGGAAGGAGAGTTAGATTTGTGCTTTGAAGAGATCTGTTCTAGCTATTGTTTGTTTGCTTACTCAATGATATTTGAAGTCCTACTATGTGCCAGGCTCTATGTTAGGCCCTGGGGATCCAACTCCTGCCATGTTTCTTGCCCTTGGGGGTTTATGTTCTAGTGAGGGAGACAGACTATGCATCTGCAAGTGAATAAGAAAAATAATTATGATCTGTAGGAATTGCTAAGAAAGATGTTACAGAGACTAAAGGGGGCAGGGAAGAACCTACTTACATAAGGCGATCAAGGAAGACTTCTCTGCAGAGACGACATTTAAATGGAGACCCAGAAGATGGGAGGAAGCCAGCCACTCATGGTAGAGAATGGGTTGCAAGGGAAGACTGAAGGCAGGGAGACTAATTAGGAGACTGTACCAATTGTCTGGACAAGAGCGGATGGTCTTGAACAAGGGCAGTGAGGAAGGGAGAGAAGGGGGACATTGGCAGGACTTGGTGATTGGATGTTGGAGGAGAAGGCTGACAACAGCCAAATGTTTGGCTGATGTGAATGGGCATACGGTGGGGATTGCTGGGGAAGGATCAGTTGGGGGGCGAGGGAAAGGCAGAGAAGTCAGGTTGGCACATGCTTCAACATGGTGAACCTTGAAGACATTATACTAAATGAAAAAAGCCAGTCACAAAAGAACAAATACTGTATGATTCCACTTATATGAGGTACTTAAGAGTAGCCAAATTCATAGAGACAGAAAGTGGAATAGTGGTTGTCAGGGCTGGGAGAAGGCAGAAATGGGAAGTTAGTGTTTAATAGATACAGAGTATCAGTTTTGCAAGATGAAGGAGGTTCTGGAGGTGGATGGTGGTGATAGTTGTATAACAATGTGAATGTACTACTGAACTGTACAGTTAAAAATGGTTGAGATGGTAAATTTTATGTTACATGTATTTTACCACAATTAAAAAAAAACAGAAACCAGGGGGCCAGCCCGGTGGCATAGTGGTTAAGTTCGAGTGCTCTGCTTCAGCGGCCCAGAGTTCACGGGTTCGGATCCCGGGTGAAGACCTACACACTACTTGTCAGGCCATGCTGTGGCAGGAGTCCCACATATAAAGTAGAGGAAGATGGACACAGTTGTTAGCCCAAGGCCAATCTTTTCCTCAGCAAAAAGAGGGTGATTGGCAACAGATGTTAGCTCAGGGCTAATCTCCCTCACAAAACAAAACAAAAAAAAGAAACCAGAAAAACAAAAGAAAAGAAGAAGTCAGGTTGGACTCAAATATTTGAGCCTGAGGTGGCGTGTGGGGCATCCAGGGGAGAGATGTCCAGGAGACAGGTGGCCACGTGTATCTGGGGTTCAGGGGGAGGTAAGGGCTAGAGATGGATATTTGACCCATCCGTCCAGTGGAAGCTGTGGGAGCAGGTGGTCTCAGCTCCAAATCCAGCTCTATGACCCAGTTCTCTACCTGCAGCCCCAGCCACCCCTCCCGGATGTGCTAGTCTGGATGCTCAGTGGGCGGCGCCATGTGGCCTGGGCCCGGATCCCTGCCCAGGATGTGCTGTTCTCTGTGGTTGAGGAGGAACGGGGCCGAGACTGTGGGAAGATCCAGAGTCTGCTGCTCACAGTGAGGGGGCCTTGGGGGTGAGGGTGCTGGGGACTGGAGTGGGGTGAGGCTCATAGGGCAGAGGGGGCTTTGGGGTGGAGGCCTGCAGTTCCCAAAAGGGGGTCCCCAAAATCTGTGTTTTAATTAAAAATTTTAATTAAAATTTAAAAAATTTAATTAAAAATTATTTTTGTTTTTATTTTTTTTAATTTTCCAATTTTTAAAATTTTTTAAAAATTAAAAAAATGTTTTAATTTAATTTTAAAAATTTTTACAATT
Organism: Diceros bicornis minor; assembly: GCF_020826845.1. Lineage (NCBI taxonomy): Eukaryota > Metazoa > Chordata > Mammalia > Perissodactyla > Rhinocerotidae > Diceros > Diceros bicornis. Next base: position 24,152,590 of record NC_080758.1, read on the forward strand.
TTTTATTATTTTAAAATTATTATTAATTTTTAAAGTGTACCCAAACTCTTTTCAATTATCCAAAAAGCCAAAAGGAGATTGTGCCTTTACCCAAGTCAGCTTTGATGTGAGATAAACACCAAATTTTGTCAGCCCTGGGCCTGCACTGGCCCTTTTGCTGACTAGGCTCTGACAGATGGGCAGGGTAATGAAAATGGGAGAGTGATTAATTAGTTCCTTATAAGTACAGCTGATTTGGAGGCAAAATATTTCTAAATGAGATGTCCCTGAAATAGACACGAACGGGGGTCACTAGTGGTGAGAAGTTGTGGCCGTTGACATAAGGGACAGGGAATCTAAATGTGTTGGGGATAAGGGGACAGGGGGTGAGTGTGGGGTACGGGAGTGCAGAGCTCAGAGTGTAGTTTTGGGGTATGGGGCTTGAGGTATAGGAAGTGACAGTGCTGGGGCAGCACATAGAGGGAATGAAAGTATCAGGCATGAAGTGGGGTGTAAGGGTGAGGGCCAGGAGTGCTCTTTGGGTTAGGGAGCTGGAATGTAGTCTAGCGGTACAGAGAGTAGGGGCAAGCCTTGCAGGAGCAGGGCTCTTGGTCTAGCTGGGGTAATAAGAGATGGCCCTAACATGCCTCCTCCCTACAATAGGCACCTGGGGCAGCCCCTGGTGAGGTCTGTGCCAAGCTGGAGCTCTTCCTGTGGCTGGGGCTGGGCAAGCAAGCCAAGGCCTGCACCTCAGACCTCCCCCCAGACCTGCTGCCTGAGCCCTCGGGTGGGCTGCCCCACAGCCTGTACCGTGATGGTGAGTGCAGTGGGTGGGGTAGGTGTGCCCAGGGCCCAGCTTGCTGTTTGCCTAAGGGGTGGGGCTAGATGCTCAGCTCGGGGTTCAGAGAGGCCTGGGGTCAGGGACTCCAGTGGTCTCCTGAGAAAACATGGCCTCTTCCTTCCCCCCACCCCAGACTTCAGCTACTTCCAGCTCTGGGCTCACTTATATCAGGCCCGAGGTGTGTTGGCAGCAGATGACAGTGGACTTTCGGACCCCTTTGCTCGAGTCCTCATCTCTACCCAGTGCCAGACCACCCGGGTGAGGCCTGGGCTGGGATGTGGGTGGAGGGGTGCTGGGAGACAAGATGGGGTGGGGGCCAAGCTTTTCCCCAGGACCTAACTCTCTCCTCCTGCCCTGGATTTTCAAGACAGGCTATTGGATCAGACTGCCCTGATTTGGGGGTTGGGGGTGCGGCAGTTGTAGAACCAGAGGGTCTTAGAGGTGAAGAGTTGTTCTCTGGGGTTGACTTTAGGACTAATTTTGAGAGTGGCAGATTACAGTAAGGGGAGACCAAGACCAGGAGGGCAGGCTCCAACGCCAATCTGAAGGGTGCTTTCATCTTCATCACATTCTCTCTCCTTTTGTGACAGTTATTTAAAGTATTACTTTAGGGCAGGGCTGCTCTCCTGGGATGTGCGTTGAGAGCCTTCTTCTGACGCCTGCCACTGCTTCCTCCCCTGCATGGCCCCCAAGGTCCTGGAGCAGACGCTGAGCCCGCTGTGGGATGCGCTCTTGGTGTTTGATCAGTTGATCGTGGACGGGAGAAGGGAGCACCTGCAGGGGGAGCCTCCACTGGTGGTCGTCAATGTCTTTGACCACAATAAGTTTGTGAGTGTGGCCTGGGTCCCACCCAGCTTCCTGCCCCCGAGCGCCCCCACTCCTTGTCTTGATGCCCCCTCCTTTGGCTCCTGAACCTCTTCTACTTCTGTCTTCACTGCCCGGCTCTCTGCAGGGCCCCCCTGTGTTCCTGGGCAGAGCACTGGCTGCACCGAGGGTAAAGCTGACAGAGGACCCTTACCAGTGCCCTGAGCTGCAGTTCTTCCCCCTGAGGAAGGGGCCCCTGGCAGCCGGAGAGCTCATCGCCACCTTTGAACTCATTGAACTGGACTACAGTGGCCACCTTGAGGTCAGAGTGCCGTGGCCTGGCTGATATAGGCTGTGGACCCCTCTTGTTATTCTATCAGGTCATCCACCCCAGGGAATATAGAACATGGGCATGTCCCAGGGTTACCCCTCCAAGTCCCTTACCCCCAGAGAATGCAGGCTGCAGGTCTGTCCTGGGGTCACCTCATCGGACCTCCTGACTCCAGGGAACATTAGAAGTAGACATGCCTTGGGTTCACCTTGCCAGGCCTCCAACCCCAGAGACTCCAGGCTGCGAGTTGATCCTCATGCCTCAGACACTCACTCTCCTCTCCTGCACTTGGCTGTTTCCTGAGACACCCCTCTCCCACCAATCCAGCCTTGCCTGGTGCCTCTGGATTTATATTTCACCAGCGGCTCTCCATATTCCTTCCCCGAGATTCCTCTTTGGCCTCTGACCTCTTGCCCCCTGCAGCCCTCAGTGCCCAGTGATGTGGAGCCCCAGAACCTGACACCCCTGGTCGAGCCCCTCTCCGGACGCCCGTCCCTGCCACCTAATGTGTGTCCAGTGCTCAAGGAGTTCCGTGTTGAGGTAGCACTGGGCACTCACGCCCCCCCCCAACTCAGAGCCCCTCTGTCAAGTGCAGTCCCCTGAATCTCCTACTTCCTGACCCCAGGTGCTGTTCTGGGGTCTGAGGGGCTTTGGCCGTGTGCATCTCTTCGAGGTAGAGCAGCCCCAGGTTGTGCTGGAGGTGGCTGGGCAACGTGTGGAGTCCGAGTTCCTGGCTAGTTACCATGAGAGCCCCGATTTCACCGAGCTCGTCAGGCATCTGACGGTGGTGAGGGCATGGGCTGGGGGGCAAGAAATGTTGGGCTGAGAGGTGACAGAGGGCAGTGGGATGGTGAATTCCCACTGGTTATCTTCGATTAAGCCAGGGGTCAGCAAACTTTCTATAAAGGGCCAGTTAGTAAATATTTTAGGCTTTGTGGGCCATATAGTCTCAGTTGCAATTACTCAACTCTGCTATTGTAGTCTGTAAACATCCATAGCCAACAAGTAAATGAATGAGTATGACTGTGTTCCAGTAAAACTTTATTTGCAAAAACTGGCAGCAGGCCAGATTTGGTTTACAGGCTGTAGTTTGCTGATTCCTGGATTAATCCATGAACTGGTGGTGCTCTCTTGGCTCTACTGAATGAGTGAATTAGCCAAGTATCACGAAGTATGAGTCTGAAGGAATCTATCTAGTCTCTGAGATACCAGGGCTGAGAAGAAAAATACAGTCTTCGTGTAATTTATAATTATCGTGGTATGGCCTTGGAGCCAAATTCTGGCAATGCCACTTAGGAGCATGTCAAATCACTTGTCTCATTTGAGCTTTAATTTAGTTTTGTTTGTAAAAGGGAGTAACAGGTACAAAAGAAAAAAGGTTGAAGGAAATACACCAAATGCCCCCTTGCAGGAGTGTAATGAGAAGGCAATGAGAGAAAGAATCTTGGTGAAAGGGCTTTGTAAACTGGAGAGTGCTGTGCCTCTCTGAGGGGCACAGCACTGGGACAAAGCACAGTGGTTCCAGACTGCAAGCAGGCAAAAAACAACAACAACAACAACAGAAAAAAAAAACTAACACCATTTCATGATTCTGTTTCACATGCAAGAGTTTTCAGTTTAAAAACTTCATTGTGCTATAAGATGATGACACTGAAAGCACTTGCTCATTGAACTTCCAGGGAATGTTTCCTCTCATTTCCCATTTCGTAGTGCAAATTGAGGAGAACACATCCCTCTCTCCATTGTGCACTTGAAAGGAATGTGCATTCTTCTGTTGCTGGGTGGGATGTTTTATAGTTGTCAATTAGGTCAAGTTGGGTTGATAGTATTATTCAAGCCTTCCTAAAAGAAGCTTCCTTGGTGATTTTCTGTCTAGCTGTTCTATCCATTATTGAGAATATGGTATTGAAGTCTCCACCTATTGTTAAATTGTTTGTTTCTCCCTTTATTTTTGTCACTTTTTACTTCTTGCATTTTGAGGTTCTGTTGTTTGGTGCATATATGTTTATAATTGTTATAGTTTCCTATGAATTGATCTGTTTATCATTATAAAATGTCCCTCTTTGTCTCTAGTATTTTGTCTTAAAGTCTATTTCATCTGATAATATAACTACTCCAGTTCTCTATGGTTACTGTTTGCATGACTTATCTTTTCTAATCCTTTTACTTTCAACCTACCTGTGTCTTACTAAAGAGTGTCCCTTAGACAGCATGTAGTTGCATCCTTTTATTTTTTTATCCAATTGACAATCTCTGCCTTTTGTTGAAGTGTTTAATACAGTCACATTTGATGTTATTAGTCCCTGAGCTAACATCTGTGCCAGTCTTCCTCTACTTTGTATATGGGTTGCCGCCACAGCATGGCTTGATGAGTCCATGCCCAGGATCCAAACCTGTGAACCCTGGGCCACTGAAGTGGAGTGTGCAAACTTAACCACGATGCCACTGGACCAGCCCCTGTCTCATATATTTTTTGTTCCTTCTTTACTGCCTTCTTTTTTATCAAATAGATATTTAGTAGTGTACTACTTTAATTCCTTTGTTGATTTTTACTTAGGAATTGCTCTAGGTATTACAATATGCATATTGATTTTTTACAATCTACTTTGGATTAATACTAGTTTAGTTCCAATAAAATAGAGACACTTTTATCCATTATACTTCTATTCCTTCCTTCCTCCTTTGTGCTATAATTGTCATATATGTGTAAAATAAACCCAACAATACAGTATTATAATTATTGTTTTTTCCCCCTTAGGATCCATTGGTAGATATAGAATTCCTGGGTTAAAAGGCATATGTATTTTTATGTTTCTAAATCTATATTAGCAACCTGAGCATTGGTTCTTTACATAATAATAATAAGAACCACCATCTCATGTTTCTGATAGCACTTTGTGGGCTCCAAAGTACTTTTGTATCTGTTTTGTCATTTGATACTTACAACAATCTTTCCAATTCAGGATTGTGTCCCTTTTTTAGCTGGGAAACAGGCTCAGAAGGCAATGATTTACCTGAGATGACACAATGGGGCTGTGGGCTTCGAATGCAATTTGGCTGTATTGTTTTCCCATCTGTCTCTGCTGCTGCTCCTCCCTAGGTCCTCAGAGACACAGTCCTCTCTCCCCACCCCCAGGCCTTGCCGGAGCAGCCTTACCTGCAGCCCCCACTCAGCATCCTGGTGATTGAGCGCCGGGCCTTTGGCCGCACAGTGCTTGTGGGTTCCCACATTGTTCCCCACATGCTGCGATTCACACTCCACGGTCATGAGGATCCCCCTGAGGAGGAAGGACAGGAGGAGACAGGGGACTTGGTGCCTAAAGGACCTCAAGGTAAGGGGACTTCCCCTTAGGGGCTACTAGACAGAAGTCCCTCTGGTACCTGGTTGAGATGGCTCCACGGGACCCTCTGGTGGGGCATGGAGTCTGACTTCTATTCACCTGACCTCCTCCTCGTGTCATTTACCTCCTCTCAGGACAGAAGTCCCTGGATCCCTTCTTGGCTACAACAAGTTTACCCAGACGGCTTCTGAAGGTGATGGGGGATGGGGGATGGGTGGAGAAGGGGCTGGCAGGACTTGGGGTGGTGCTGGGTTAAGGGCACTGAGTTCTCTCTCTCTCAGGCTCCTCTGAAGAAGCTACCCCTGGGAGGCCTCCTGAATCAAGGCCCAGAGCTGGAGGAGGACATCCCAGATCCTGAAGAGCTCGACTGGTGGTCCAAATACTATGCATCACTGCAGGAGCTCCAGGGGCAGGTGGGGGCAGAGGAGAGTAAACGGCAGGAAGAAGGATCTCATCAAACGTGGAGCTCTACAGTTTTCCAGAGCTTTTCATTACAGTCATCTTTTCTCATCTTCACAACAATTCTAGAAGCTGGGAGTTATTAACTCCATTATCTAAGCTGTGTTGTCCAACAGAAATATCATGTGAGTGACATATGTAATTTTAACTTTTGTAGTAGCCACATTTAAAAAAAAAGTAAAAGGAAACAGGTAAAATTTATTTTAGTAATATATTTTATTTAATCTGTCAAAATATCATTTCAACAAGTAACTATTGTAAAAATTCACAATAAGATATTTACATTATTATTTAATACTAAGTCTTAAAAATATGGTGTGTATTTTACACTTACAGCACATCCCAGTTTGGACTAGCCACATTTCAAGTGCTCAATAGCCACCCGTAGCTGGTGGTTACTGTCTTGGACAGCACAGGACTAGATGATAAAACGAAGCTTTGAAATGCAAGTGGCTTACCCAGCTGGAATTTGAACTAAAGTTTCCCAACTCCATCTCCTAGTAAGGGGTAGATTAAGGAGGTGACAGGTGGGAAAGAATCTCTGACCTGCCCTTTGATTTCAGACCAACTTTGATGAGGATGAAATGGATGATCCTGGGGATTCAGGTAAGAGATTTGGCTTTCTTGCTCATCCTCTTTCTGTCTCCTTCCCTCCCCCCACACCAGTATTTCTAACTGAGGCATTTATGCTGTTCCCAGATGGGGTCAACCCCATTTCTGTGGATGAGGAAGCCCAAGACCAGGGTGAGGCTGAAGTCAAAGGCTCCATGTCCCAGAAAAAAGCAATCGCCACCCTGAAGGTGACTGGGCGTAGGGGAGAGGGGGATTCTGCTTGGATTCTGGACGTTGGGCTGTCACTGAGGCCCTTGCCTTTCAGATTTACAACAGCTCCTTGGAGGAAGAGTTTAACCACTTTGAAGACTGGCTGAATGTGTTTCCCCTGTACTGAGGGCAAGGGGCCCATGATGGAGATGGAGAGGAAGAAGGGTCTGGACACCTCGTAGGCAAGTTCAAGGTGTGTTTGGGGAAGGAAGCGGGGGGACCAGGGAGTACAGGTGAGGATGCAGGAAGAAGACTCTCTTACTAGGGCCTTTACTGCCCCCCTCCATCCCCACCTCCAGGGCTCCTTCCTCATTTACCCTGAATCAGAGGCAGTGTCGTTCTCTGAGCCCCAGATCTCCCGGAGGATCCCACAGAACCGGCCCATCAAGCTCCTGGTCAGAGTATATGTTGTAAAGGTGAGCACCTGTCACCTCTGCATGCCTCCAGCTGCAGCAAAGGTAACACACGAAACCTATAGGCTGAAGGATTTGGAAGGAACCTCAGGGATCATAGTCCAGCTTCTTCATTTTTCAGGTGGGAAATCTTAGGTACAAAGTTAAGAGACTCCCCAGGGTTACAAAGCTTGCTCATGGCAGAACCAGAATTGAGAGCATAGGTCTCCTGACTCCTTGTTCATAGTTCTAGTCCCATAGAATGGGCAGTATAATTCCAGGAAGAGCACAACCCTGAATGTCAAGCTTCACAATGGCTTGTCATCAAACACCTTTGTACAGGTCCTTCCATTGCTACAGTTTTCATACGGTGCTCAGCAGGGCCCTGAAGTTTCCTTAAAGACATCTCAGGGATTAAGGGGAATGAGTGGGTTGCTGCCCCTTCACTCCCAGCACCAGAGCAGATGCTGTACTTTTATCTGGTTTAAATATAGGGATTCTGACTAAGATGTAATTTAAGGAAACATTCTGAGGCACTGTTCTACCATAATTGAAGCATCCTCGTGCATAAATTAGATAGTAGGAGTCATCTTGACCTTCTGCTTCTAGCAATATTGCAGACTAGATCATCTGAAATAACTTCCTGATATAATACATCTAGAAATGCTAGATAAACAATCTTTTAAACAAATGCTAAGCTCATAAGAAAGGGAATTTCCAACGGGCCAAAATGAGGAGGCAGCAGGAATCCCTGAACAAGCCCTGAAGCTCAGATTATCTTGAGAGGGTTTGTCCAGACCTGGACCCTGAGCCTTGGGTTCTAATAGCCTATCCAAGGTGGGAGACACAACCAACATCCTCGTGTGAAGCAGCACCCAGGCAGGGCTCTGCTCTCACGAAAGGTGGGCAAGAGGAAGCCCCCTCACTGGGAAAGGAGCCTGTAAAGTAAATGGTCTGTTTCAGGCTCTGTTCCAATTGAGGGAAATAGAAAAAAATGTCTGCCCTGAGAACGTATTATTAGAGTTTTGCCTTCACATTGATTTAAGACTTGAATTTATATTATCTGCTTAGTCTAGAAAACTCAAAGCTGAGAGATTGGTTTAAAGTGGTCCCAAATCAGGCTTCACAGGTTCCACAGATTTAGATAACCTAAACTAGGTTCAAAATCCCAAATTACAAAATATATAAGAAAAGAGACAATCAGGAAAAATTGTCAGAAAAAACACAAAGGAGAACCTCTAAGGGCTTCAGATGTTAGAATTTTCAAATATTAAAAACGTAAAACAACTATTTAAAATATTTCGCAAGCAGAGAACAAGAGGCTATCAAAACTGTCTGGGCATTTTTGAAAATAATAAAATAAAATTTCTAAAATCTTATTAAATACCCATATATAGCAGAATGGTATGTCCACACAACAGAGTACTATGCAGCTATAAAAAGAATGAGGAAGATCTCTATGAACTGATACAGAGTGATTTCCAGGACATAGTATAAAGGGAAAAAAGGAAAGTGCAAAAGAGTATCTATAGTATGTATGCTACCTCCACATAAGAAAGAAGAAGGTACAAGAAAACACACGTTTGCTCCTTTGTGCATCAGAAATACAGGAAGGATAAACTAGAAACTAAAGAGACTGGTTACCTAAAGAGGTGAATGGTAAAGGGGTGGAAAGACAAGGAGAATGGGATCAGGGTAGCATTCAAATAGTACAGTATTGTGTCTACCACAAACCAGGCACGAGGCTGAAAGCTGCTACCCTGGAATCAACAAGCTAATTCTAAAATTTCTATGGATGAGCAAAGTGCCAAGAATAGCCAAGACAATTTTGAAAAACAATGTAGGGAGATAAGAATTATTACAAAGCTATAGTAATTAAGACAGTGTAGTTTTGGCATGGGAATAGATAAATAGGCCAATGGGACAAGGTAGAAATTTAACAAAGACCCAGACATAGATGGAAACATATACCAGAGTTGGCACTGCAGATCAGTGGCGGAAAAATGGGACTGTTCTATAAGTGGTCCTATGAAAATTGATTGGCCATGTAGAAAAAAATAAAATTAAACTCCTAACTTACAGCACTCACATAAAAATCTAGCATAATTAAATATTTTATTGTAAAGAGCAAAAATGTAAGGAAATGTTAAAATATCTTTATGATCTTGGATGGGGGGAAGTTTTCTTAATACACAAAAGAGAACAAACAATAAATTAGGAAACAAATGATACATGTGACTACATTGAGATTAAACTTCTGGGCATCCATAAACTTTAAAATAAGTGACAAGACTGAACACAGACTGGGGTAAGGTGTTTACCCTATGCATAATCAAGACAGAGTTAGTGTACATGATACGTATAAGTAAGTCCCACAAATCTATGAGAAGCAGACAAAAAAGAAAAATTGATAAAAAATATGAAAAAGCAATTGATGGAAGAAGAAACTCCAAAGCCCAATAAACATACAAAAAATCCTAAACCTTAATAGTAATCAGGACATGCAAATAATTGAAACCATGAGAAACCAGTTTCCTCCCTTTGATTGGCAAGATTAGAAATGCTACCAGACGAAGGCTGGGGAGGCTGTGGAGCTCTGCACAGCACTCGTGGGAAGGTGTATGAGTTTCCTGTTGCTGCGGTAACAAATGACCACAAATGCGGTGACTTACACAACAAAAATCTATTATCTTACAGTTCTGAAGGGCAGAAGTCTGAAGTAGGTCTTACTGGGCTAAAATCAAGGAGTTGGCAGGGCTGCATTTCTTCTAGAGGTTCTTGGGGAGAATTGTTTCCTTGTCTTTTTGACCTTCTAGAGGCAGCCTGTGTATCTTGTCTCATGGCCTCTTCCTCCATCTTCAAAGCCAGCAGCACAGCATCTTCAAATCTCTCTGACTCGCCTATCTCCCTCTTTCACTTAGGAGGACATTTGTGATTTCACTGGGGTCCGGATAATCTAGGACACTCTCTCCATCTCATGATCCTTAATTTAGTCACATCTGCAAAGTCCCTTTTGCCGTGTAAGGTAACATATTCATAAGTTTAGGGATTAGTACTTGGGCATCTTGAGGGGGTGCAATAGTCTGCCTGCCACAGAATGTAAATTGCTATACCAACTTTGGAGAATAATTTGGCAATATTTAGAAAGATGAAAGATTCTCATAGCCAATACCCAGTAATTATACTTTTAGATATAATCTTAGAGAAATTCTTACATATGTGTATAAGGAAACAGATAAGAATTGCTCTTTCTAGTATTATCTGTAATAATAAAAAATTTAGAAATAAACTACTAAAGTGTTAGTATTCCTAAATAGGAGAGAGAGAGTGTGTCAGTCATATAACAAACACTACAGTTAAATTGATCAAACCACAGCAACCTGTATCCACAAGGAGAAACTTTCCAACATAAATTTGGATGATTCTCAGTTTGTGGAAGATGGCACCAATGAGGCATTTCCCCTTCCTTTTCCTGAAAATCATCCAAAAACAAATAGAACAAACAAAAATCCAGCTTCCAATTATGGTGAAATCAGAGTGTTAAAACTGCAAACCACCAGGCACACTGGAAGAGCTTCCAAGAGCTGTGCAGATGAAGTGGTGTGCACGAGAGAGTGGGGAGAGGACGTCACTCAGCAGAGCTCAGGGTCACCAGTCTGTGTCCCAAGGGGGAAGGGCACACCCTGAGGGTTAAAGCTTGCATCAGTCACCAAAAGTAAAAACGCTGGATAAAATTTTAAAAACATCTTTTATAAAGATGTTTTATAAAACTGGAAAAAAAATCTTTAAAATGCTGTGCTGAGCTTCCAAGAAAGAGAGATTTTAGAGGGGGAAAAAAATCCCAAAGTAAAAGCAGGAACTATTTTAAAATGTACACAGGATTTTATCTTTATCCATGTATGGTGAGGCTAACAGATCAGGAGACAATTGCCATTGAAAAGATAGTCTGTTGTTTGTTTCAGTTTCTCAAGAGGAGCGGGGGAGGCTGCACCACGCAGGGCTACACAGGGAAGCACTAGGGTCAGTCCGGAGGCAGAAGGAGCGAGGGACATTCGAGGGCCAGAGCCCTTCTTGTGGTTTCTGCAGGAAAGGCACGGCAGGGTAAGCAGGCTTAGGCTTGGTTAGTTTGAACAATTCCTGTGGGCTCTGGGGTACAGGGGCTGTTCCCTGTCTCTAGTTGTCTGGTACCTGTCCCTGTGGGGGTGATTAGGGCAGAGGAATATTACTTCTTGGAGTATAAGAGCCAAATAGAGGAGGTGGTTCAGAGTATGGGCTCTGGATTAGTTGGTTGTATATAAAAGGTGCTCTGGCAGGTGCGATGTTTGCTAACTCTAGGATTAGCTAGCCCTGGGAAGGGCAGTTTCTCCAGGATCAGTAAAGCCCCAGATACCAGAGTCTTCAGAATACAGGAAATAAGAAAATATCGTTAATACAGGAACCTAGGGAGATAAATGAGTGCTGAAGCTGGCTTTCATCCGACAGTTACTGCTGACCCTGGAGAACTCAGCCTCCCCGTGGAGGGCTGACAGGCAGTGGGGACAGAAGATAAAGCCCAGGGGAGGATTCTCACTGGAAGGCCTCATATAAAGCAGAGTCCCAAAAGGCTACACCCTCAGCATAAGGATGAACAAAAACAGGAATCTGTAAGACAGAAGGGGACACCAAGGAAACTTGCCTGTCTGAACCTTGGCACTGGTTAGAGGGGACAAGTCTCCCTAAGCATCCGTGACCACAAGCTGGCTCTAGTGCAGTTCTGGGCCTGAGTTCCCACCATCTGTGTGATCCCCAAACCTCAACTGGAGGATTTCATTTAAAGTGGTTGCAGGTTGGTAGTCTGCCCAAGAAACTGGCAGAAGCAAAAGCAAGCCCTTTCTGGCAGACAGCACCTGCAATTTAGGCCCTCAGGATGAGTTTAACCAAATGTGAGTCATGATAAAAAGTACCCAATTACTAAGAAACAAGCCCACCGTGAATAAGAATAGTAAAAATAACAACAGGTTCAGACCGCCAGGGTTGTTGATCTTGGACTGACTAGACAGAGAACATAAAATAACTATATATGAAATGTTTAAAGAAATAAAAGAATAAATTTAAAATGAGCAAGGAACAAGAGACTATTAAAAGTAAACAGCAAATTTGGGGGCCGGCCCAGTGGCCTAGTGGTTAAGTTCACGTGCTCCACTTCGGTGGCCCAGGGTTTGGTGGTTCGGATCCTGGGTGCAGACCCACACACCGCTCATCAAGCCATGCTGAGACGGCATCCCACAAGGAGCAACCAGAAGGATGTACAACTATGACATACAACTATCTACTGGGGCTTTGGGGAGAAAAAAGGAAAAAAGGAGGGAGATTGGCAACAGATGTTAGCTCAGGGCCAATCTTCCTCAAAAAAAAAAAAGAAAAGAAAAGAAAAGAAAAGGCAAATTTGAAGGACCAGATGGAATTTTTAGAAATTAAAAGTGTAGTATTTAAAATTAAAAACTCAATGGTGGAGCAAAAGATTTGAACCTCACTTCACAAAAGAAAATATACATAAGGCCAATAGGCATACGCAAAGATGCTCAACATGCTTAGTCATCAGGGAAATGCAAACTGAAACCACAATGAGCTACAATTTCACACACACTAGAATGACTAAAATAAAAAAGATTGACAATATCAAGTGTTGGTAAAGATGTGGAGCAACTGGAACTCTCATATATTGCAGGTAGGGGTGTAAAAAACACGAAAAATATATTGCTGTATATAAATTATACTTCAATAATTTATGCATATTTTTACTAAATTGTATAGTTATCAAAACAGACAAAAGTTTAATATATACAGTTTAAAAACATACAAATTGGTGCTATATATTGCTTGGGATACATGTATATGTAGTAAAAGTATTTTTACTTTTTTTGGTGAGGATAAATCCCAAGTAAAATGTTCTGGCTACTTCAGGGAAGGAAAGGGAGTTAAATCAGGTAAGGGGGCTCAGGGGGCTTCCATTTGTTGGTAGTATTTTATTTATTAATCTGGGCACATATGCTTATTGTGTGATTCTTTTATTTAGTTAAAATATTCTTAATTTAAAAAGTAACATATGCTCATTGTAAAAAATAAAAGTCAAACTATACAGAAAGTTATAGATTGAATAGTAAGGCCCTTATACATCTTTCCACGTATTTTCAGTGTTTCATTATATTTTTTGTTATGCCTATTTGTATGTCTTAAGTATTTCATAATAAATTTAAAAGAAAATAAAAGTTATCTTGTCCAACCTCTCAGTTAACTCCTCGTGGTGGGAGATCTCTGCTTGGTCACTTCTGCTTACACTTAATCTGAGATTAGGTCCAGCAAGGGTAACCTTGGGTTATGACAATGACACTTGTCTCAGTTCCACCCCATACTCTCCCTCTAGGCTACCAACCTGGCTCCTGCAGACCCCAACGGCAAAGCAGACCCCTATGTGGTCGTGAGCACTGGCCAGGAGCGGCAGGACACCAAAGAGCGCTACATCCCCAAGCAGCTGAACCCCATCTTTGGAGAGTGAGGCTGGGCCCCAGGCTTGAGAATGGGGAGCAACTTTACCATCTGACCCTGTGGCCCAAGGGCTCCCACTCACTTGGTGTTGGTGGGGGAATGGACAGAGGCTGCTGAGACCCCTGACACACCCACCCCCAGAGCCCACGTCCTAGGACATAGAGGTGTCCTCAACCATTCTCCCTCCTGGCCAGGGTCCTGGAGCTCAGCATCTCTCTCCCCGCTGTACCGGAGCTGACAGTGGCTGTGTTTGATCATGACCTTGTGGGTTCTGACGACCTCATCGGGGAGACCCACATTGATCTGGAAAATCGATTCTATAGCCACCACAGGGCGAACTGTGGGCTGGCCTCCCAGTATGACGTGTGAGTCTGATGGGCCCTCAGGAGCCATTCTGAGTCTGATCAAAGACGTTCAAGTTCACATTTCCATTGGTGTGTCCAGATTCTTTGATTTCATAAAAGGGGACCTCCCCATGACCACGATGTTATAGCTTAGTGGTCAAGACCTGTGCTTGGGAGTTGGAATCCTGTAACTAATAAGTCACTTGACCTCTCTGAACCTAGTTTCCTCATCTGCAAAATAAAGGTAATAATATCAGTATCTCCTTCATAGGAGCACCTGGCATACATCTTTGATTTTCATGGGCACCATAAGCAAGGACTAATCTGTCTTCTGTTGGAGTTATGAACCTGGATCCCATGTCTTCAAGGGTCCCCATCCCTGCCCCTGTGCCCAATTGTGTCCATATGCTGGCCCCAACAGAAGCATTTTCCTTTTTTGCCTGCAGGGATGGGTACAATGCCTGGCGTGATGCATTCCGGCCTTCGCAGATTCTGGCAGGGCTGTGCCAACGCTGTGGCCTCCCTGGCCCTGAATACCGAGCCGGGGCTGTCAAGGTGGGCAGCAAAGTCTTCCTGACATCGCCTGAGACCCTGCCTCCAGGTACCAGTCCCTCTCTGCTGGACATTCTAGAGGGAGCAAGATGGTAGAACAAGGTACAGGGGGCCCCTGGTGCCCAGTCTAGTGTGCCCCAAAAGAGTCTTCCTCCTTCTGCAAGCAGAAGTGAGTGTGGCTGAGTAAGGACAAGGTTCCTTGATGGCGGGGAGAAAACAGTCTTTGTTGGTGAGCGTGAAATCCCCAAAGAGCCAAAGTGGATCCTCAGAGCCATAGCTAATCAAGTTCCCAGAACACAGGGTAGCCCATAGTGGGTTCCATACAACAGAATGTGGCTGCAGAATTGAGCTCCTGCCTCATAAATGGCTGGTGGTCTGTCTCTAAACAGGGTCTGCGCAAAGGCGACAGCCCCTCCAATCCCACTGTCCCACTGACTGCTAGCTTTTCACTGGCGAAAGTTGTTACAGCAGCATCCTCCCGCTTTCTGTGCATTGTGGACTTACCCTCCCTGCCCATGAGCTTTGTCTAACACAGCCAGCTGCCTCCACTTAGAGCTTCTATTGAGGGCTGGGAGGAGGAAGGGAGGAGAGCTGGGAACTGTGTAGAACCCACGCTCACACACCTTTTGTTGCAGGTAGTGGGGGGCCCAAGGTGGCAAGTGAGGTCTCTGAGGAGGCCCAGGCACTGCTGGTGCTGCAGCGCTGGCAGGAGATGCCGGAGCTTGGGATCCAGTTGGTACCTGAGCATGTAGAAACACGGCCCCTCTACCATCCCGGCAGCCCGGGGCTGCTGCAGGTGAGGGAAGGCTCAGCAGTCAACCCCAGAACCTCAGGACTCCCAGAACCCCAGGAATCCCACCTGGTCCTGGACCCTGGGCCCCCGGGATGCCTTTTCCCCAAGACCTCCCCCTGGGTACCACACTGCCACTTCTGATTCCTGATCCTGATCCTGATCCTGGTCCCCAGCATTCCCACTCCAGTCTTGAAGCTCCATCCTGGATCCCACCCCACCCCCCAACTCTGATCCTGCAGGATCCCCACCCCTGGGCCACCAAGGCTCAGACCTAGCACTCCCAACCTGACCTCTACCCGGGTCCCTAGGATCTGGACCTCAGAAACATCGGATCTTACTTTTGATCTCAACCTTCCACTTCTGGGGACTCATCCCTGAACCCCTAACCTAACCTCAACCCTGGACCCCCCACTTCAGATTCTACCTTCATCCTCATTCCCCAGGATCTGCCCTACTGTGCCCTCTTGATCCCAGCTCTTCTCCCCACCTGGGGCAAGGCACAGTCTCTGGCCACAGGGCCGCCATGGGAAGTGGGGACCCCAGCAAGACCCTTCAGCCTCTTTCTGTGTCCCCAGGGGTCACTTCACATGTGGATTGACATCTTCCCCCACGATGTGCCCGCCCCACCCCCAGTTGACATCAAGCCTCGGCAGCCAATCAGGTGAGAGAGAGTCCTGGCCCCTACTCCCATGGGGCAGGCACATCTTGGACTGCCCTACAAGGGCCCTCTGAAAACCCAGGTCCCCAGCAAAGCAGGCAGAGGCTACTGAACCGGGCTTTTCAGTTAGGTGAGCCATCAAATTCCCTTTTAGTCATAAGCCATTGTGAGTGTGTATCTGTCACTTGCAACTGAAAGGGTCCAAACGCCAATAAATCCCTTCCTGACCTGAGCTAGTCAGGGTGGAGTTCTGTGTAGAGTGTATGTACTTCAGATGTCAGCAATCTGTGATTTTCTACCTCTGAGCTCTGTGTTCCTTGGTGTCACTCTCAGGGAGGCTTTTGCAGTCTGGGGCCAAGGTGGCTTTTAACAGTGCCAGGCTTACATCTTACCAACTAGTCTACTTGAGCAGAAAAATAAACACCTCTTTCCCAGTTAGAGCAAAAGTCTCAGAGCTGACTCTCATTGGACCAGCTTGGGTTGAATGGTGATCCCTGAACCAATCATTGTGGTCAGGGGGCTGTAATACGCTGATTGGCCAGTCCTGGGTGATATCCTAGGTGATGCACTTACCTCTGGAGCCAGGTAGGGGTCATTTGCCCCACCAGAATCACACAGATTGTCAGTAGTAGGGGTGGGGGTAGGGGTCACCAACAGAAAATCAGGGTGCTGTCAACGAATGAGGGGAAATTGATGCAAGAGAGAACCACAGATATCCAGGAAACCCATGACAGCCAAGGACAGGGCTATTTGTGGTATGATCAAGAATGTTGCAGCCCCTCCTTCCGTCCCTTAGGAGCTGCATGCTGTCATCCCCACTCTGTCACTCCTTCACCCACTTCTGTCTGCAGACTGGCTTTCTCTCCCGTGTACCCTAAAACTTCAGCTTGCACCTCACTTTGGTTGCAGTGGCTCCAATTCTGCCTCTGACACTACACAACTCAACCTTTCAGGGTCCTGATTCCAAATTTATAGGAGAATCCTGTTGGCCCAGCTTGGGTCAGCAGACCATTCCTGGTGCCATCCGCTATGGCTGGGGTGGTCAGTGATACCTGGGGCTGCCCCTTTAAGGGACCACAGACATCCTGGTCACCCAGCTAGGCACATATTGGTGCTCAGGGAATGTCAGTGGCCCTGGCCTGGGTCCTTCCTGCTTCCTGCAGCCCCTCTTAGGACCCCTCTCAAGAGTCTAAAAATCCTCTCCCAATACACCCCCCAGCTATGAGCTCAGAGTCATCATCTGGAACACGGAAGATGTGGTTCTGGATGACGTGAACCCACTCACTGGAGAGATGTCAAGTGACATCCATGTGAAAAGGTAGGCCCACAGGCAGGGCCGGGCAAATGGCTGTGTACTGTGTGACTGCAAACAGGGGCTTGGGCCCTCAGGCTGAGCCAGAGCCCTGTCCCCTAGGCCCTGTCTGCTACCTGGAGCTGGGTGAAGGGACTGGCCTAGTGGGTGAGCCAAGGGGAAGCTGGATGAGGAGCCAGGTTCTGGGTTTGGCCCCAGCACTGATGCCTCGCCCTTGGCCTGCACCTTTCCCCTGGCTCCGGCTGGGTGAAGGGGCTGGAGCACGACAAGCAGGAGACAGACGTTCACTTCAACTCTCTGACTGGGGAGGGGAACTTCAACTGGTGCTTCGTGTTCCGCTTCAACTACCTGCCCACGGAGCGGGAGGTGAGCGTCTGGCGCAAGCCCGGACCCTTCGCCCTGGAGGAGGCCGAGTTCCGGCAGCCGGCCGTGCTGGTCCTGCAGGTCTGGGACTATGACCGCATCTCCGCCAACGACTTCCTTGGTACTGCTTAGCCTTTCTCCTACCTCAGCCCCTAGACCCGATTTATGCTCTCATTGCCCGGGCCCCCCTGGCCCTGCCCCCTGGCCCTTGGTTCCCTTCTCTAACCCAACCCTGAAACCGGGGTTTCAGACCCTAGGTTACTAACCCCTGCTTTCTCGCCTAATTACTGAATTTATTCAGCCCTGAGCACCATAACCTGCATTCCCATCCAAAGTCCCTGACTCAATCCTCTGACTTGACCTGAGCCAGGTCACTCTGGACTCTGACTCTCTGGCCTTTGGACCCTGCTTTGGCAGTCTGGTCCGGTCCTGGGCCCTGTGTCATCAGGGTCTGACAGCCTGCTGATGTTTGGGCTGTGGTGTGTGGTCCCTAGCTGTGGCCTGACCACCACAATCTAACTTCTGATGCCCCGATTTACAATCCTGCTGCGCCGCCTCCTTCCCCTTGGCCGAGATGGACCTTGATCTCCTGCCTAACCCGGAAAGCTCTGGACTTGCAGGTTCCCTGGAGCTGCAGCTACCAGACATGGTGCGGGGGGCCCGGGGCCCCGAACTCTGCTCCGTGCGGCTGGCCCAGGACAGGGCCCAGCCGAGGTGCAATCTGTTTCGCAGCCACCGCTTGCGGGGCTGGTGGCCTGTAGTGAAGCTGCGGGAGCCGGAGGATGAGGAGCGGGAGCGGCAGGAGGCTCAGGCTGGCAAGAAGAGGTGGAGGAAGAGGAAGGGTCGGCCAGAAGACTTAGAGTTCACAGACCCGGGAGGCCACCTCTACCTCCTCACAGTGGGTGCAGCCAGGGCAGGGACTGGGCCGGCGGGGGCCCAGGCCTGAGCCTGCCTAAGAGCCTGGCTTCTGTTCCCTCTTTTCCTAGGGGAAAGTGGAAGCTGAATTTGAGCTGCTGACCGTGGAGGAGGCCGAGAAACGGCCAGTGGGGAAGGGGCGGAAGGAGCCTGAGCCCTTGGAGAAGCCCAAGTGAGTTGGGTCACAGGAGACCAGGCCAGAGCCCGAAGAGAGGGAGATGGGGGCAGCCCAGGGGCTTCCTCACCATTCTGACGCCACCTGCCCTGACAGCCGCCCCAAAACCTCCTTCAACTGGTTTGTGAACCCACTGAAGACCTTCGTCTTCTTCATCTTGCGCCGGTACTGGCGCATCCTGCTGCTGCTGCTGGCCTTGGTCACCATCTTCCTCCTCCTCGTCTTCTACACCATGCCTGGCCAGATCAGCCAGGTCATCTTCCGCCCCCTCTACGAATCCCATAACACTGACCTTGGACACTCATCCCATACCAACCCCGCTCCTGTAAGTCCTTCGCCCTAATATGAGCTGAGTTCACTGCTTTCTTTGAATAAACCTTATCACACATCCACTCAGATGCTTAAATATGTGCTGCTCAGAATAACACCAGGGCAGGGAACAGAGATGTTCTTAGGTGACCTCAGATGCTGGGGATTTACTAGGTGAATGGATACGCAGGGATGGAAGGCTGCCCATGTGGCTCTGCCACAGGGAAGAATAGGACCTGGCAGGAGGTTCCAGGGCTGAGGAGCCCTGGCCACTGAGGTGTCATGCCCTCTGAGGAGCCCACCTGTTGCTCCGGCTCCTGCCAATGGCTGGGTCTCTCTCACTTAATCTGCTTTTGGCCTCTGCCATTCCATGACAGCTAAACACTTTCCATACTTCATTAACTTGCTTATTCTTCACCAACCCTGTGAGTTGGCAAATCAGTTAGGACACTTGGTTGCAAATGACAGAAATCCCAACTCAAACTGGCTTAAGCAAAAAGGGAATTTTTGGCTCGCACTGCTTAATTCCCAGGGTTTGGCTGGCTGGCTTCAGGTGCACCTTGTCACAGGTTCAAATGATGTCACAAAGAACAGCTCTCCACCTCCGGGCTCAGCTCTGCTGTCCTCTAGGGGCTAGCTCATTCACAGACAGGGCCTCCCCTTGGAACTGTATGATGGCTGCAGCAACCACGTGTCCCCCCATATTCACATCCAGAAAGCAAGCAAGCTTTCCTAGTCCTGACAGCCTGGCTCACACTGGGTCACTGTGGCCAGCGGGGTGGGATATGCTGGCTGGGGCCCTTCCCTGGAGCTTAGGGTAGGAGACTGACCCTCCTCCCAAACCACATGAGCTGACAGGGTGGACAGGGAGGTTCCCAGAGGAAATTCAGGATACCATTAACAAGTGGGAATGGTTCCTGGGTGACTAAAAAAACAAGGCTCACTATAGCTGGCAATATTACCTACAATTTATAAATGAGACTGGTGCCCATAGAGGGATTAAATAACATGTTTAAGGTCACACAGTTTGTAAGTGATCACATCAGAGCTGGATCTCAGGTCTGTCTGCCTCCACAGGTTTTGCTATCATTGCCCTACTCTGCTTTCTGTCCTCGCTCTGCTTCTCTCCCTACTACTGTTTTACACTAAAACTCCCTGAGAAATGACTGGATGAACTAACCAGTTGTTAACGTCCCTGGTTCCCTGGGCTGTGTGGTGTGAGGTCTCAGGGCCTGGTTCTCCACATGTATAAAGGGCTATAATGGGAAGCCCCGACTAGGTCCAGAGCTGAGGGTCTGACATTAGCCCTGCTCCAGAATGGCCACTGCTACCTTCCCTCCCTTTTTTTCAGTTCTGCCTCCACCTGGGACACTGCACAGGACCTGGCTGGACCCCTCTCAGCACCAGGAGCCAGCAGGTGCTTGGCACAGAGCAGGGTCAGTGAGCACGAGGGGATCAGGTGACTAAGGCCAGAGTGGCAGGGAGGGGCCCCAGCACTAGCTGTCACCGAAGAGGTGGCAAGCCCCAGCCTGCACCCAGGGCCCTATTACCACTGGGGTCCAACACTCTAGAGCCTGGGGGCCATGGGGGCTCCAGGGAGCTCACCTTAGAAAGGTCCATCTCAGCCCTGGGGCTGAACCCAAAAGGCCCAAAGACCACAATGGAGGAGGAACTGGGGACAAGGCTGTGGGGTGGACATCGGTCTGGTTTGAATAAAGTCCTATTAACCAGGGGACATCCATGTGGGACTCCCAGAGGGCATCTGTCCCTGATTTGTCAGTTCTGACTGCCTTCACTAAGTAGGTGTGATAAGGGTTTGTGCCCAGGCTCCGGCCGGTCCCAAGAACCACACAGAGACCAGCTAGTACTATCACAATCAATAGATTTATCAACCTGGGGCTGCGACTGACTCTCCGAGTAGTGGTGGGGTGGTGGGGAAAGAGGCTGGGAAAATGGCCACAAGGCTAAAGAGAAACAGGAGAAGGAAGGAACAACAGAGGGGGAAGGGGACAACTACGTTGTCTTCCCTAGATCAATTTTCTTCTGGATGGCTCGAGCTGAGTGGTAGATGAGAGAATCGATGAGTCCAGCCACTGGGGAGAGAGACAAGAGCTGGCACTGGCCCAGTTAGGCCCTTGGCTTGACCTCCAGAGCCTTGTCACCTAACTGGCCAGCCAGTATCTCCCTTTGGTCTTTGAGGGGCCCCTCCTCCCCCAATCAAAACCTGGGGGGCCCAGGCTTTACACTCCCCACCATGCCCCCGACCCCAGACAGACGCCCTTGAGCTTCTAACCTGTGAACATGCCCCCGATGATGGCGCACACGCCGGTCAGGAAGTGCGTGAAGGACCTGGCAGAGGGGCGGGGGGGTCAGCAGGCATCCCTACTCCCTGCAGGCCCAGGCCTCCCACCTTCTCACCCTCACCTGTGCTTCTCTGTCAGCTTCACCATCATGGGCGAGAGCTCGTACAGCACGAAGACTCCAGGAAGCCCCTGGTCGCCCATCAGCCCATTGGCGACCTTCTCATGTCTGGTCACAGAGAACTGATTTGTCCTCAGCACCTGCGGTGGGAAGGGAGTCTGGGCCAGGGCAAGGGCTACGACCTGGCTCCCAACCCCCCTCACCCCGACCCCTGCTCCTGCCCCTTGTCTGTGGTGCCTTGACTGTGTGGAGGAGAACACGAGGCCCCACA
Source organism: Diceros bicornis minor (assembly GCF_020826845.1). NCBI lineage: Eukaryota > Metazoa > Chordata > Mammalia > Perissodactyla > Rhinocerotidae > Diceros > Diceros bicornis. The sequence goes on from NC_080758.1 coordinate 24,174,197, forward strand.
CTGGTAATGCACACTGCAAGGCTGGGGACCACCTAGATGCCTTCTCTCGGCCTCACCACCCCAGCTTCCCCTCTGGTCACCAGCTCTTTACAGTTCACCAACCCCGGCTACATTTGGTGGATCCTCTCAATGGGGTTCAGGGATGAGAAGCAACTCTCCAAGGCTGTACCACGAGCTCCTGGCAAGGCTGGGCCTGACTTCTGCCCCTCAGTCCCATGCATTCTAGCAGTCTGCGGAGATGCTGCCCCACAGGCCACAGCAGAGAGGGGAGTAGGGGGCCCAGGAACGGTTGGCCTGACTAGCCCCCAACCCAGGGCAGACCACGGGGGACAGTGAGGCAGACAGACAGTGGGCATCAAAGGAACAGATGGAAGCAGTTTGGGCAGGCAGAAAGAGCACATACTTTGAATTCCAACAGCCTGGGCCTGTACTCTCGCTGTGACAGCAAATCACCCACCCTCTCTGAGTCTCACCTACCCTCTCTGAGTCTCAGCTTATCACCCATCACATGGGCATGAGAGTAGCACTCCAGTTCCCAGGTTGAAGGGACTCTGATATCTGAGGTCCCGCAGACTCACCTCCCCATCTACCTTCATGTACACTGTGGGTACCACCTTCACAAAGTACTGGAACATCATGGAGGCTGCAGGGAGAAGAGAGCACTGGGCATGGCTGCTGGGCAGGGCTTTGGTGGCTGGGGGCTACCTCCTAGGCTGGTACCTTGGGGTGCAGTGACGTTGGTGCGGTCCAGAGGGTTCACAATGCCCGGGTAGTCCTCCCCAAACGACAGGTGCCGGATGTAGTGGGTCATGTTGATCTGCAAGCAACACGAGCGCTTGGGCCTCAGAGCACTCAAGGCCCCAACAGGCCCCACGACATCCAAAGCTCTACAGTACAGCAGCAGACAGGGACGCCGGGGTCTGGGGAGTGGATGGGTGGAGATGGGGGCAGGAGGGAGAGGCCCTGCCTGGGAGAATCTGACTGAGACAGGGACCCCTACTGCCCACCTAGGAACTCCTTCTTCACAGAGTCTTCGGGCTCCTGGGGCTCCGGAGTCTGTGGTTCTGGCTGCCTCCATACATTAGGCAAACACAGACTGGGCACGGACCCTGTGTGGCAGGTCTACCTTTGCCTGGAGGTCTCAAGCCAGGGAAGCCAAAGGCTGCAGGGGCCCCAGATTTCCCAGCTCCCGCTCCTGTCCTGCTCCAGTCTATATCAAACTCAGCCACCAGATCTTTAAAAATATGCAAATTTGATTATGTCATGACCCTGGTTAAAGTAGGCCAACAGCTTCCCACTGCTCTCAGGAGAAAGACCAGACGCCTCGGCATGGCCCCAGTCCTGTGTGGTCTGGTCCCCGCCAACCTCTCCAGCCTCACCTACCCACACCAGCCCTTGTCGTTCTTGAGAAGTGCCACACTCCCCCCGACTCTGCCCAAGGATCCCTCTGCCCTGGAAGCTCTCCTCCAACTCCATCCCCTGTCTCCAGCCTGTGTAGATCTCAGTTCAAAAGTCACTGCCAGTTATTCAACCTTCAGACTGGATCCCCTGTCAGAATACGGTATATTTTTCTTTACCCGCTCCCCCATCCCCGCATGTCTCCACAGAAAAATGAAGGCAGCAACCAAGTCTCCCACCCCCACCCGCCCTCCACGGTTGCCACCTGGTACGTACGTTGTCGAGGCCGAAGCTCTGCAAGTCATGGACTAGGAGAGAAGGGAGAAGGTGTCACCAGGTGGAGCAGGACCGGCCTCCTGGCTCCCTCCGAGTCCTCGCTCAGGCCTCTCTCTGGAGTGTGACCCGCCCGGCTCTTCTTCCACCCCTCATTCCCACCCTCAGCCTGGCGCTGCTTGAGGGCAGCCGGAAAAGGCCTGCCGTGGGCCTGTGTGAGAGTCCACGCCCTCCTCAGGGGTCTTAAGAACACAGACTCCATTTCTCCCCTGACATATACAGGGAGCCCTCTATGGGCATCACTCAGGCCTTCACTCCCACCAAGGCCCTGCTTGCATCTCAGGAAACAAAACCCACTGATTTTGGTCTCTTGTTAACTAGAGCCGATGGCCAATCACTGAACCCCAGAGTGAGGTGGGACCTGAGAACGCTGTCCAAGCTCTTTCCCTGACTCCTCGGCCCCTGCCCTCAGAGCCCCCCAAAGGAAATCCCATGGGTAGGGATTTCCTTTGTACCATCTGTTCCAGAACAAGTTCTTCCTGCCCTCTAACCCTGATCCCTCCTGCTGCAAGGAACCCCACCTCAAAGATATGTCCCAGGGTTTTTTTTTTTTTTTTTTTTGTGGTGAGGAAGATTGGCCATGAGCTAACATCTATGCCCACCTCCCTCTATTTTGTACATGGGACGCCACCACAGCATGGTTTGATGAGCGGTGCATAGGTCCACGCCCGGGATTCGAACCTGTGAACCCGGGGCAGCGGAAGTGGAGCATGTGAACTTAACCACTACGCCACGGGGCTGGCCTCTCCCAGTCCTTTTTATAGTAACCCAGCAGCCAGGCCAGAGAAGGCCCCAATCCCAGGCCCATCCAAACCTCCCCCTATCCTGGGAGGGTAGGCTGCCCCAGAAGTGGGGGCTTGGCCTCCCTGGGGGCAGGGCCACTTACTCTCCACAGCATGTACTGCAGCATGGGGGAGGGAGGGAGAGAGAAGGAAGGAAGAGAAAAAAGATTCAGAACTTCACAATGAGAACTACAGAGCAAGATATATGGCAGAAGGGAAAACTGGAATATTTTTGTCTCATCAGCAGGATCTGCACCTAGCTAACAAGCCTCCTCCTGGCCCCCTCCCCAATGGAGCCCTTCCCTAGCCAGGGAAGGGTGCAAATGGTCTTGGAAGGCAGAAGTATGGTGGCCTAGGAAGAACAAAAGACCTAGAGTCCAAAGAGCCACTTTCCCAGCTGTGTGACCTTGGGCAAATCACTTGCCCTCTCTGGGCCTCAGTGATCTCCTCTGCAAAGGGCTGTCCTGAGGACCAGGCAGGATCTAAGATGGAAAAGTACTTGGTAAACTTTACAATCTCCCTTCCTCCCTGACCAAATCAACAAGGATGTCAAGAACTTGCTCCCTGGCCTTCAGTTCAGCCAGAGCTCTAGACTCGTGCAACTGCAGCTTTGTGTTTTGAACATCCTTCCAGGACACAGAGCACCTTTGCCCTGGGCTCCCTGACTCTGATAACAGGCCACGTGGAGAAGTGGAGATGCTGCAGTCACCTCCGGGCACCACCTCCTACTCAGTGCCTACACACCCTGTGCCAACAGCTTACCACTGACTGTCTTTCCACAAGTCCAGTGAGACCACCCTTCCCCAGCCCCCTCCAGAGTAAAGAGGGGGCTCCAGACCCCCCTACCTGCCCCTCCCCAACACTCAGCCTCACCCCTAGAAACTGCCTTAAAGACCAGCAGGGCCCTCTCCACTGGCCCTGTTACCCCTGCTTACCTTAGTCACTGGGCAGCTCAGGACTGCCAGGTCACCTCTCATCTCCTGGACTCTTGTCACAATGTGGCTTGGTACATCCCCTAATATGATCCCGACGCCCATCCCTCTCAGACCCTTCTAGGGGGCCCTTTACTAATCAGCAAAACCCCTACATCTTCAACCTCTAAACATTCCCTTCACCTTCTTGCTCCAACCACAGCCTGGCTCTCCTTTGAAGGTACTATTTTCCTTGCAGCCCCCCAAGTGGTGACTATTTCTCTCCCACACCTGTCCTCCTCCTTGCTCCTTAATGCCATTTTCAGATCACTGTCCCTCAATCTTCCCTAAAAATCTCCAGCTTTGCAGCTCACAGCAAACTATACCACCAACTATCCCTACTTGTTTTAACCACTTAGAGATCCACACAGAACCCCCAGGTCATGTTCCCAAGCCGTTTCTCAATAGTTCTAGCCACCACTGGCCATAACCCTCTCCTATACAACCCTGTCACAACTCCTGGTGATTTCTGTATCACCCAGCTGCAACCGACCTGTACTCACACAGTCTGCCTTTCCTCCTGTTGCCAAGGTGGGGCTTTCCACTTCTAAGGCACTAGATTCTATCTTCCTTTTCCTTCTCAAGGACTTCCCTCCAGTTATTGTTGCTCTCACCTCTGGAGCATCACTTCCGTTCTTTTTAGTAGGTAATTTCCGACAGCATATTAACATCCTGCTACATCACGCATCTTATAAAAACCTTCCCTTGACTCCACATTTTCCTTCAGCTACAGCCCATTCTCTCTCCTCCCTTTATAGCAGGCTCCACGAATCAGCTGTCTACACTTGCTAGCTCCAATTTCTCTCCCATTCCCTTCTGAACTCACTCTATGGGTGCTCCCAGCACTCTACCCAAACTGGGCTGTCAAGGTCACAATGACCTCTGCCATGCTATACACGCAATGGGCAATTCTTACTTGACGTCCAGAAGCGGCTGACATGGCTTTGGAAACACTTCCATCTCCTGTCTTTCAATACGCCACTCTCTTGGTTTGCATTCTCACCTCACCAGTGTTTCTTACTCTTCTGCAGCTCCCTCCTGATGCCCTCGTGCTCTAATGATGGAGGCCCAGCGCTGAGTCCTGTGAACTCTCCTCCTCTCCATCTACCCTCACCTCCAGGGCGATTTCATCCACTCCCATGGTTTTAAATATGCTGATGACTCCAACATTTGTACTTCCAGGCCAGACCTCTCCCCTCAACTCCAGACTTGAATAGCCAACTGCTCACTTGACATCTGGGGTGTCTAAAAGGACACTCAAATCCCACTGGTCTGAACATGTCAAAAGCTGAATACCTGCTTTACACCCCCACCTCCAAACATCTAAACCTGTTCCTCTGAGTCTTCTTCCCCTCACTAAATGGCAACTTCATCCTTCTCACTACTCAGGTACAAAACTTAGAGTCATCCCTGACTCCTCTTTTCCTTACCCCTCACATCCATCAGCAACTCTTCTCAGCTCTTCCTTCAAAATATACACAATCGCTTCTCACCACTTCCACCACCCCTCTGGCCCAGCCCCCATCATCCCGTGCCTGGACTGATCACTGCAAGAGCCTCCTAACTGGCCTCTCTGGCTCTGTCCTTTCCCCTCTACAGTCTTCTCCACAGAGTAGAGTGCTGCTTCCTTTTTAAAGTTAAGTCAGATCATGCACCACTTCTTCAGAGCCCTACGACGACTGCCCACCTCACACAGAGGAAAAGCCCATGTCTCTGTGATGCCCTTCCAGCCCTACATGACATGGCCCCGTTACCTCTCTCACCTTATTTCTCACCACTGCTCTGCTCACTGCTCCAGCCACCCTAACTTTCTTACTGTACCCTGAACTTGCCAAGCACATTCTCACCTTAGGGATTTGCATTTGCTATGCTCTCTGCTTGAAACATTTCCTCCCAGACGTCCACGTGGCTGGCTCCTTCACTTTCGTCAGGTCTTTAGTCAAACATCACCCCATCACAGAGTCTTTCCCTGACTCCCCTATGTAAAATAGCACACACACACCATCTCCTCTCACTCTAGTCCCTCACCTCCATCATTTTTATCCTGCCTTTTATTGCTTCATATTACTTAATAGCATCTGATACAGCATATATTTTACACACTTGTTTATTGTCTGCTTCTTTACTAGAATGTTTTGAGGGCAGGGACTTGCTTTTGTTCACTGCTGTATCCTTAGTACCTAGACCAGCAAGCGGCACGCAGTAGGGGATTACTAAATATCTAGTGAACGTACGAATGAATAAATGAATGAGACTAAATCTCATTTATTCATCCCTGTGAACAACCCTGTGAGGCAGGTACCAGTATCTTCAACCCCATTTTACAGAAGAAACCGAGGGAGGCTCAACACTTCCTCCACATGACACAGCGGCAGTGGCAGAACCTGTGCTCCAAACCAGCTCTGCTTCCTGCAAAGCCTCACACACAGGTCATCTGACATTGGCGGCTACCTTTCAAGCAGTGCCTACCACAAGCCAGGCTCCGTGCTATATCTGTAACCTGCACAAACACCAGAGAAGATAAGTACTATCACCATTTTATAAAGTAGGAAACTAAAGTTCAAAAAGGTTAAGAAACTCTCTGGCTCCTCAGCCTGTGCTCTCAACTATTATACCAAACTGCTCCCCTGAAATGGGGGTCTGCTTTGGGCCAAAGACAAAAGAACCTCCAGCAGGCGCAGGGACTCTCAAACTCGCCAAGGTGTCCAAGGTCTAATCCTCCCCGGCTGACGCAGGATCACTCACCGTGCACGTGGGACTGCTGGAAGCTCTTCCCAGGAGCAAAGTGGAAGTTTCCAGCCACCTGTAGGGTGGATATTCCCTCTCATTCTCCAGCTGTTTCCTCCCTTTGCCTCCTGAGGGCCTGTGTGGGCCCTCGATTCATAGTGGCATAGGGCGAACCCACAGCCCAGCTGGCCCTGCCCTGCCTCAGTCCCTCCTGTACCTTGTTGACTTCCAAGAAGCCATACACCTGGCAGCCTTCATTCTTTTGCTCCTGCATCTTCTGGCTGAAGCCCTCTCGCCGGCACTGCTCAATAGTGTCTGGGTTCTTGAAGGCCCAGCCTCGACGGCGATATGCCTCCCGCACGTCCTCACAGGTGTTACAGCACCTGTAGGAGAGGGGGTGCCGTGTGAGAGTGTCAAAGAGGCATGAAAACAGTGCTGGCACCCTGAGAAATAAAGCCCAAGCAATTCTCCCGCTCATGAAGCCTCCACCAGCCTCATCCTTGACCACTCAATGTTCTCAAAGTGTGTTTCCTCAGCAGCAGCAGGACTGTTAAAAATACATATTCCCATTCTGTTTGGCGTGATGAAAAGTTCTGGAACAGATAGTGGTGATGGTTGCACAATGCTATGAATGTAGTTGATGCCACTGCATCATACATTTGAAAATGGTTAAAATGGTAAGTTTTATGTCACATATATTCTACTACAATAAAAAAATTTTAAAAATACATATTCCTAGGCCCCACCCCAGACCTGCTGAATCAGCTTCTCAGGGGTCAGGGCCGGGGAAACACAGCAGCAGTTGCCATGCATCAAGGGCCTAATAACCTGGGCTGGGCCTTCCATCTCAGTGCTTTACATACAGTATACATTTAACCCTTATGTGACTCTTACAAGAAAGGTGTTATCATTATCCTCCTTCACAAGAGAGATTACGAGGTGTGGCTTAAGGATGCATGGCTGGAACCCAGGCAGCTGGACTCCAGAGACCACCTCTGAACCAGAGCAGGGACCACTTCAGCCTCATTCCTAGGTCAGGGCCTGGGCACAGAGCCTCAAGACACTTACACCAGTATCAGTTATCGAGGCATTCATCCCATTCCCTCTAGATTCTTGGTCCAGCCTCCCCACTTGCCACAGAGTCCAAGAGAGGCTGAGGATGAGCCCTGCTGCTCCCTCCCACCCCCAGGGTCCGGCTCACTTGATGTCTTCTGTCTCAGCACCATAGCAGCTCTCACAGCGATCAGGGTCCAGGGAGTCAGGGTCAAACACCTTCACCTCAACTTTCCCGAGCTCTAAAGGGAGGGCAGAGGCAGGGGTATCAGCTGTGAACAGATACAGTGAAATCTGTATCCCCAACCCCTACACAATCCCCTTTGGCCTATGGCTTCAGAATAATATGTTATAATAATATTATATTTTTACATAGTTAATATTTACATAGTGAATACTATGTGTCAGGCACTAAGGCTTTCTACACATATATTATTTAATAAAAGTAATAGTAATAAAACAATAACGGTGAATACTAAGCATTAGCTGAGTACAGGTCACTGTACTTTACGTGTATCATCTCTTTTCATCCCCACAATGACTCTATGAAGCAGGAGGTTATGATCCCCACTGTACTTGAGAATATGCTGAGGCTCAGAGATGAGAAGTGACTTGGCTCAATGCAACATAGTAAGTGCTAGATTTCAGCTCTAATTCCAAAGCATATGCCCTTAACCACTTCACCACTGTGCTTCTCAGAGCTCTCTCTCGGCACCAGGTTCCCTGCCTCTCATAACTGCCATCATAATTGGTGATTTGAATATTCAATACCCTGACCTCTTGTTCTCCAATAATCTTTTAAATTTTTTTTGTGTGTGTGAGGAAGACAGGCCCTGAGCTAACATCTGCCAATCCTCCTCTTTTTTTGCTGAGGAAGACTGGCCCTGGGCTAACATCTCTGCCCATCTTCCTCTACTTTATATGGGACGCCGCCACAGCATGGCTTCCCAAGCGGTGCGTCGGTGCACGCCCGGGATCCAAACCGGTGAACCCCAGGCCACCGCAGTGGAGCGCGCACTTAACCGCTTGCGCCACCAGGCCGGCCCCAATAATCTTTTAATTTTGTCATCCCACTTCAGGCACCCATTTCCATGCTCATACCTAGACCTTGTCATTACCAATTACTGCAAACCTTCCAAAATTCAATTTCAAGTATCCCAGTCTTCAACTACGCATCCTTATTTTCCCAGTTCACTATCTCTGGTACCCAGAATCCACCAGTTCTTTGAAACCACTAACACCATCACCCCTTCATGTCCTCACTTCCCTCCTATTTAAATTCCACGGTCCAAGGCCAGGCCCTGTGGCCGAGTGGTTAAAGTTCCATGCACTCCACTTCAGCAGCCTGGGTTCGCAGGTTCGGATTCCGGGCACGGACCTGCTCCACTCACCCAGCCATGCTGTGGAGCTGTCCCACATATAAAGTAGAGGAGGATTGGCACAGATGTTAGCTCAGAGCTAATCTTCCTCAAGCAAAAAAAAGAGGAAGATTGGCAATGGATGTTAGTTAGCTCAAGGCTAATCTTCCTCAGAAAAAATAATAATAATAAAATAAAAAGAAATAATAAAAAATAAATTCCATGGTCCAAATGGGGAATGATAGTCTCTTCAATAAATGGTGTTGGGAAAACTGGATATTCACATGCAAAAGAATGAAACTAGACCCCTATCTTACACCACTCACCAAAATTAACTCAAAATGGATTAAAGACTTAAATGTAAGACTTGATACCATAAAACTATATAGAAGAAAACATAGGGAAAGAGCTCCTTGACACTGGTCTTGGCAATAATTTTTTGGATATGACACCAAAAGCACAGGCAACAAAAGCAAAAATAAACACATGATACTACATCAAAATAAAAAGCTTCTGCACAGCAAAGGAAACAACAAAATGAAAAGGCACCTAGAGAATGGGAGAATATATATGCAAATGATTTATCTGATAAGGGGTTAATATTCAAAATATATAAGGAACTCATATAACTCAATAGCAGAAAAAATCAAATAATCCAGTTAAAAATGGGCAAAGGACCTGAATAGACATTTTTCAAAAGAAGACATACAAATGGCCAACAGGTACACAAAAAGGTGCTCAACATCATTAATCACGAGGAAAACGCAAATCAAAACCATGAGATAGCACTTTACACGTGTTAGAGTGGCTATTATCCAAAAATAAAAATAAAAACGAGATAAATATTGATGAGGATGTGGAGAAAAGGGAACCCTTGTGTACTATTGGTGGGAATGTAAATTGGTACAGCCACTATGGAAAACAGTATGGATGTTCGTCAAAAAATTAAAAATAGAACTACCATATGTTCCAGCAATCCTACTTCCGGATATATATTTCAAAAAAATAAAACCTAATGATGTACACCTGAAATTTATATAATGTTATAAACCAATGTTACTGCAACAAAAAATATATATATATTATAAAAAAATAAAAAAATAAATAACAATCAGTATCTCAAAGAGATATCTGCAGTCCCACGTTCATTGCAGTATTATTTACAACAGCCAAGACACAGAAACAACCTAAGTGCCCATCAACAGATGAACGGATAAAGAAAATGTGATATATAGAGAGATATATATAAAATGGAGTATCATTCAGCTATTAAAAAAGAAGGAAATCCTGCCATTTGCAACAATATGGATAAACCTTGAGAACTTTATGCTAAGTGAATTAAGTCAGACAGATAAAGACAAATACTGTATGATCTTACTTATATGCAGAATCTAAAAAAGCTGAACTCATAGAAACAGAGAGTAGATTGGTGGTTGCCAGGGGCCACCAATAGGGGAAATGCGGAGATGTTGGTCAAGGGAACAAACTTTCACTTATAAGAAGGGCAAGTTCTGGGGATCTAACGTATAGCATGGTGACTATAGTTAACAATACTGTATTGGATACTTGAAAGTTGCTGAGAGAGTAGATCTTAAATGTTCTTACCAGACACACAAAAAAGGTAACCATGTGAGGTGATGGATGTGTTAGCTAACTTTACTGTGGTAATCATCTTACAATATATATGTATATCAAGTCATCACATTGTACATCTTAAATTTACACAATATTATATCTCAATAAAGCTGGAAAATAAATTCCATGGTCCATTGCTGTAATTATTCTCTTGCACATAACCACAGTGTATTTGTTCTTCTCTCTCTTCGTTGTACAAGCCTAGTAAAACCCAAACCCTAGTTAAATTCAACTCTCTGTGCCTACTTCTTGACTGTGCCTCCTTTAAGACTGCCTGGCAATCCTACTTCATTTCACTAATCAGTTCACTCTCCCATTCTTTGAGATGACTAATTTATATCTTTTCTTCTCACCTCAGGCTTCCACTTTCTTCACTCTTAGCTAATGACCTTGCTTTCAATTTCCACTAAGAAAAGAGAAGCAACAGAACCTCACTTAATCTCAGCACCAAACCTACCTCCACTCCCACACTCTCCTCCAGCCCAGCCCACTTCTCTGCTCTCTCTGGCCAAACTCCTGAAACGGTCATCTCTACTTGATGTCTCCACTTCCTTTTCTGCTCTTTGACCAGATTTTCATCCCCAACAATACCCAAACTATTCTTTTGACAGTCTCCAGTGACCTCCATGTTGCCAATTGCAATGGTCAATTCTCACTCCTCATTTTACTGGACTATCAGTAGCTTTTGACACAGCTGCTCACTATCTCTTCTTGAAAATTTTCCTCCACTTGGCTTTTGGGACATCTCTTGGTTTTCTTCTACCTTAATGGTTAATCCCTCTCAATCTTCCTTCCTGGAACCTCATTTCCTGACTTCTAAATATTGGAGGGGCCCACGGTATAGTCCCTAGACCTCTCCTCTATCTATATTCACTCCCTAGGTTTTCTCATTTAGTCCAATAGCTTTGAATACTATCCACATGCTGATAACTCCTACATTTATTTCTTCAGCCCTTCTCTAAAGTCGAGACTGGTACATCTGTCTCCTTAACATTATTAGGATATCAAATGGGCATCCTAAATTTAATATGTCTCAAACCTGAAATCTGCCCCCAAATCCTGTCCTCCCCTATGAGACCAGTCTCTAAGATGTCCCCAATGATCCCCACCTCCTGGTATTCACATCCTTATGTAGGCCCCCCTTCCATAATGAATAGAGCTGATCTGTATAACCACTGGTAGATTGTAGAAATGATAGTGTGCAACTTCTGAGGCTAGGTCATAAAAGAAGTTGTGGTTTCCACCTTACTCTCTTCTGGATCACTTGCACAGGGGGAAGCCAGCTGCCATGCTGTGAGGACACTCAAGCAGCCCTATTAAGAGGCCCGTGTGGTGACAGCACTGAGGCATCTTGCCAACAGTCATATGTGTGAGCCCTCTTAGAAGCAGATCCTCCAGCCCCAGTCCAGCCTTCATATCACTGCAGCCCCAGTCAACAGCTTGACTACAATTTCATGAAAGACACTAGGCCAGAACCACCCAACCAACCCACTCCTGAATTCCTGACCCACAGAAACTGAAAAAACAAATGTTTGTTGTATTAAGCCACTAACTTTTGGGGGTAATTTGTTAAATGATAGTGGATATATAATATCTCCCCACCTCTCTCACACAAAAATCCTCTTCCTCTTCTCTGGTCATCCCTATCTCAATTCATTCATTTGCTCAGGTCTAAAGCCTTGGAATCAACCTTGACTCTGCTCTCTTACACCCTACATCCAATTCTACAGCAAATTCTATTGGTTCTACTGGGGGTCAACATATATCTGTTGAACGAATGAATGATAAAGCTCAGCAATAGAGCAATCCCTAAGGTGTGAAAAATCACAACTTTGAGAAGGGTTTTGTTATGGTGGGAAACTGAATTAATGGAGGCCTTGGGAGGCCACCTAGAGAGAGGAAAGGAAGCTAAAAGTGAACAGCCACTCTGCACCAAGCATTGTACACATATTACTTCATTTGATCCTACAATTCCATGTGGTGAGTACTACTGTTTATCATCACTTTATAGCTGAGGTCACAGACTGCAAGAGACAAAGCTACATCTGAACTCAGGCAATCTAACACAAAAATGTAAACTCTTAACCTTAAGCCACTCTGCGTTCCAAAGGGAAAGAGCATTAAGGGCTGAATTCAGCCAATGGGATGAGGAAACAAACACCCAGAGAGGCTTGGGTCCATCTAGAGGAGTTCTGCCAAGGGAACAGCACATAGGACACATCCTCAAACTTCTGTTACTCAAACCATGACAGGAAGGGATAGGGGACCTCTGAGAACAGGTAGAGTACTCTACTCAATGTATAGAGGCTAGAAGACTGGATTTCAGCCCACTCTGATTCATAATAGTTGGGGGACCCTAGGCAAGCTACTTGACTTCTTTGGGTCTTAATTGCTTCATCTGTCACTGGGCTGGCCACAGCCCACTTGCCAGAAGGTAAGGCTTGGGCATGTTCAGCTCTGGGATCTGAGATCTGGCCCCCTCCCTTCACTTACCATGACGCTCAGCCTCTGAGCTCACTGGGACGCCATCCTTATCTAGCCGTTGCTTGAACAGGTTGTGTTCCACATCCAGCTGCTGTTCCCCAGCCACATCCATGGCATCGATGCTCAGATCTGGAAGCAAGAAGTCAGGGTAAGGTACTGGGATCCTAGGGTCAAGGGAACCTGGGTTTCGGAGGGTAAGGGGATGCTGGGCCTGTCTTGGGGCAACAGTGGATTAGGGGAAGAAAGTTGTCCTGGCGTTCAGTCTAGAACCTAAGGCTGGAGGTGTGAATCTGGAAGGCCACCTGAGAACCCTGAGACTTGCAACTCCCACCCATGGTGAGGTACTCACAGGCACAAGGCATGTGCGGAAAAAATACATCGATGTTGATCTTCAGTTTATCTCCCCGTGACTTGTCCACGTAGAGTTCAGGATGCACCTGGGGCAGCACGATCTCAGTTAAGTTTTGGCCCCACGGTCTCCTTCCCCACTCCCATCCCTAAAGCTCTTATCCCTAGAAGGCCAAGCCCCGCCCACGTACTACCCCCCGCCCCTTACCTCAGTGGTGAGATAATACTGCAGCTCGGACAGGAACAGTAGCAGCATAAGAAGGCCACTGACAATGGTCACTGCAGGGCAGGGAGCGAGGGTCAGACTGGCCTCTGTTCAGCTCCCTCAGCCCCCAGCACGCCGGCAGGGTCCAGGCGCCTCGGCCAAGTTCTAGGACACCCCTCTCCCCACGACCCCGACCCCGCCGCGGCCTACCGGTGGCGCCCCCGCAGGTCTTGACCCGGAAGTCCTCCAAAGTCTTGGGGTAGGCATCGAACTGCTTCAGCTTCCCCAGAGCCTCCATGGGGACCAGCCGGAAAAGGAACGCCAGTAGCCCGGCCCCTGCAGCCTCCCGCTTCCGGCCCGGAGCTTGGGCCACGCCCCCTCTCTGTCCGCACGCAGGCGCATCAATGCGCGCGCTTGGCCCCACCCCCGCCGGCGTTTTCACTCGGGGGTCCCCGCCCACCGGTGCTCTTAGCGGTCGTGTCTAGACGCTGGCAGCGGCCGCGGACCCCTGCGGTGAGGTGGTCTTATGTGGATCGACAGGGCGCCCGGAGGAGGTCTTGACGGGGTAGAAACAGTAATAGCGGCATTCGCTTGCCTTGTGCTTGGAACTGAGACAAGAGTTTCACATCAGACTCTTGGGACCTCCTAGAACAATGGTTTTCAAAGTGTCGCCAACCAGCAGCCTTCTTATCGCCAGGGAACTGGTTAGAAATGCAAGTTATCGGGCCCCACCACAGACCCGCTGAATCAGAGACTTTAGGAGTGGCTCCCAGGTGATTCCCTGCAGTTAGTTTGAGAATCATCGCTGTGGAAAGTAGGTGTGACTTTCATCTCCATTTTCTGAAGGAGAAACTGTGGCCTGGAGAAGCCAAGTAACTTGCCCTATTTCACGGCCAATTAATGTCAGGGCCTGATTCCAACCTATTTCTTCTGGACCTCAAAGTACTCTGGAAGCCAGCGCCCTTAGGGTTGATTTTACTCAAACAGCCTCTCATTGCTTCTGGTGAGCATGGCCCATGGAGGTGCAGGGCTCAAATCATTTCAGTGATGGAAGACCAGAACTTTGATAAGAGGTGGCACAGGAGACTGTGAGAGTCTGTAGGAGAAAATGACTGACACGCTAGGTTAGAGAAGGCTTCCAGGAAGAGGAGGAGGGACACTGGAGCTGGATGCCTTGTAGCAGTCTGACTCAAGAGAAGCTGAGCAGTGCCGGAGTCCCCCTTCTGCCTGCAGGCTGCAGTTTGCTAGGGAAAGGAAGACGGAAAGGACTAACTCACATTAACTGTGTGGGAGATCAAAATTTGGCCACCCTGAAATATATCTCTTTACCTTGATTGTTTTCTCTGAAGGACATTTGACCTCCCCCACTAACTGCCTAAAGAATTTGACATGGTGGCTCCTTCCTGGAACAGATCTTCCATCTGATGGCTGTAATATAATGTAAAATAGATGTTACAATAGGAAAGGCACCAACAAGCCCATCTTATCAGAAATTCTGTCTCTCTGGCCACATTCTCTGGATGGCCCTGCGAGGAGTTGCCAGACAAACATTTACATTTATAAGGGAAATCTCCATTTGTAAAGGTATCTCCCTCTCTGTCTTGGGAAGAGGGGGGATGACCTCATTTCTAGAAACTTATCAATGTGGAAGGTGAGGTCTTAAATCTGCATAATAACCTTACTCTTGTTTACTGTGCTTTAGTGGTAATCTCCTGTAACTGACTCCCCCACCCCCAAAATCCTCCTTTGTCATTGGCTGAAAATGATATTTAAGACGAGAATTTCTGCTATTGTGTTGAGAAACGCAGTGTCCCTGCTTTCTCCCATGTATACATGTTATTAAACTTGGTATTATTTTCTCCTGCTAACCTGTCTTGTTGATTATTTGGCCAGCCAGAAGAACCTTAAGGGAAAGGGCAGAGGGAGATTCTCCCTCTTCCCCCGACAACTGAAAACTGACAATATGCCCACTGCTGTAATCCATTCTACTGTCAGAACAACCCTGGGAGGTCAGTGCTATTTCAAACCTCATCTTATAGATGAGGACGCCAAGAGGTGAATTGACTTAGCCCAAGGATGGAGGGGTAGTTAATGGGGCAAAGCTGGGGTTCACGGCCTGGTTTTGCTGGCTTCAGAGCCTGGCTCCACTGGTCACGCATTAGCTACCACCAGCAAGTGCGAGAGGCATCTATTCTCAGATGGATGCCCAGGGACAACATTAGCAGAAATTGTCCTCTCCTCTCTGGTCTGTGCCCATTTGGTGCCCATCCACGTTTGACTTCCAAGCCCTCCCTCCTCAGAGGGGCTCCAGGCTAAATGACTCACTCCTTCACTCCTTCAACACATATTTATGGAGGTCTTCCTATTTCCCAGGTCTCCCCTGGGTTATGGGAATACCATGGTGAATAAGACAGATGTGGTTCATGCCTACCTTCAAGGAGCTTTTAGTATGGGGTAGAGAGAAATAAACAAAAAATATATATAAACACCACTTAAAAATGGTTAAGATGGTAAATTTTATGTTGTACGTATTTTACCACAATAAAAAAATTGAAAAAAATAGTAATAAAGAAATAAATAATTAAGACACAGAATACGCCTTGTCCCTGTGAAGGAAATAAACAGGGAACTATAACAAGGACAACAGAGGTGGGGGACGTTCTGTTTTAGGAATTCCAGACTTGGATAGTCCTTCCCTTTTTGGAATTCTCATAAGTGGCCATGACACAGAAGTCACAGGAGACCAAGAAACTGACTACTTAGAGACTTCACTCCTCACAACATCAGGCTTCACCCTAATGCTTCAGCTCTCTCCGTCAAGGCGGGATCCTTCAACCTTTGGAGCAGGTGGGGGCTGCACGGGGATGGCTCACTCTCCACATGGGGCCACCAGAAGAGGGGGTCACTGGTCACCTGTAGCTGTACTTTACAAGCGCAACCAGAGAAGGGGAAGGTTTCAGGCCCTTTCATTGGTTAATTCTGGCCAGTCACAGCCTTCTTTCACCTTATTTTCACACTGATAAATGAACTTTTCCTAAATTGTTAAAGAAATAAATATATTTGCAGATGTTACATGTTCTCCTCCTCCAGTGCAGATGGACAGTTTTTCTTTTGAGAGAAATACAGAGACCTCAGTGTATCTGTATTGAAAACAATAGTCACCGTGTAGAAATCCTATTGCTTCCCCTGAGAAGGAAGAATCATAACAGCCGTGTCAGAGGGTGTCAGGGCCCAATTAGAAGAGCTTCTTAGGGACTTCAATAATACAGGGTTCAGGGAAGGAACCCTAAGATGAGTGACATTTAACATGCAACTTGAAGAAAGGGAAGGAACCCTAAGATGAGTGACATTTAACATGCAACTTGAAGAAAGGGAAGGAACCAGGGAGGTGAAGTGCTGAGGGTAGGAGTGGGAGCGAGTAATGTGTTCCAGGAAGAGGAACTGCAAGTGCAAAGGTCCTGGGGAAGATGGAACTTGGAAAGTTCTAGGAACAGGAAAAAGCCAGAATGGCTAGAAACTGTGTGAGAGGAGTGAGGATTTTGGATTTTATTCTGAGTGCAATAGGATGCCATTTTAAGGATTCAAGCAGGAAGTAAATTTAAGATCATGTCAGTTGCTGAGTGAAGAATGGATGAGGGAAGGATAGAACAGAAGCAAAGATACCAATTAGGAAGCTCTTGCAGGCTGTGGAAGGAAAACATTATAAGCCCCTCTTTAGAAAGCAACATAGAGTTAGAATATGACCTTCCATTTTAGTAAAGTAATCAGTTTGTCTCTGTAAAATTGTTTGCTGGCTGGATATGTTAAGCTAAGGCAGTGGTTCTCAAAGTGTGGTCCGTGGACCAGCAACATTGGCATCACCTGGGAACTTGTTAGAAATGCAAATTCTCAGGCCCCACTCCAGGGCCTTAGAGTTAGAAACTCTGGGAATGAGGCTCAGCATTCTGTATTTTTATTAAGCCTTCCAGGTGATTCTGATGCATACTCATGTCTGAGAAGCACTGTGCTAAGAGTCTCAGGAAAATACTTTTTATTTGCACTGTGGTGCAATCCATGTAAGGAAGAACTTTCTTTCAATATTTGTAAAACATTATTTAAATGATTACATAAGTCATAATACAATGACCGATGAGAAAATTAATTATAAATGTTCTAGTTCCAGCAACATGCAGACTTAGTCCTGGAAACCTTCCTGCTGTAAACCATCTTGAAACACTGAATAACAAGTATCCCTTTGAACATATAGCTGACTCGTGAAAAAGTGAGAGAAATTCCTAGGGGCTAAAAGTGAAGAAGTTGAAAAAAGCAGTAAACTTGTGAGCTGATTTTGTGGCTCTGGGGATGGGACAGGGAGTGATGGCTAATGGAGCTGGCGTGTCAGTAATCTACAGGCTTGAGTTTTCTTTCTTTTTTTTAGCATATAATAATAATTCATATCAATATAAACATTTACAGTTTACAAAGCACTTACATGTAAATAGTCTTGTACATTGGAGAGTAATATGTGTTAGGAGCTGTAATTTGGTAAGATGCTACATTAGTTTAGGAAGGCTTTTGGAAGGAAGTGACTTTTTTATTGGAATCAAATAGATGGGAAGAAAATGGTTTCACAAAGTATTTTTAAATCAGCGTAGCCAGCACTCCCCCATGATCATATTGTACTTGCCTAATAATCACTGTCAAAATAGATGGGGGTGTCTTCTTTGGGTATTGGATATTAATACTTATGTAAGGAGAGGAAATGATACCTTGAGGCCTCAAGAAAAGGATGGGATTTTAACAGAGCTAGACCTGTAGGAAAAGGGTAGACTAGAAAAAAAATTACCACTTGTACAGGAAGAGAAAGAGAATGCTTGAGATTGTCTCAACTTGTGTCCTGGGTGAGAAGACAACAACATAAAAATAAAACATTGCCAAGACATCATAATCACAGGCCTGTCCTCACACAAGTTTGGGGTTTGGATTTATATTCTCTGCTTAGTCTGGAAGCTCCAAAGTGGAGAAATTACCATAAAATTGAGGCTGCCTGGCAGAAGCAAACGTGAAACTTCCCTGAGGGAACACAACTCAATGGAAGCCACATAGCATTCTCAAGGATAAAACCCTGCTAAAAGTGAGCACCTGATCTAATTTTGTAAAACACATGAGGACACAATTCATCTTGAGCAACAGTCCTTAGACACCATCTTCAACGTAATTAGACTCGCACGAACTTGAAATAATGGAACTTTCAGATAAAAACTATAAATAAGTATGTTCAGAATGATTAACGACATTTAAGAAACAATAAAAATGTAAAGATGGTAGCAAATCAGGAAGACTTGAAAATAAATTTAAAAGAATTTCTAGGGGCCAGCCCAGTGGTGCAAGCAGTTAAGTGTGTGCACTCTGCTTTGGCGGCCTGGGGTTCACAGGTTTGGATACCAGGTGCACACCAATGTACTGCTTGTCAACCCATGCTGTGGCGGCGTCCCATATAAAGTAGAGGAAGATGGGCACGGATGTTAGGTCAGGGCCAATCTTCCTCAGCAAAAAAAAGAGGAGGATTGACATTGGACATTAGCTCAGGGCTGATCTTCCTCACAAAAAAACAAACAAACAAAGAATTTCTAGGGGGCTGGCCCAGTGTCACAAGCAGTTAAGTGTGCACTCCGCTTCGGCGGCCCGGGGTTCGCAGGTTCGGATCCCGGGTGCGCACCGGTGCACCACATGTCAAGCCTTGCTGTGGCAGTGTCCCATATAAAGTAGAGGAAGAGGGGCACAGATGTTAGCCCAGGGCCAATCATCCTCAGCAAAAAAACAAAAACAACCTTGCTCATGGACATTGTTGAAAACAATAGCAATCTAGTGGCAAATAATCAAGGAAAACCAACATTGCAGCTAGCCTGAGGTCATGATACTAGTTGGGGCAAGCAACAGACTGGCAAGCCAACTAAAAAAGTTTCACAGAGATTCGGGAACAAAATAGCCATAGTGGGCCTTCATAAGCTGTCACATGTCCCTGGTGGTCTGGAAGGCTGCCCACTTTCACAAGCCTGTACACGTGCTCAGGAGAGATTGGAGAGGGTCCTAGGTATCTAGTTATCCCCGGCTGAATATGAGCCCCCAGCATGCAGAAAGTGAAAAGTGAGCAAACTTGTAAACTGCCTGAATTTTCAATGTGTTCCTCAAACCACAGAGTCTATTGGCAAAGGGCAAAAGCCTTATTGGCTCAAGATGTTTAATTAAGTGTAACCTATGACCAGTCATTGGCTGACCACTAAACTGTGTTGAACAAAGGTGACCCCTAACCTTTCGTGATCTTGGGTTAGGCAAATCATTCTTAGATACAAAAGCATAATCCATAAAATAAGTTGGACTTCATCAAGATTAAAGATTTTGTGCTTCAAAAGACACCATTAAGAATATGTAAATACAAGTCATAGACTGGGAGAAAACATTTGCAAATCATATATGATAAAGGACTTATATCCAAAATATATAAGGAACTCTTAAAACTCAATAATAAGTTGAACAACCCAATTTAAAAATGTGCAAAAGATTTGAATAGATGTTTCACTAAAGAAGATATATGGATGGCTAGCTAATAAGCCCATGAAAAGATGCTCGGCATCTTTATTTATTAGGGAAATGCAAATTAAAACCACAGGAAGGGGCCACTTCAAATCCAGGAAAGTGGCACTGCCACAATATAATTAACTAGACTACAGACCTTACTCAATTTTTTTTGGTGAATTGTTTTAAAAGCTGTAAAATACTTAGTGCAGATTTCCACTAGTTAAGATGAACTGTTTTACTGCTCTGATCCCTTGGAAGTAAACATTTTGATTTTTTAAAAGAATAAAATGATTTCTGACCCTTTTTCTTTTCTAAAATCTTAAAAACAATTCAAAGTTTTTCACTTTGTTTCTTGATATCTTTCACAGGCTAGGATTGAATTAAGCGAGTGGCAGTAGAGATGAAGAGAAGAAGATGGTTTGGAAATAGAAGCAAATGGATTTAAAATGGATTTGGATCATAGGAGAGGGAGAAATCAAGGATAGCATGTGGGTTTCTGGCTTCAGCAACTGGGTGAATGGTGGGACCATTTATTTTTATTTATTTATTTATTTATTTTTTGTGAGGAGACCAGCCCTGTGCTAACATCTGCCAATCCTCCTCTTTTTTTTGCTGAGGAAGACTGGCCCTGGGCTAACATCTGTGCCCATCTTCCTCCACTTTATGTGGGACACCGCCACAGCATGGCTTGACAAGCAGTGCGTCGGTGCCTGCCCGGGATCTGAACCAGCAAACCCCGGGCCGCCACAGCATAGCATGCACTTAACCGCTTGCGCCACCTGGACGGCCCAGGACCATTTATTGAGATAGAGATGTCTGGGGAAGGGATTTGTTTAAAGGGAAAATCATGAGGTCAGTCTCACGCTTGTTCAGTGTGGCAGGTCTCTGAGACGTCTAAGTCGAAGTCCAATAGGCTGTTGGATATCGGGTCTTAGGAAACAGAAGAGAGGTCTGAGCCGAAGTTACACAATTGGAGAGGGAGCATCACACGCAGATAGTAAAGTTCCCTCTCAACTCTGCTCATCCCTAAGATTCTAAGTCTTAGGGATGCAGAGGTAAAGAAGACAGACAGGTTGGTCTCTGTGCTCGTGGATCTAACATTCAGTGTAGGCAGCTTGTGTATTACAGGCAGGACAGGCTGGTGGCTTTGCCCAGGCAAGCTAAAGGAGGGAGGTCACAATGTGTACTTTGTGATGACATCTATGATATAACTGGGTGGCACAGAAGACCCCACTGAGAGCTAAGCCTTCCTCCTGCAGGAAGAATATGGAACACACCATATGTTATCTCTCTGCCCTTGCACCTTCCATTGCAGGCTCAGCCAGAGTCTTCTTTGGAGGTGAGCAAATGGATAGGGAGGCAGGAGATGAGGGGTTGGGAGGAGGTTTGGTGTGGAGGGTTGGGGACCCATGGCGGCCAACAGGACAGAGAGTTGTGGGGCTATGTGTGGCCTCATTCCTCTTTCTTCCCAGTCCCGAGTAGAGAAGCCAGTCTGCTGCCTGCCACACCTGGACATGAAGCACTTGTGGCATATTTCTGTCCTGTGGGTCTTTTGGGTGCTCATCTTATGGCTAATGGCCTCCTGCCTGGATCAGAAACCTGAATCAGCACCCCAGGAAAAACTGATATACTTGGTACCATGGCATTGCAACTGCTCTTGGTTCAAATCCAGGAAATGTGGCTGCCCATCTGGGATCCTCAACTACTCCCTCTGCCACCACACAGTCAGAGAACAGAACTGGTTTGACGCATTCTATGAGAAGACGATGGGGTACCTGATGGGGGCAACAGAGTCCATGACCCCCAATGCTGTGCTCCCATGGTTGGTCAGTTGTCAACACTGAACCCAGTCCCATCCCCTGTCGTTCCCAGGCCTACCCCATCTCCTGCCCAAACCCCTGCCCTCAGCCCTGGCTTAATGCACTTCCCATCTTCACAGCCTCAACCCCTGACCTCCAGATGGAAGTCTCACCCACCTAGGTCTGCGTTCCTCCCACTGGGAGCTGATACCTGGGTCCCAGGCCCTAATCTCTTCCCTCTTACTATTTCCAGGGCACAAACTCAGCAAGTGAACTGGACAAAGTGTGGAAGAAGCTGTTCAAGGTGATTCCCAGACCTTCAGTGAGCCATTTTGATCTCTACTGTGGGACTTGTGTGTTAATGGAGAACTTGAAGATCCTGCAGGCCTCCAGCCTCCACAACAACGTCAACCAACACACCACAGTCTTCAGGTGGGTCCTGAGGAGAGGGCAGGGAGCAGGAAGGTCAGACCTGCCACCAGAGTTCTGTCAGTTTCTACTCTCCTTCCCAGGATGTACCAGGCCCCAGCTCAGGGCTTCGAGACAGTGGGGAACCAAACCATGGGACGCTTCATCTACCGCAGGAACAATGGGGACCAGGGTTCCTGGAGACAGCTGGTGCTGCTGGTCCTGAAGCTTTCTGGTCTGGCATGGACTTCAGATGCTCTGAGTGAGGAGGTGATGGTCTGGGAACACAGACATTCTTAGTATGGGGGTGAGGGGAGGTCACTGCAGTGGAAGACAGGGGGCGCTCCAGGGAGACCCTCTGCTGGCTTACTGGGGGCACCTGCAGGACCTTCCCAAGTCTCAGGGGCTGCTGAAGCTCCTCTAATTCTCTCTTAGATTTCAGAAGATGGTCTAGTTCCCTAGTGGATGGAAGACAGCAAAGACCAGGTAAGGGGACTAGAGGGAGTAAGACGTGGCTGTGGGCTGCTGGGGGAACGGCCCCAGGTTGGCACCCTCCCCCTTCTTCCCCAGGTCCTGGTGATCAGTGCCACCTTCTACAGGTACAACCAGGGCAACAGCCTGGATAACCAGGGTCAGTATCCATCTCTGGGGCTCATGGCTCTGTTCTGTGCCTTGTACACCTGTGACCCAGTTAAGAAAGATTCTTGTCCTTTCTTCACTTAAAACTTCTCTCCTGTATGCCTTCAGCATAGAGTTTAAAATTTTTTGTGTCTAGCTTTCAAGACCTTGCATGATCTGACCTCTCCCCTCCCCTCCTCTCTCCCAGGCTCATACAGTAGGCTTCTTGGCATACCCCAAACATACCAGCTGCCTCAGGCCTTCTCACACACTGCTCCCTCTGCCTGGAATGCCCTTCTCTTGTCTCCCTGGGGAACCCTCTTCCCCAGTATCATGAGGAACAGCTAGTTGGTGCTCTGTTTTCTGGGCTTCCTGGTCACTCAGTGTGTTCAGAGTCTGTTTTCCCTGGAGAAGGTGAGCTCCGTTCTCCCAGCTCCAGGAGGTGGCCTGTTGCAATCGAGGTTAAACGAAGGGAAGTGGAACAAGGACAGGATTGAGCCTGCTGACACATACATCCCTCTCTCATTCACCAGGATGCCCGCTTTGGATTTGGATCAGAAAGGCAAGGAAAGTGGGAGGATGTTAATCAGACCAATGGGGAGGATGTTAATCAGACCAATGACTCCAAGGAGATTCTGTCCACGCGTAGCACACAAGCAGAAATGGAAGTCAGCTAGAGAGTGTGGGCAAGCTCGCCATCCACACGTGACACCCTGCCGAGTCCACACAAGTCCTTTGGGCCTGAATGCAGGGGAGTCTTGGAATGGCAGCAGCAGCAGCAGGACTATGAGGACTTTTAGGGGAAAAGGGCAAGAGGAAATTGTATGGAGATCAGTCTGGTACTGAATAAAATCCTAGCCTGATTCCCTTACCTGCGAGGATAGTGTCAGGGGACGAAGGGCCAGATTTGATCTCAGGGGCAATATTTATGTTAATTTCCCTCCTGATCTTCTGGATCATGCAGGTGGTATAAATTTAGACCCAACCCTACACAAAAAGTGCAAGCCCAGACTGAGTTCTTGAGCGGGGCTCTTTCCCCATCAGATAAAGGGGATAAGCCTCCTTGTTTCACCCTATGCTGGAGGGTGGATTTTTTTCTAGCCCAGCTTTTCGCTGAAGGTTCAGCTCTTTGAGGTTCTCAGTGTTTTGTAGCGTCCTCTGTTTCAATTCTCTACCTTCCCTGGGCTCCAGTTCCTCTGCCCACATAGGCATTAAATTTCTAAATTCCTGGGCAGCCCTTCAGGCAGCTGAAGAACTCCCCATGCTGGTTTTCAGTTGTCTTTTCATTTCTGGCATCAGGGGACTTCCTCTGCTCTGCATTTAAAATAATTTTTATTAAAACAATACATATGAATATGCTTGTAAATTTTCCAGTTAACTCAGGAACGATACACAAGACGTTAAGAATGGTAGTTGCCTCTGGGGAGGAGACTGGACAGGTGGGGAACAAGGGAGGGGTGGATTCTTTCTTTTCATTTACTTTTTATACCTTTTGGACTATGTACCACAGACCTATATTATAAATTCAAAAATAAGTACAATGTTTTAAAAATTTAATACTTGTTTTGACCAGCAGTTCTGGATTTTTGTAGTAGGAGAGTTTTCAGGTTATCTTTTAATTCATTATTTTGCTAGAACTGGAGTCAAAACTAGCCTTCACAGCTCTCCTGCCGCTCCCTGAGCTGGGTGAATATGTGATAAGGCCAGCAAGTTCCATGGGCAGCAGCTTATTGCCTTGTTGCTGTGGAAAACAGTTTGTCAGTTCCTTAGAAAGTTAAACATAGAATTATCATACGAGCCAGCAATTCCATTCTTAGATATCCAAGACAAATGAAAACATATGTCCACACAGAGACTTGTACACAGATGTTTATAGCAGCATTATTCACAATAGCCAAAAGATGGAAACAACCCAAATGTCTATCAATGGATGACTGGATAAACAAATTGTGGTATGTCCACACAATGGAGTATTATTCAGCCATTAAAAGAAGCAACGTATTAATACATGTTACAACTCAGAAGAACCTTAAAAACATTATGCTAAGTGAAAGAAACTGGACACAAAACATCACATGTATGATTCCTTTTATGTGATATATCCAGAATAGTGAAATCCATAGAAACAGAAAGCAGATTAGTGGTTACCAGGGGCTGGGAGCAGGAGAGAATGGTGAATGATTATTTGATGGGTACAGGGTGTTTTTATGGGGTGTTGAAAAAGTCTTGAAAGTAGAGAGAGCTAGTGGCTGCACAACATTGTGAGTACAATAAATGCCACTGAATTGTACACTTAAATGCTTCATTGTATGTTATGTGAATTTCATCTCAATAAAAAAGCCGGTGCACAAAAATGCATATAGTATGATTACATCTACAATGTTCGAAAACATACAAAGTTAAATAGTATATTATTTAGATATACATAGATATGGTAAAAAAGAAAAAGCCAAGGGAATGATAAACACAAAATTCCCAATAGTGTTAACATCTGGCAGGAAGAAGGGGGACCCAGGATCTGCAATGGTATCAATGATGGTCTATTCATTCACGTGGGTACATGGGTGTTTGTTTTCTTGTTATGTTCTTTTGTATGTATTTAATATTTAATAAAAATTTAAAGACAAATAATAAGAAAGGAAATCTTGTCACATGCTGCAACATAGATGAACCTCGAGGACATTACACTAAGTGAAATAAACCAGATACAAAAAGACAAATCCTGTATGATTCCTCTTTAGAGTAGTCAAATTCATAGGAACAGGAAATACAATGGTGGTTTCCAGGGGCTGAGAGAGGGGGTAATGGGGACTGATTGTTTAATGTGTATAGAGTTTCAGTTTTGCAAGATGAAAAAGTTCTGGAGATCTGTTTCACAACAATGTGAATATACTTAACACTACTGAACTGCACTTAAAATGGTGCAAATGGTATAATTTAAGATGGTAAATTTTACGTTATGTGATTTTTTTCCCCCACAATAAAACAATTATAGTAATTAGAATTTAATTTCAGACATATGGAAGAACTGCTGATAAGATATGCATGAACTCACCAAAGAAAGTTGCATGCTAGAGTAATAGTTTTCTAGCCATAATACTAGCCATTGGTCAAAGGCAGCAAAAGCAGAGATAAACAAGTGGGACTACACTGAACTAAAAAGCTTCTGTACAGCGAAGGAAACCATCAACAAAACAAAAACGCAACCTGTGGAATGGGAGAATATACTTGCAAATCATATATCTGATAAGGGGTTAATATCCCAAATGTATGATGAACTCATACAACTTAATAGCAAAAGAAAGGAACAATCTGGGGCTGGCCCCGTGGCTTAGTGGTTAAGTGTGCGCGCTCTGCTACTGGTGGCCCGGGTTCGGATCCCAGGCGCGCACCGACACACCGCTTGTCTGGCCATGCTGGGGCGGCGTCCCACATACAGCAACTAGAGGATGTGCAACTATGACATACAACTATCTACTGGGGCTTTGGGGAAAAAATGGAGGAGGATTGGCAATAGATGTTAGCTCAGAGCCGGTCTTCCTCATCAAAAAGAGGAGGATTAGCAGGGATGTTAGCTTGGGGCTGATCTTCCTCACAAAAAAAAAAAAAAGAAAAAGAAAGGAACAATCTGATTGAAAAGTGGGCAGAGGAACTGAATAGACATTTTTACAGAGAAGACACACAAATGACCAACAGGTACATAAAAAGGTACTCAACATCATTAATCACCAGGAAAATGCAAATCAAAACCACAATGAGATATCACCTCACACCTGTTAGAATGGCTGTCATCAAGAAGACAAGAGATAACAAGTGTTGGCAAGGATGTGGAGAAAAGGGAACCCTTGTGCACTGTTGGTGGGAATGTAAATTGGTACAATCATTATGGAAAACAGTATGGAGGTTCCTCAAAAAATTAAAAATAGAACTACCGTATGATCCAGCAATTCCACTTATGGGTACATATCTGAAGGAAATGAAATCACTGTCTCAAAGAGATATCTGTGCTTGCGCGTTCATTGCAGCATTAGTTACAATGGCCAAGACATGGAAACAACTAAGTGTCCATGATGGATGAATGGATAAAGAAAATGTGATTTATATATTATGTCCATAATATATATGAATATTATTCAACCACAAGAAAGAAGGAGGGGCTGGCCCGGTGGCGCAAGCTGTTAAGTGCACGCACTCTGCTACGGTGGCCCAGGGTTCACCGGTTCGGATCCCGGGCGCGCACGGACGCACCCCTTGTCAAGCCATGCTGTGGCAGTGTCCCATATAAAATAGAGGAAGATGGGCATGGATGTTAGCCCAGGGCCAGTATTCTTCAGCAAAAAAAAGAGGAGAATTGGCAGATGTTAGCTCAGGGCCGATCTTCCTCACAAAAAAAAAAAAGAAAGAAGGAAATCTTGCCATTTGTGACAACATGGATGAACCTTGAGGACATTATGCTAAGTGAAATAAGTCAGACAGAGAAAGACAAATACTTCATGATATCACTTACATGCGGAATCTAAAAAAACTGAATTCTTAGAAACAGAGAACAGATTGGTGGTTGCCAGAGGTGGGGCGTAGGTGGTGGGGGAAACGAGTGAAGGTGATCAAAAAACTCAAACTTCCAGTTATAAGATAAATAAGACCTGGGGATGTAATGGACAGTATGGTGACTCTAGTTAACAACACTGTATTGTATATTTGAAAGTTGCTAAGAGAGCAGATCTTAAAAGTTCTCATCACAAGAAAAAAAATTTGTAACTATGTGAGCTGATGGATGTTAACTAAATTTATTGCAGTAATCATTTCACAATATAGACAAATATCAAATCATTATGTTGTACATAATGATTAAACCAATACAATGTTATATGACAATCTTATCTCAATAAAACTGAAAAAAATGTCGTTGAGAAAAAGAAAAGCAGAATGTATTCATACACAAAGTAGTTTTAATCTGATAGACAAGCGTTAAGATTTTTTAAAGTACCTAATGTTTTTCAGGGAAAACTAGGAAACTAATTATATTAAGAGACTGAGAAAACAACCCATTAGAATACTTAATTTTGCAGAAAAATGTAACAATATCCTCATCTGTTAAAAGCTTTATTATTTGATGAAACTAACTCAATTGGAAGTTTAAAACAAATACATCTTGGAGAAACACTCAGAAATCAGCTGGCAAGTTGATCTTACTTTGAACAAGAACTGATGCTGAGAATAGATTTAGAATAAGGCAAGCGTGGAAGCAGAGATAGTAATACAGCCAAGACTGGCTGGATGTTAAGCAATGTTAACATGTTAAGGATATTATTCCTGAGAAAACACAACAAGACCACATTTTCCAGACTGTCTTATAGTTAGGTATGGCAATGTAATTTATTTCTGTTCAATGTATGTGTACAGATATCTTGTGTACTATTTCAATGCCTAGTATAAACATTCTCCCATATACAATTCTCTTTCTCTTCCTCCAAAACACTGCTGTATGTTGATACCCATGAAAATCTTGGGATCCTTGTGTTGAAAATGATAGATTCAATTATTAGTTTATTAGGTGCCTGAATACTTCATACAATAGAGGCACTACCCCATTCCTATCTATTTTGAATTTATATGAACAAGGAATAAATTTCTATTTAGTTGAAAAGAAATACTAGCAATTTGTAACTAGCTATATATGGCAGAAAAAGACTCTTGTTGTCACAATACTATCAATAAAAAGATGAGAGAAAAACAATTAGAGACAGAGAAATAGCCAGGCCAATACACATTGTGATGAGAGAGAGAGAAAAAAACATTTCTTTCTATTGGGGACAAACTCAAGAGAGGTATAATCAGGGTCCTGCCTCCCACTGTGGGACCCAAAATGGGTCCAATAGTTCTCCTTCCTACCCCATGGAAACTAGAACATGGACATGTGACCTACAGGGCTTCAATCAATGGTTCTTTAATGAACTCTGAAACTTGATGTCCTGATGCAAAGGTGCAGAATCAGTTAAAGATTATTCTCTATGGCTAGTCTGAACTGGGCAGGATGTCTGTATCCATTATTATCTTCACAACAAACCTCCCTTAAAATGTAGTGACTTAAAACAACAATTATTATTTGTTGCAATTTTATGGACCAACACGGCAGTTTTTCTGTTGGTCTTACCTGAGTGCACTTATACTGCTGCTGATAACTGGTGGCTTAGTTGAGGCTGCATGGTCTAAGATGGCCTCACTTACATGTCTTGGCCTCAGCTGGGATGGCTGGAGTTGCTAGGCAGCTAGGCCTCTTTCTCCATGTAATCTTTTATCCCAGACTTCTTCATGTGATGATGGAAGCATTATAAGAGAGTGAGAGTGGAAGCTGCAAGGCCTCTTAAGGCCGAGGCTATAAAGTCACACAGTGTCACCTCTGAAGCATTCTATTGGTCAGATCAAGTCATAAAATGACCCTAGATTCAAAAGGTGGGGAAATGGTCTCCTCTTCCTAATGGAAAGAGCTGAAAAAAATTTGTGACCATATTTAAACTATCATAGTGTCCCACAGTGTCCAGGGTCCAGTTGTGGTGGCAACCGTGGTGACATTTCACGCTGGCCATTCCTGGGGTAGTCTTTGGCTGTGTCTTACATCCTTTGGTTACAGCCTCAGCTAGCTTTCACACCTATTCTGTAAACTGCTATATATTTAACCAATGAGTTGTTTTTCTGCTTAAGTTTGCCAGAGTCTGTTCCTGCCTCTGAGACCAAGAATTCCAATTACTATGGTTAGCAAGGATCAAAAGTCATACTCTTGTTAACAGCACTGAAGGCTAGAAGATGATGGAACATGTCGAATCTCTGGAGCTATTTTTTCAACATAGAATCTCTTATACCCAGCCATACCATCAAACTCAAGGGCAGTGTATTAATTTCCTAGGGCTGCCATAACAAATGACCACTAACTAGGTAGCTTAAAACAACAGAAATTTATTCTCTCACAGTTCTAGAGGCAAGAAGCCCAAAATTCAGGTTGGTTCCTTCTGGAGGTTCTGAAGGAGAATCTATTCCAAGCCTCTCTTCTAGCTTCTGGTGGTTGCTAGCAAGTCTTGCCATTTTTTGGCTTGTAGACACGTAGTTCCAATCTCTGCCTGCATCTTCACATGGCACTCTCCCTGTGGCTTCTGTTCTCAAATTTCCCTCATAAGGACACTAGTCATTGGATTAGGGCCCATCTTAATGTCCCTCATATGACTTCATTTTAACTTGATTATATATGCAAAGACCCTATTTCCAAATAAGGTCACATTCACAGGTACCAGGGGTCAGGACTTGAACAATTTTTGAGGGGACACAATTCTACCCACTATAGACAGAAAAATGACTTTTCCAGATACGCAAGGTTTCAGAAAGTTTATCTCCTATATACCCTTTCTTAGGAAATTATAATGAACAACAAAAGCAAAGTAGTCCTAGTTCACTAACGGACTCTGTAGGAAACAATATTTATCTAGTCACAATAACGTAAACACTGATAATAGATTTTTGACTTTTAGAATCAGCCTATAGTCCTCTGCCATCCAATATGATAGATGAGCACGTGAAATGTAGCTAGTGCAAGTGAGGGATTGAAATTTTAATTTAATTTAATTTTAATTAATCTAAATTTTAAAACGAACACAATTCAGTTATTGGAAACCTTTTAAGTATACTTGATATAACTTGGATATGTAATTCTACTTTTTAGATGGTAAAATTTTATAAAATCTATAGATGATGTATTTCTGATGAAAACTGAGTGTCCAAATTTAGACATACTGTGAGTATAAAATACAATTTGGATTTAGAAGACTTAGTTTCAAAAAAGAAGAATGCAGGGGCCTGCCTGGTGGCGCAGCGGTTAAGTGCACGTGCTCTGCTCTGGCGGCCCGGGGTTTGCAGTTTCGGATCCCAGGCGCACACCGACGCACCACCTGTTGAGCCATGCTGTGGTGGCGTCCCATATAAAGTAGAGGAAGATGGGCACGGATGTTAGCCCAGGGCCGATCTTCCTCAGCAAAAAAGAGGATTGGCATCGGATGTTAGCTCCTCACAAAAAAAAAAAAAAGAAGAAGAAGAAGAATGCGAAACATCTCAATAATATTTTTACACTGTGTACATGTTGAAATGGTAATATTTAGACATACTGGGTTAAATATATTATTAAAATTAATGTCCTCTGTTTCTTTTTACTTTTTTTTAACTTTGGCTACTAAAAATTTATATATGTGGCTCACATATATCTTTTGGATAGCGCTGCTATAAAGGAAGCATGTGACACCTAATGACACAACAGAATGCTTACACAACAGAATATAAATATTATCCTTGATGATGTAAAAGTTCAAAATACCAATGTTGGAAAGTGTAAAGGGAAAATAATTGACACACGGAAGTGTACAGGCACAATATTCTCATCTTAGAGAAAAGGGTTTCAAGAAACCTTGTCTTGAAGTGACAGAATGAGAAATAGAGGTTAGGGTCCATTATGCAAAGTCACAAAGAGATCAAGTGATTGTTACTAAACATAATGATATGATCATATATAGTAGGTAATCTATATATAACATCATGATATAGCAGTATAAGGATAATATTTAGAGAAATGGAAGCAAATGCCAGAAGACTAGTTAGAATGGGAGGCCTCTGAGGAGAGGACTCAGGGTAAGGAGGTAGGGGGGAGGGCAGGAGACTGCTGTTCCACGTTAAAAGCCTTCCTGAACTATGTGAATTTTTTTTGAAAAAACAATTCGCATGTATTTACCTTGGTAACAATTCTCAAAAAGAAAAGAAATTCAACCCTTGAGAAGTTTTAAGGGTTGACTATACCAAATATTCACTTTTGTCAATATGATAAATTCTCTCTGACCCAAGAGGTTCCGAGTGGCCTTCCTCTCTCTGTCTCCTGCTCATCTACACCAGACTCCCGGAACATAGCTGCTCACTCCTCGCCCTGCTGTCCCCTTAATGCTTGACTTCCAGGCCTCCCTTGTCAGCTGGGCTCCAGGCTGAAGGGCCTTGCCAATAAGCCTACGCAGAGGAGGTCACAATGTGGTGTCTGTGATGAGGTCCCTGATATCACTGAGCTGGCCTGAAAGGCCTTATTGGGCATCAATCTCCTCTGGGAGACCACAGGACACAACAAGTGTCATCTCTCCTGTACTTTAAGCCTCCAGCCAAGGACCTGGCAGAGTTCCTTTTAGTGGTTAGCAGGTGGCTGGGGACGTAAGAGGTGAGGTGTTGGGAGGAGGTAGTGTGGAGGGTTGGGGGAGGAATGGAAGCCACCAGGACAGGGATGCTGGGGGTGTCTGTTGGCCCCAGCGCCTCCTCCTTCTCAGTACCAGGTGTCAGAGACAATCTACTGTTTGCTGGGGCACCATCGTCGGGGCCAGAGATGAGGGTTCGATACTTGAAGCTGGGTCTGGTAGCTACCTGTATGCTTACACTGTGGCTGATGGCCTCCTTCCTGGACCAGGAGTCCAGCCAGAATGATCTCCATGAGAAGGCCAGCACACGCTCAAGGATCTGCCACTGCTCCAGAAACTCTTCTAGAAAGTGTATCTGTTCATCTAAGATCCATGAATGCTCCGCCTGCCTCCACATACCTGGAGAGTCTGACTGGTTTGATGAACGCTTCGAAAGGGCCATTGAGCCCCTGCAGAGGTCAGAAGAGCCCATGTCCTCTGATGCTCTGATGTTGTGGTTGGTCAGTGCACAGTCTTGGTCTCTGTTCATTCCCTTCTCCCAACTCCAGGCCCCAGCCATCTATTCCTTCATGGCCCCAGGCTCTAACCTTCCTCCATAGGTAGTGGGAGTCTGCGATAAGCCCCTAAATTCCTCCCTCATGTGCTCCTATGAACTTCAGGGCATCAAGTCGGAGAAGGAGTTTGAGAATCAGAAGCAGCAGCCGATTAAAGTGTCTCCCAAACACCCACTGAGCTATGTGGGGTCCAGCTGCCGGACCTGTGCAGTGGTTGGAAACTCAAGGTTCCTAAGGGGCTCTGGCCTTGGCTTCAGGATTAACCAACATGACATGGTCCTCAGGTGGGTGCAGGATAGAAGGTGGAGACCAGGAAGGTTAGGCCAAATCCTCCCCAAAATGTTCACCCTGCTCTCCTTTCCAGGATGAACCAGGCCCCTGTCCAAGGCTTTGAGATGGACGTGGGGAACACGACCACCATGCGCATTATGTACCCGGAGATAGCCAGCACTCAGGATCCTGGCACCCAACTGCTGCTGCTTCCTTTGAATTCATCTGGTCTGAAGTGGTTCATGAAAGTACTGCAGGAACAGGACATCATCTGGAAGCCAAGAAACCCTGGGTCTGGTGGTGAGGGGGGCCATTGTAAGGGATGACAGTGGGGACTCAGAGAGACCGTAGCTGGATACTGGGGTACCACCAGGGCTAACCTAAGCTTGGGGGCTGCTGTGTCAAATGACTCTGAAACTCCCTCATTCCTAATTCCTTTTTAGATTTCGGATAGTCCAGTTCCCCAGTGGAAGTGAAGAGAGCAAGGACAAGGTGAGGGACCGAGGAAGGAAAACGGGAGGAAGTAGGATGAGGGACAGATCTCAGGTCAGCACTCTCCTCTGTTTTT
Organism: Diceros bicornis minor; assembly: GCF_020826845.1. Lineage (NCBI taxonomy): Eukaryota > Metazoa > Chordata > Mammalia > Perissodactyla > Rhinocerotidae > Diceros > Diceros bicornis. The sequence continues at coordinate 24,207,475 of NC_080758.1, forward strand.
CCTAGGTCTTGGTGATCAGCCTCACCTTCCTCCAGTATGTCCAGGATCGTTGGCTGAGAAAATATGGTCAGTTTCCATCCTTGGGGTTCGTGGCTCTGTTGTATGCCTTACACACCTGTGATCAGGTAAGACATCTCCTGCAACTCACAGACCTTCATCCCTCTGCCACTAAAAATGTCTGTTTTCCTAGGGACTTCAGGTTAAGTCTTAAGTTTTCTGCCTGGGTTTCAAGATGTTTCATGATTTGACCCCTCCTCGCCCCTCTTCTCTCCCAGACTCATACACTGGGCTTCTTGGCATACCCCAAACATACTAGCTGCCTCAGGCCTTATCACACACTGCTCCCTTTGCCTGGAATGCCCTTCTCTTGTCTCCCTGGGGAATCCTCTCTCTTCCTCCAATACGATGAGGAACAGCTAGTTGATGCTCTTTTTTCTGGGCTTCCTGGTCACTCCGTGTGTTCAGAGTCTTGTCTTCTCTGGATAAAGTGAGCTCTGTTCTCCTTCTACGTCCAAGAGGAAGCCTGTCACACTAGATGTTAAGTGAGTGTTTGCTGAAGAAATGGTAGGTGGGCATGGAGGCAGGACAGGATCCAGCCTCTCTCACCCCATGGCCCTCTCTTGTCTCACCCCATCTCTCAGGTATCCTTGTTTGGTTTTGGGACAGACCAGTACATGAGCTGGTCCCACTATTGGGATGATAAATATTGGTTCAAGAGCAACATGCACAGTTTTGAAGAAGAGCAACAGGTCATCCTTAAGCTGCAATGTGAGGGAAAGGTTGTTATCTACAGCTGAGATAGTCCCTGGCCTGTTTCAGCCTACTGGAGGTCCCAGGAGTGTCAGAGAGCAACTGGGGCTTCAAGCGGACCTTGGATGGAGATCACTCTGCTACTGAATAAAACCCCAGCTTATTTCTCTCATTAGATTCTTGGTGGCATTAGAGGGCTACATTCTATTGCAGTCTCAACAGCAAACATATCACCATAGGACTCATATGTATATTTACCTTATCAAAACACAAAATTAAATGAAAAAGCAAACCCTAAAGTTGAAATCAAATGAAAACAAATCAAATGGACCTACCTGCATATTAAATTGATAACATAACCACCAGAGAAAGAATTATTTCAAGTTCCTGTAGAACTCAATATACTGCATATCCTTCGTAGGCTATATTCTGTGGACAAAAAGAACTACAAAGAAATTTTAGACTTCACTCAGCAGATTTCTTCTAATATTGGTATTATTTTTTGAAACTATAAAATAAACATCACAAGTAAAGTAAATAAGTAATTATCAGGGACCAAATACAAAATCACACAAGTATAGTAAAAACCCTATGACATTAAATTCAAACTGAAAATATCATTAAGAACTCAATTTTTAAGTTATTTTTTTATTGTGGTAAAATATACATAAAATTTACCATTTTAACCATTTAAAAATGTATGTTCAGTGGCATTAAATACATCCGCATTGTTGTGCAACCATCACCACGTGGAATTCACAATTTTCAAAATACATTTTCTGCTCTGTCCTCTGAACAGTTTAAAAGCCATAACATCTCAGTAGCCATGATCAACGCCGGAACTCAGATTTAATTTTCTAAATACTTTTTTCCACTAAAAGATTCCAGGTCCAGACAAGAAAAGTAAAAGGAAAACCTGGACATCAAATTTGGGACAATTTGAGCAACAAAAATAGCAAGTGTCATGATTGAATCACAGTGAATATATAAAAATCCTTCAGTCGATAATGATACTCAAAAAGAAAAACAACTCATTGAAGGAGATTACTACATCAACGGGGAGGGGAGCATTCATCTGCCCTTTTTGGTAGAAACAGTAGTTCAAGGTAACCCAATAGCCTCAGTTCATGCGGTTTTCAGTTGCTGAGTATCCAAAACAAATATCCACTATATTCTATTCTTTGGCTGCCCAACAACCACACACAACCTCATTACAACCAAGAGCACATTTACCTGCTGCCCCAAGGGCACTGAGGTGTACTGGGTGTCTGGTTCGGAGCCAGAGTCCAAGAATCCCCAAAGATATGGGTGGTGCAGCTACCCATCACCGTCTTGTTCCACTGGACCCCTTACAGCATCACTTAAATATATTACTATTTAGAGGAACAAAGTTACTCTCTACAAAATTAGAGTTTAAAAAAACTGGCTGCCCCTGGAGAGAAGTTGGAAAATAATGGGGTGAGAAGCTGCTGCCCTCTTTTTTTTTTTTTTTTTGTGAGGAAGATCAGCCCTGAGCTAACATCCATGCTAATCCTCTTTTTTTTGCTGAGGAAGACTGGCTCTGAGCTAACATCTATTGCCAATCCTCCTCTTTTTTTTCCTCGAAGCCCCAGTAGATAGTTGTATGTCATAGTTGCACATCCTTCTAGTTGCTGTATGTGGGACGCGGCCTCAGCATGGCCGGAGAAGCGGTGCGTCAGTGCGCGCCCGGGATCCGAACCCGGGCCGCCAGCAGCGGAGCGCATGCACTTAACCGCTAAGCCACGGGGCCAGCCCTGCCCTCTTTTCTATTTAATTTTTTAACCTTGCCTGCAATTGTTTCATTTTAAATAAATGAAAATCTACCAAAAAAAAGTTGGGTTGGATATAAATTTGCTTTTAACCACATTACAAAGTTTTCCTGTAGATTCTTTTCTCAAGAGGGGCCAAAGACTCTTCCTTTCCTCTCTCTACCTCATGCTTAACAACCATGCGTTGGGAATAGGTGGCGCCTGTCTCAGAGAGATGCACACTGGCCTCGGCACATGTTCTTGCCCTTTTCATTCCTGTCCCCATCACAATTGATTTCTAAGACCTCCCTCACTAGCTGGACCCTGGGCTGAATGCCAAGGTGAAGGCGGTCTTATCCACAAAGCCTACATGCAGGGACTCACAATGTGTCTTGTGTGTTGGGGTCCCTGATATAACTGGGCTGCCATGAAGGACCCCACTGGGCGTCAACCCCTTCTCCTCCAGGGAGGCTACAGGAGACACCAAATGTTGCCTCTCCTTCCTCTCAGCCTCCAGCAGAGCTCTCTGTATGGCTTAGCAGGTGTCTGTGGAGGAAAGAGGTGACGTGTTGGAAGGAGGTGTGGTGAGGAGGGTTGAAGAAGTGTTGGAGGCCACCAGGGCAGTGGGATGCTAGTGGAGTCTGTGACCATAGCTCCCTGTGGAGTGCTCCCTTTTCCCAGTGCTTAGTGTCTGAGTCAGCCTGCCATTTGCCCTGTGCATTGTCCCATGGGACAGGAATGAAGCCTTCATGGTGGGCTTTAGGCTTGGGGGCTGCCTTGGTGCTCACCTGTGGCCAATGTTTCAGCTCTTTGGTGAGAAAGCTCTAACCTGAATGGGCTAGCCGGTACAACTCCAAGAGCCTGCCATTGCTCCTGGGACCCGTAGGTGCACCATTTGACTCCATATATCAAGTGTATCCAGTCGGCTTGGCAAACACTTTGAAAGGGCCCTCAAGCCCTCTCTTCCTCCAAGATGTTCTGTGACACTTTCCCTGGCTTCATCGTGAGTGGCCAGTCCTTCTGGGCATCCGGGTCTCTCTGCGAATGTTTGTCTATGTCCAGGCTCTATCTTTCCTGGAGAAGATGAGATCCTCCTTTCAGTGCTCATTGTGGAGCTTCATGACACACAGGTTTAATGAGTATTTGCCAAATGAATGAAAAGCTGGATTAGGGGTAGGGGGCAGCAACCAGCTCGCCTGATCTCATCCACAAGGTTTCTCTATTTGGGATTGGGCAGACAAGCTGAAGAGATGGGCCCTTACACAAGGAAGAGAGTTATATCCAAAAGTCCAGCATGACTTGTTGAGCCATAATGCAACAGCAGAAGGCAAGGGAATCAGCCAGCTCCAATTGAGACTACTCTTGCTCAGCAACAAGCCTTACTTAGACCCTTGGATCTGACTGGTAGGGCTGGCATATTCAGATACAGGAGAGATTATGACAGGAAACCAAAACAGGAGTACAGGAGCAATGTATGGATTATCAGGCACTGAATAAAAGCCTTCCCTGATTCCCTCACCTCAACAACTAGTAGTAATTAAAGAAGAATTTGAATAGTAATTCTTGTCCTCCTCCCTGCCTCCACACAAATGACCATGTGCTTGGAACAAGGAGCATCCACTCTCAGGTGGACATGCCACAGAGCCTTAGCAGAGACTCACGTCTCGCTTCTGACCCCTGACACATCCAACATTTTACCTACAAACCCTGGCACCTCTGCCAAGCTTCAGGCCCCCATAAAGGCATATGAAGAGCTGATGGTATTGGTAACACAGGACTAAGAAAAAGAGGTCATAATGTCCACTCTGTGACAAACTACTGATGTAAATGAATTGAGTGAGATCAGTGGGGCCAGGGAGTGCAGTCCTATCTTCTCTGGAAAGCCTCACTTCTCATCTTCACCTCCATCTGGGTCCAGGCAAACCCTGGATCCAGCAGGGTAGAGGGAGTAAATTCCAGGGCCACAGGGCCTTGAGGCCCCATGTTCTTGTCCTTCCTACTAAGCCCTTGCCTACTATCGAAGTGTGGTGAGTAGAGCTGAGCGCGCACCCTCGCCCTGCCGTGCCCCAAGATCACATAGAGGGACCTCATTCCTTGGAGCACACTGACAGCCCCTGCTCACCATTCCCCTGCTTTTCAGGACCCAGCATTTGCACAGAGCTCAGCTACTCCCTGGGAGCGAGTAGGTGGTTAGTGGGTCAAGAGGTAAGAGGTATCATTAATTATCCTGGAAATGCAAATCAAAACTACAATGAGATATCACCTCACGCCCATCAGAATGGCTATAATTAACAAGACAGGAAAAAACAAGTGTTGGAGAGGATGTGGAGAGAAGGGAACTCTCATACACTGCTGGTGGGAGTGCAAACTGGTGTACCCACTATGGAAAACAGTATGGAGATTCCTCAAAAAATTAAGGATAGAACTACCATACGATCCAGCTATTCCACTGCTGGGTGTTTATCCAAAGAACATGAAAACACCAATGCGTAAAGATACATGCACCCCTCTGTTCATTGCAGCGTTATTCACAATAGCCAAGACATGGAAGCAACCTAAGTGCCCATCAAGGGAAGATGGATAAAGAAGATGTGGTATATATACACAATGGAATACTACTCAGCCATAAGAAATGATGAAATCCAGCCATTTGTGACAACATGGATGGACACTGAGGGTATTATGCAAAGCGAAATAAGTCAGAGAAAGAAGGTCAAATATCATATGATCTCACTCATTAAGTAGTAGATAATAACAACAAACAAACACATAGAGACAGAGATTGGATTGGTGGTTACCAGAGGGGAAGGGGGTAGGGAGGAGGGTGAAAGAGATAATTAGGCACATGTGTGTGGTGATGGATTGTAATTAGTATTTGGGTGGTGAACATGAGATGATGATGTAATTTGTGCAAAATAGAAGTATAATGATGTACACCTGAAATTTATACAATGTTATAAACCAATGTTACCACAATAAACCAAAAAAAAAAAAAAAGAAAAAAAGAGGTAAGAGCTGAGGTGTTGCAGAGGGGGAACAGCTAAAGGTGTCATCTGTCCTGAGATGAAACAACTAAAGAAATGAACTGATAAGGGTCCTGTGCCATGGGCTGAGATGAGGCCTGCATGCAAAATCTTAGGCTGGGGGTTGCCTTGCTGCTTTTGTGAGTGAGGTATCCCCACCTTCACAGGTACTTCTGGAAGTTCTGCTGCTGACTCCAGAGCTGCAGAGGCTCTGTGGCTGCTCACTATGGGGCCAATGGGGCCCAATGGGGCCCAGCCTCCTCTCTGTGCTAGAACATGGGAGTGAAGTGATAAATGGTCTGTGCTCTTCTCCATAGGCACTGATGTTAGAAAACCTAACTCAATTCCAGCTGGCCAAGGAGGAACTACTCCAGCTGATCCCAGGCCACAGCCAGACTCTGAGACCCGCCCATGACAGTCCTGTGCTATACAGTGGGGAACTCAGGGAATCTGAAGTCTTTGGAGTATGAGATAACCATCGATGAGCACCACACTATGCTCCGGTGGGGGCAGGAGGTGAGGATGGTGAGCAGTGCCAGGCTGTGAGCCCCAATGCCTTGCTGACTTCCTTTCCTATCTGGGCAGAATGAACTAGGCCCCACTGCCAGGCTCTGAGAACAACATGAGCAAGGGAACCTCCCTGCACGTAATGCACCTGAGAACGCCCACGACCTGGCAAGAACACCCACATGCTGTTGGTGTCGTTGAAACCTCCAGATGTAGCATGGGCTGCAATGGCCCTCTCAACAGGTGGCGTGACTGGTGGAAGCCCCGGGCCTGGAACAGACAGCCCTTGGCTTTTTGGTGTAAATGTTCATCACCTCACTCTACAGTCTGTGATTGCACACTCCCCACTGCCCTCACCCCAACATATACCACCAGCTTTTCCTTCTCTACTTTGTGCCAGGCAGCTCTTCTGCCTTCAAGCTGCTGCTGGTCCCATGTCGGGAAGCGATGAGCAAAGGTAATTAGGTTGTGATGTAGTGATCGTTGCTCTAACATTCAAAGCATGGAGGCTTGTTGAGAGAACAGGGTGCTGTACCCACCAGACCCACACACTCCCTGGTAACAAGAACATTGCCCAGACTCTGACTCAACTCTTGTCCCCTTTTGCTCTCAGGATTTTTTGCCCTATACCAGCCTCTATCAAAGCAGACAAGGAGAAGGTTGGAGAGATGGGAAAGTGTCATGAAAGGAGAAGACCTCTGTGCTCAAGCTCTGACCTTTTCCCCCACGCTCTGGTAATCAATCACACCATCCTCAAGTACATCCATGAGAGCTAGCTGGTCAGGGGCATTTCCCAACTGCAGGATTCACTGCTCTGGTTACACCCTGTGGCATGTGACAAGACGAAAGGAAGCTCTGGCCTGATGCCCTTAGGCAAGGTTGGGTCCTGCCTGGAAGACCCACTCTCTTTCTTTCATGCTTCTCCACTTCAGGTCTCCCTGAGTTTGGAGCTGATAAGAACAATTGGCACCATTTCTAGTCTGACCTTCCACAGAGACAATACTACTATTGGTCAAAGAAAGTACTTTAGACAGTTGCAGCAGAAAATCATCCACAAGCTAGAGTGTGAGAGCAAGGACACAGTCTACACTTGAAGTGAAGGCTTACCTCAACCTGAATATCTGGTGGGGAGGGGAGACCCTAGCGTGAGGTCTACAGTGGGGGTGGGGGGTTCCTGAGGGTTGGATGGGAGGGAAGAGCAAATAGAGATTTGTTTATTGCTGAACGAAGACCTTGCTTGGCAGCTCTAAAATGCCTTTCTGGAATCTGCTGGAAGCTCTCTCTCTTGCTCCCAGAAGGTATGTAGGGCTTGAGGCCTTGGCTTACGACCTACAGATATCTGGGGCCCTAGTCTAGTTCTGTGGGGTTCTGAACTGTAACTTTTTATTAAGCATCTGTTGCTGAGTCTCATGCATGGTTTTTGTTTTTTTTTTTGTGAGGGAGATCAGCCCTGAGCTAACATCCGATGCCAATCCTCCTCTTTTTTTGCCAAGGAAGATTGGCCCTGAGCTAACATCTGTGCCCATCTTCCTCTACTTTATATGGGATGGCACCACAGCATGGCGTGACAAGTGGTGCATCAGTGTGCGCCCGGGATCCAAACCTGTGAACCCCAGGCCGCCAAAGCTGAGCGCGTGCACTTAACCGCTTGTGCCACGGGGCCGGCCCCAATGCATGGGTTTTTGGAACAAAGCTCCAGCGGTTGTGAACAGCCCCGTTTCCACTCTGTGTGGTATGATGGGATACAATGGGCCCTGAGTCCTAGTGAGTAGGTCTGGGTGAGTTGGGTGCTGCTCTTAAACCCCCACATTCTTAGCTGGGCCTTAGCTCCATCCCCAGGCTCAGGGAAGAGGAATTCCAGATTACGGTTGGAGGGCCAGAGGAAGGTCATGCCCTGCTTCTTTAAAGAAAACTGTTCTCTCTTAGGCTTTGAGGAAGTTGCCAACAATAGGTCTCAAGCCTGTGAACTGGGTTTGTCCAGACTGCCTCCACCATGGCCAGTCCATAAGCGACAAGTTCTGCCATAGTCCGTCCTCCTTACTGGCTTGACACATGGTTGGACTACAGGGTACCAGAGTCAGTTCCAGCTGATAGGCCCAGGAAAGGACACCCCAAGGACATTCACCCAGAGCAGAAGGGGAATGAGGCCAGATGGCGCTTCTGAACTCCAGTGACATCAGCCAAACGTCAACTCAAGTGTTTTTGAAGCCCCAGAACGTGTTTTAAGTCAAGAACATTTGATGGTTCCTCATTATCCATGAGTTCAAATCTAGATCCCAAGGCCCTCTATAACCTCTCTCCCTACCCATCCAACCTCAGCCCCAACACACTGGGCCATGGGCAGACCAATCTTCTCACCAGAATGCTTAGCAACCGTTCCAAACTCCTCTCCATCCTTCGAGGGCTAGTTCATGCCTTCCTTCCTCAGTCCCTGGAATTTCTACAGCACTTCTAGTCAGCTCACAGAACTGTCTCTGACTCACTGAGGGGTGTCCGTCTGTCCTTGTCAACTGGACTCAAGCTCCTTGTGGACAGGGGCTTTATCTTCTGTATCTTCTGTAACTCTTCTCTACCAGAATGCAGGCAGATGACAAAACATGCCACCTGATGGGAATCTTCAGCAAATTCTTCCTTAATAGATGCCCAGCTACACAAGTGGAGACAGCAGCAGAGAACAAACGCAAAGACCCAGAGTTTATTGTTGAAGGGGAGGGTGAAAGAGAGGGTGAAGTGCTGGGATAATAAATTCTAGACGGGAGGCAGCAGGTGCCCCTTGGCCAGGGCAAGGTACTCATCTGGGTGACTCCGTAGGCTAGCAGGCAAGTGTACTTTGCCTCATTCCCATGTGAGTTGGGGCCTTCCTCCAGCCTTGTAGGTCTCCCAGGTTGGGTAAGAGAGCCAGACCTTCCCTTTGGCAAATCTGCAGCTGTGTGGAGGAGCCATGACCCACTCTACAGCCATCTGTCTGTCAGTGTGCTCCCAGGCTGGCCTGTATCCTTCCCTGGCTGAGGCTGCTACCTGGAGGTGGCTTGGGTAGCGCTGGGGCTAGGGCTGGGGCATAGCAGGACTGGTCCTGGGGATGTCAGACTTTGAGTCAGGGACTCGTCCAGCTTGCGGGTCTCAGCCTCCAGGACAGTGGCCTCAGGGTCCTGGGCCACAGCAAGAAGGGAGTGGGAGAGGCTGTGGTGCAGGCCTGCTAGCTCACGGCTGGTCTGTACTGAGCGAGCAATGTAGTCTTGCTTCTGCTTCCGCTCCAAGGCCAGCTGAGCTCGCAGCAGGGCCACCTGGTGGACAGGAAAACCAAGAGGGAGAGAGTAATTGAGGGCCTTGAAGGTGCCCCAGCTTTTCCTGCTCCGCTCCTGTGGCTCTTGTGAGAACAGCATTTGAATCAACTACCACATCCATGAATCTCAGGATCAGGCTTTACAGGGTTTGGCGGAGGGGCCCTTGGGAATCATAAAGAATCCAGTGATTCTCAACCCTGGCTGCACAGGAGACTCAAATAGGGAGCTTAAAAACAATAACAACAACAAAACTATTCATCAACTCTATTGAGGGATAATTTACATGTAATAACATGCCCAGATTTTAAGTGTACACTTTGACAAGTTTGATAATGTACATACCCATGTATAACCACTAACCCAATCAAGATACAGAATATTTTAATCGCTGTAGAAAGTTCCATTGTGCTGCTTTTGGAAGCTTTTAAGAAACATTCTGACTTAATTAGACTGGGGTGAGGCCTGGGCATCAGCATTTTTTCAAAGCTCCCCAGGTGGTTCTAATGTGCAGCAGGGTAGAGAATCATTGATTAATCCTCCCATTTCTCAGACGGATATAGTGAGACTACCAAGAGGTGAAGTTATTGGGCGCTCAGGGCAGGTCTGGGACTAGGATGAGGCAAGAGAGGCTCCCAGGGTGCAGAATTTAAGGAGACACTTCAGGTCAACAGTGAGCACCTCCTTAAATTCTACACTCAAGGTGCCTCTCCTGCCTCACCCTAGTCTGGGCCCTGTCTCAGGGATTGCTTTGTATGAATTCAAAGTAATAGCTTAGGTCTAGCTGTACAGTCAGGCCGTGCCAGTAGTGACTATTGATTTCTGAAACAGACTCAGAAATAAAAATTCCAGAGTTCTTATTACTCCTGGGCCTTGAAAGACAGGGTGAACCTTTAGGTGAGGCCTAGGAGGCAAGAAGGCCTGTGTGTGGTAGCTTGATCTGAGCTCTGAGGTATGGATCCTGGCGCTGGTGCCAGGCTACTCTGCCGGTGTGCTGGCAACAAGGGTGCCTGCAAGGGTGCACTTGAGGGCAGAGGAGGCCAGGATGCTTCTGCTTGCTTTAGTCTGTCCTCCTAGAATCTTCTGTCTGCTGCTCAGCCCTCTTCCTTTTCCTTTCCCTTTCCCTTCCTAAGTAGGAACCTGGAGGGCTGGGGCCTGGCACATGCTTTCTTCCCCACCCCCACCCTAAGCACACAGGAGGTTGAGTTGGGACTGGGCTCTTCTTCCCTCCCATGTAGACGAAAGTTCTCTGAGGCAGGAACTATTTCCCCTCTCCCTGCTGTTGGTACACAAAGGGCCAAGCACACAGCAGACACTAAAGCTTTGTTGCCTGAGTAAGGGGCTTAGAAAATGGATCTTTCCAGAACATACCTCTTTCTGCAGTTCAACCATATGCTTGGCATCTGAGGAGTGCTTCTGTCCTCCTCTTCCATCCTGTGGAAGACAAATGCCACTCATGTCAGAACAGGCCTTCCTACCCCAGGGGTTCTGCAGGCATTCTCAGCCAGCTTATCACAATCCTGGGGGCCAGGGCAAGGGCTATCGGCCAGAAGTGCCTGAACTCAGACTGAACTCTATGGGACACCACAGCCCTGGGGCAAGGAGAGGCCCAGGAGGGCCCAAACAAAACTAATGGGTGACGCTCACAGAGACCTGATGCCAAACGTCCAAAAGGCTTGGATGGCACTGCCTTCTTTGAGGCACCTCTTCATCACAGAAGTACACCACACATCTCCTTTGCGCTAGCCCTGGGCTGTGAGCTAAGGATGCAGAGAGGAAGTAAGACAAGGTGCTTGCCCTTGGGAGGCTTTCATTAAAGGAAGGCGGATGGAGAGCTGGGAGATGCTCAGCCATCAGAAACAATCCCTCCCTGCCAGGCAGCAGGGCTGTTTATTGCTGGGCATAACTCAGCTAAAAGAGTGCTGGTTTGGGGAATCTTCCCCAAAATCCTTACCCAAAAAAGAGACACTGGCCCCAGGAATTACCATGGACCCTAATCTTGTATATTCAGTATTATAAGGGGCAAGGAGGTCTAAGAGGTCTCCAAAGCTTCTGTCAAGCTCCCAGCAGGCACATCAGGGTCTGGCAAGCACCACCCAACACCCACACACCAGGAATTCTGACCAGAAGCCCAGTGAGCCCTGCTCCTGGGTGAGCCTGAGACACTTGGTCTGGGAGCAGGTAAATTAGACATCAGTGAGTGAGTTCCTCAAAATGCAGGGCTGTTAGCCTTGCCTCTACCTCTACCCACTGATGCTAGGTCTCCTTCTTAGGTCAGGGACAGACTGAGCTGTGCTGGGTGGGGCAGAGCCCAGTCAGGAAGGGCTCTCTGGATTGGCTGAAGTGACTGTCTCCTCCTGCAAGGGTAGCCTGGGAGATGCTCTGGTGGCTAGGGTTGGGCTCTCCTGAGGCTGCAGTCAATAAAAAGAGGTAAACCTGTTGTGCGGGTGACGATGTTGTGGCTTCACTGATATCCAGGACCCCTGTCCGAGATGCACGCATGGAATCCCTCTTCAGCTTCCTCCTCTCTCGCTCCACCTGCCAAAATACAAGCAAGAAATCAGGGCTTGGCTTGGCTCTGGGGCTGCAGCAGAGCTGCCTTTTTTGAGAGGAGGCCAGTGCGTGTGTGGGTGTGAGTGTAAGGGGATGACAGTTGTGAGAAGCTAAGCTCCTGGGCTGAGGAAAGCACATGCTAGGGCAGCCCTGAGTGCTCCTGGGGCAGAAGAGGTAGGGCCAGCCTCTCACACCTTTGCAGCAAGGGTCAGCAGACATTTTCTGTAGTATTTTGGGCTTTGTGGGCCACTCGATCTCTGTCATAACTATTCAACTCCACTATTTTGGCATGCAAGCAGCCACTGACAATACATAAATGAATGAGCATAGCTGTGTTCCCATAAAATCTTATTTTCAGAAAGAGGCAGCAGGTGAAATTTGGCCCTTGGGCTGTAGTTTACCAACCCTGCTGTGGGGGCTGCATGAGAAGTGGAGATGCATGTCCACTGGACCCCAGAGGAGGGAGATGAGGACAGCATAAGTTACCTGCTCCAAGGTGGTCCGCAGCTGGACATTGTGGCGTTGCAGCCTGCTCCGGTCAATCTCCAGCCTTGCCACTGCTTGCTGTAGGTATTCAAGCCTTTGTTCCCATAGCTGCTTCTCCTCCATCCCAGGACTAGGGTCAGCCTCCACTCCTGAGACCTGTGGGAGAGACCTGTGATTCTCACCTGGACAGCCCCTTAGACAAGTGGGGAACAGAGAGCAAAGGGACCAATTTGGCAGGTCTGGGCTTTAGGGACCCAATTCCAAGGGAAAGGGACAAGCCCCCGGACAGGAGCTCCCCCTGGGCCATCTGTTCCCACCAGGCCCCAGCTCACCTCTCCCAGTTGTACACCAGCCTCTCCTCTGGGCCCCCGTTCAGCTCTGCTCGTTGGGCCTGGGCTGTGGAGCCGCTCCTTCTCCAGAGCCTGTCTAGTGAGCTCCAACTCATCCTGGGGTGTCAAGGTATGAAGCAAAATCACATAATGACCTCCTCACATCCAGACCCACTCCACTCTCCATCCTCATAAAAACCAGTTCAATTTTCTCATCAGGTTATAGTCTTATTTTTCCTCACGCCTCTGAGCTATTCTAGTGTAGAACTTTCATTTTACAGATAGACAAAACAAAGGAGCAGAGAGGGATCTACCCAAGGATACGTGGTGGGCTAGGACTAAAACCTGTCTCATTTTAGAGGTCCCATGAGCTAAGCCATAACTTGGAGCACAGGGGTGTCATGGAAAGAGCATGGACTCTGGAGTCACACAGAGCTGGGTATTATGTCACCACTTATTGCCTATATGACTTTCGTCAAGACATGAGCTCTCTCTAAACCCCCATGTCCTCATTTGTAAAATGACTACATGCTCCATGAAGGATAGATCAAGCCTTTGGGGTTAAATCCCTTTAGGTAAACGGGGAACCTAGTGCTAAATATTTTCTAGGCCCCTATGTTTCATAAATGATAATGGTCAAGAAGAGAACAGATAAAGTGAGTGTACACGTGTGAGTGGAGGTCGTCTGGGCGAGAGGAAGAGCTTATTTGTAAAAAGGCTGCACTCTACAGTCAGATTGCTTAAATCTAATTCTACCTCTGCCATTTACTGGCCGTACAACCCTGGACAAGTTACTTAACCTCTCTGAACTGCCATTCCACAAATGTAACAAGAAGATAATATCAGTTCCTACTCTTCAGGATTGTTGTGGAAGAAAGTGAGAGTAACAGTGCCTGGCATGTAAAATGCTTAAAATAAAAAATGGTACTAGTGTGATGAAGGGCTGCGCCTGAAAGGTGTCCTTGAGTGTTGGGGGGACCCTGACCTGAGCTACATCATTGAGTAAACACTGCTCAGTAACCCAAGAGTTTGGAAGGAAGTGTCCTGCCCAGCTACATACCTTACTTTTTCTGTGCCTGTAAGAACGGGCCTGGAAATACGAAAGGAGTTCCACTTACTGAACACTTACTTTCTAGGCACTGTATACCTATTATCTCATTTCATACTCAAAATGGCCCTATGGGGCTGGTACTATCATTCCCTATTTGATCGATGAGAACACCAAGGGTCAGAGAAGGGAGGGCACTTACCTAGGGTCACACAGCTAATAAACTGCAGAACTGTATTTCAAACCCGGACACTTGACTCCAAAGTTCACAAATGTAACTCTTCTCTGCATATCACACTTTAACCAGAGAAGAGCATTGTGAGCTCCTAGAAGCAACTCCCTGCTGGGTTGTGTGTCTGAGATGACCAACGGGGCTCTCCGGGGCTCAGCCCAGGTCAAGGTATCAGGATGTGGAGCCAATTTCCCAGAAAAATGGGCTGGGATACTCTTGGCAAAAGAGATGGTCCAACAGTCTCTATTTCCAACAGTCAACCTAGCTTTTCTGACTGCCTACTCTGTGCAGGCCTTGTGCTGAGTTCTGGTGGTGCAGAGGTGACTAAGACATGGCCCCTGATCCTGAGGTTAAATGTTATACCGTAAGGTCCACTTCCTTTCTCACTCGACATTCTACCTAGAGGAGCCCACTTATTCATAACTGCTGACAACTCCACAGTGTCTCATGCCAGCCTCAATCTCATCCTTTAACTTCAGATCACTTTACAGATCTGCCCATTGGACAGCTCCCCTTGCATGTCCCACCGGTACCACACTCCATTTCCAAACTGAACTCAGCATTCCACTCCTCTTCCAAACTTGCCTTTCTTCATCTCAGCGAGCAGAAACCGGGAGGTTTGATTTCTTTCTGTCCTTTCTTTACTCCCCCCGTCTCTTAGCCAATCAATTGCCAGAAGTCCTATCAACATCTAGGTCCACCCACGTGTCTCCATCCACACTTACTCTCTTAGGTCACCATCTCTCCCGTGGATTTCTATTACAGCCTCCTAGTTGGTCTCCCCAGATCTCCTGCTTCTCCACACAGCAGCCTGAGCGATCTTTCTGAACTGTATATTTGATTGTGTCACTCCCTTGCCCTAAATCCTTCATCTACTTCCCACTGGTCACCTAGGTCCTTAACATGACTTACAAGCCCTGAATGATGGGGCCTGCTGTCCTCTCTTCTCTTGCCAACCTCCCGGCTATGTCCCAAGCAGCCTGAACTCCCCACACAGATACTCCATGCTCTCTCTCCTCCTTTTTCCTCTTCCTCAGAAAGCTCCTCCTCCACCAGTGCTTGGCTAATTCCTTACTTGTCCCTTCAGATCTCATCTTAAACACCACTTTTACCAGGAAGCCTTTCGTGACTCACCCCCAGGGAAGGCTGGGTGTCCCTCACTCAACTTCCCCAGTGAGGCACTAATTATAATCAGGCACTGCATTCTAATTGCTTATCTACTAGACTGTGAGCTCTGTGATGACAGGCACTGTGGGTGTCTTATTCTCTTTGTACCCCCCAGACTAGCACAGTGACCTGATTCCACTTACGTTGAGGTGCTCGTCATTTCAGCTTTCTCACCTGCTGAGGTGCCACAAGCCCAGGGTGGCAGGCAGCCCCTGAGCTGAGCCGGACAGGGCTCCCTCCCCCAGGTCCTTAGTGCCCGTGGAGTGACTCACCTGCAGCCTCTGCTGTTCCGAGTCCCGGTCCAGGACAGAGGCTTGTAGGAACACGGCTACCTCCTGCAGACTGTGGACACTGGCCTTGCTCTGGGCCAGGGACAACGCCAAGTCCTGGGCCTTCTCCCTCCACTCGATCTCCCTGGCCTCCGTCTGCCTCAGGGCTGCCTGTAGTCGCTCCAGCTCCTGCTGCAGCCTGGGCCCTAAAGAATCCAATTTTGTAGTGGGCTCCTCCACTGGGGAGGCTTTGTGGCTGTAGAGTGAGTCCTCCAGACTCTTCCTTTGTTGGGCCTCCCTCAGCTCCAGGATCTCCTCTTCCTTTAGGGCTAGAGTCAGCTGTAGCTCCCTTAGGCTCTCACGAAGGCCCCTCATCTCTTCCTCTTCTCTCTCTTGCCCCGGATTCTGCTTCTCTTGGATCACATCCTCTCGGCCCCTCTGGGCCAGAGACTTCTCCAGCAGCTGCCCTTGTTTCTTCTGATGTCTCAGCTCTTCCTCCCTCTGGGCAAGTGCCTGCTGGAGCTGCTGCACAGCCTCCCGGTGTCGGAGATCCCGGTCCTGAATCTCATCTTCCCGTGTCCTCAGTGCCTCCTCCAGCTGCCGGGCTTGTGCCTGGCAGGAGTCCAGGGCAGCCTGCAAGGTGGCCGTACTGGCCTCTAGGCTGCGGCTCAGTTGTGCCTGCCCAAGGAGATGCTGCTCTTTCTCCTGCAGGGCAGCCTGAGCCTTGCTGAGGGCCTCCTGTAGAGCCTCAGCCTGGCCCTGGGCAGCCTCCTCCCGATGCTGGGAGGACTGGCTATCTGCCCGCAGGGCCTCTAGCTCCTGGTCCCGTTCCTTGAGCATTGCCTCTGCCTGCAGCCAGCTGTCCTGCAGGGCCCTGGCCTCCGCCTCATGCTCCTGTGCCCGCTCAGCACACTGTTGCTGGAGGGCCAGCAGAGCCTTCTCCTGCTCCCGAGACTCAGCCCTTAGGTCACCCAAGACCTCCTCCAGGGCCTGTACCCGCTGTCCCTCCACTGCCAGCTCTTCCTGGAGCCTTCCCACATGTTCCTTGCAGTCCTCAAGCTCTCCCTGGCGCTCTTTCAGTGTCATATGGGCCTGCTCCAGAGCTCTCTGTAGTGTGCTTGCCTTTTCCTTCACACTCTCCTCCTGCCCCTGGGCCTGTTGCTGTTGGTGCTGCAGGGTCTCGAGCTCCTCGTCCCTCTGGGCCAGGGCCTTCTGGGTCTCTTGCAGCTGACCTTGAAGTGACTGCTCTTTCAGCTCTCCCTGTTCCCTGGCTTCCTGCAGGTGCCGCTGCAGGACCACTATCTCCTGCTCTCGCTGGGTCAGGAGTAGGCTGGTCTCACCAACCTTCCTGTGTAGGCTCTGGAGCTGCTGCTCCAGCTGGTCCTTGTGCTCCTGAAGCTCCTGGATACGCTCCTGCTGGCATTCCACCTCCTTCTCCTTATCGCGCAGGATCAGCTTCAGGTGCTCTAGGCTCCCACGCTGTGCTTTACTCTGGCCTTTCCCTTCCTCCGCCCGCTCCTGCATCAGCTGCCTCTGAGAGGCCAGCTCCCGGCCTCGTTCTCTTAAGGACAGCTTGATCTGTTCCAGGTCCTCCTCTAGGATCTTTGTCTGCAGCGTCCTCTGATCTTCTAGGACCTGAATCCTCTCCTTCTGCAGCAGCATCTCCTGGTCCCTCTTCTCAACGTCCTGAGTCAGATGCTCTTTCTGCCTCTGCAGCTCCTCGATCTGTTCTCGCTGGGACTTCACCTCCTGGTCCTTCTCCTGGAGCTCTCTTGCCAGAAGGGTGCTGTGGCTCTCCAGCTCGTGGATCTGGCTGCTTTGCGCCTGCAGCTCCTGGCTCCTTTCCTCTAGGTCCAGTGTAAGGTGGGTCAGAGCCACCCTCTGCATTTCCCTCTGGCCCTCCAGCTCCTCAATTGCCTTTTGCTGGCACTCCATTTTGTGATGGTTTTCCTCTAGTTCCAGGGCCAGGCATTCCAGAGTGACCAACTGCTTCTTCAGATCCTGAATCTGTCCTTTCTGGGACTCAATCACTTGGGCCTTCTTCTCAAGTTCTAGAAGCTGATGCTCCAAGATGTTCCTCTGTGTCTCTCGATCCTTCTCGAGCTCTTTGATCTGCTCTCTCTGCACAGTCAGCTTTTGCTCTCGCTCCTGCACGGCCAGGGGCAGATGCTCTAACACAGACCTACACTTCTCCAGCTCCTGAATCTGTTCTTGTTGCAGATCCACCTCTTGGTTCCTCTGCTTTAGGTCCAGAGACAGCACTTCCAAAGCAGCTTTTTGCATTTCCCGTTGCGTCTCCAGTTCCTGGATTTTTCCCTGCAAAATCTCCACCTCCCCTTCTCTTTCAGATAGGGTCTGGGCCAGGATAGCCAAATTCTCCTGCAAAGCCTTCCCTTGAGCCACCTTCAGCTCGCCCTGCTCTTGCAGAGCCTGGGCTCTCTCACGCTCGTTCTCCATCTCCTCATTTTTCAATTTTAGGGCTGAGCGAGCAGTTCTCAGGTCTTCTTCCAGGACCCCGGCAGCACTTGCCTGAGCCCTGGCTTCTGCAACAGATGCTTGCAGATGTTCCACTTGGGCTGTCAGGTTCTCCTTGGCTGCCTGAAGTAACTCTCGTTCATTCTGGAAAACAAGATGCAACACCACCTGAGACTACACTTCCCTGATACTATCACTCCAACACAGGCCCTTCCTTTCCTTGCTCTGTGGCACCAGCATTGTCAAGGATTTGGGCAAAAAGAACTGACGTGTTCCACTTAAGCTGACACTGTAGAAGAACATCCCTACCACATCCTAGGGCTCTGCTGTGCCCAGAGGAGAAAGCCTGGTGCAAATGAGCCATCCCAGTCTCTTGTCCTTCAGGGCAAGGGACAAAAATCTCAACCTCAATTCAGAAAAAGTAACTGAAGGAGGATTCACTGGGGCCTTAATAATGACCTGAGCTCAGGGATGTAGGGACAGCCAGAGGAACTAAGACTTGCTGAAGGAAGCTGGGCACTACACATGGATGGGTGTGACCACAGGCTCTAGGCTTGGGAGCTAGAGCCTGGACCCTGAGGGACTACTCCTGAAGCAACCCCACCTTACCTGGGCTTCTATGCTCTGCAGCTCTGCTCGCCGTAGGCGACTCTGTAAGGATGCCACAGTTTCATGCAGTTCTATCAGCTCAGATTCTAGGGAGTTCTGTCTTCCTTCCCACTTGGATTTCTCTTTGGAAAGAAGAGAGGTAGTGGAGCAAGGGCATGGTTGTGGGTGGAGGAAAAGAGGGATGTAGAGGCAGATGAAGGATGGGGAACAGAATCAAATGGGAAGAAGGCCAAGAAGGAGAGAATTATATCCAGTTTCATAAAGACATCACCCATCTGCCAGCTGCTGCTGTTTGTCTAGGCTCCCTGCTGCTTCCAGACTTGTGTCTGTATCTGCTGCCCAGCTCCGGCACTGCCTGATAATCATCCCAACACTTCCTCATCCCGATCACGTAGAGATCCTCAACCCTAAGTTCCAGACAGGGCTGAGTTACGTGATGTCGGAGGTCCTTTCCAGTCCCCAATTCTCTGATTTTGCAGAGGTTCCTAGAGAGCAGGATTGCCCTGCTGGCTGCCCCCCATTTCTGAAATGTACTAGAACCCAGCTCTCTGTATAGTGTGGCTCTCAGGGAGCCCTCTGGGGGACTTTCAAGAGTGGCCCACTCCCTAGTTGTCCCCTTCTCTTCTGCAGGAGAGCCTCGAGCCTCAAGGCCTCCCTTCTCCTTTCCTTTCCTGGTAGTCACCACCTTTTCTGGCGCTCAGCTATGGCATGGATACTTTCTCCTGAGATTCTCCCTCCTTGCTGTCTCCCAAACAAGCCCATCACCCTTCTGCTGTCAAAGGTTAATCATTTTGAGGACATAGTTGGAGGTGACAAAAATAAGTAATGTGGGGGCCAGCCTGGTGGCGCAGTGGTTAAGTGCGCGCTCTCCGCTGTGGTGGCCTGGGGTTCACAGGTTCGGATCCCGGTGTCCGCTTGTCAAGCCATGCTGTGGTAGTGTCCCATATAAAAGTAGAGGAAGATGGGCACGGATGTTAGCCCAGGGCCAATCTTCCTCAGCAAAAAGAGGAGGATTGGCATTGGATGTTAGCTCAGGGCTAATCTTCCTCACACACACACAAAAAAAAGTAACGTGGATAAATGACAAAAGATACTGAGATTTATAATGTTCTCATAGTCTTGGCCCTGGGTCACCAGTTTTTCAATCTGCAGACAAAACGGAAGCCTAGCCAGCAACTTCTCTCCATTCACCAAATCTGCTCCTCCTAATCCCTTCTTCCAGGAAGGCCCTCAAAGGCCAAGAAAAGCAGAAAAATAGTTCATGGGGGTCATCAGCCCTTTGGAGATGCCTCTAGGTATCTTCTCAAAGCTGTGGGTAAGCAGTAAAGAGTGGCTGCTAGGCCTGTGCCTGCCCCTTCTGGGCTTCCTGCCTTTCCCCTCTCCTCCCTCCAAATCCCCCTGCCTGCCTTGAGCTTCTCACCTTCCTGGTTCAGGGACAGCTGTCTCTGCAGATCCTGAAGCTCTGTGTGAACCTGGTTCTTCTCAGCCTCTGTATCAGTGAGACGTTGTTCCAGCTTCTGCGCCTGGTCCCTCAGATCATCCTGGGAAAGAAAGGCTATGGTGAAACTCAAGGTCCTCATCATCTACCAAGTTATCCCAGTCCAGGGCCCAAGCTCTCTCCTCTCTCTCAGCTTCTGCTGGGGTCTGCCATCACAGACCTACTCCCAGATTGCTTGGTTATTTATCTCTGAATTTGTGTGCAATGGCTCCCCAAAGTGATGACAGGCTCTGCTCCAACTGACTGGAGCCTAGAATCCCCTTCTGACCCATCTGTGTCTTTTGAAACAGAACTCCTGTTAAAGTCTCAGCCCGGGGTCACCTCTCCTCTTCTCGAGCGCCTACTTCAAAGCTTAGCTCAAAGGTCACTTCTTCCTTCCTTTGGACCCTTCCCAAGTGAGAATGAATTGTCCTTTCCTCCTATTATCATCCTTTGCATCTGTTATTGATCCAATTAATTCTATTAGTTCTGCTTTATCTTAGAATGCATTTGGTTCTTCAGCCATGTCATGAGCCTTCTTGAGGGCAGAGATCAGGTCTGTCTCTTTTTTGTATCACCAGCTCAGAGTGGCTGGCAAATAAGTGGCACTCAATTTTTACTGATTGATAGTTCAGTGTAAGGTGGAATTTGTGGGACAATTAGTTTAGTCTTAGGCCTAGAATGTTCCCATAAATGGCAACCTCAAATCTCAGTGGTCCCTAATTTGTCGGGTTTTTCTTGGAAGTCTTGGCACCAAGAATAATTTACGGCTAAGAGGAAAAATGATGCAAAACAATATCACACATCTGTACAGCGTTGTATAACTTACAGGGCTCACTCCAGTCCCTCACTCATTTAATCCTCACAACCCTGTGAGGCAGGTATGATTTGCCCGATTTTACTAGTGAAACCAAGGCCCGGGAAACCAAATGCTTTATTCACGGTTGCCAGGTAGTAAATGATAGAGGTGGAACTCATCCCAACTTGATCTTAGGAATAAAACAGGTTAAACTGCTTCATGAGTCTTTTTGGGGGGAGATGAAGAGTTCAAGGAAGGAGAGCTGAGGAACATACCCGGGCCTGTTGAGTCTTCCACAGATCTTGATGAAGCTTGTGGAGGGCAGATGCCACCGCCTCAGCTGAGAGAGCCGTTAGGAGGGGCCCTCTCTTAATGAGGATCCTAGCTCCATTCCGGTCTGGAAAAATGAGGAAACACTTCTGACCTGGCTGTACTATGAAAAGAAACAGCCATACCTCCCCAGAATGGCCTTAGCCTTCCCACTGATCCCTCCTCTCCTCAAAGAACCCTCTCTCAGCAGTTCACTCATCACGCACTTTCTGCATACCTATGTGCCAGGCACTATGACGGGCACTAGATAATGCTAGCTATCATTTGTTAGGCATTTAATAAGTGCCTGGATGTGTGAGCTATTTTACTTCTGTAATCTCATTAACTCCTTAGACAAATCCTGAGAGGTCAGTACTTTTAACATTCTCATTTTATAGTTGAGAAAATCAAGCTCAGAGAGGATAGGTGACTTGCCCAAGGACACACATCTACCAAATGGCAGAGCTGGGGTTCAAACTCTGACTGAATTAATTCCAGAGTGTGGCCTTAGCCTTGATGCAACATTGCCTAAGGAACTGCATTCCCCTTCCTTCTCCCCTGGGAGTTAGGCCTGGCTTTGGCCTAAAGGACTCAGTTCTTGGGTGGCTGCCTTACCAGGCTCAGGGCCCCAGAGGGAGGGAGCAGAGTCTCCTCTACCACTCAGCTCAGGCCTGCTCTCACCAACAGACCCCAGGGCCTGCTGAAGGACAGAATAGAGGCTGGCCAGCTGGGCCTGGGCATGGTGTCCAGGCTGCTGCTCTGCAGCCAGCGACTCCAGCTGGCTCTCCGTGCTGCGCAGTCGCAGCTGTAGTTGGGCTGCCTTGGCTTCTTGGGCCCACAAGGAAGCTCGCAGCTGCTGCTCTGTTACTCGAGATGTCTCTAGCTCCTCCAGCAGACGTGCTTCCTGGGCCAGAAAGTCAGCCTCCTTTTCCCTCACCTCCTGCTTCAGTAATTCCACCTGCCAGGGAGGAAGTGTAGTCACTGTGAGCAGGGAGTGGATACCCTCTCTTTGGATGCTCCCAGGCCCCACCCCACTCGATCCCTGTGCAAACCTTGATCAGGGCTGAGAGGATTTCAGTAGGCTCAGCTCTCCAGCAGGTAGGGAGAGCTCTGGAATGAGTGTTACCCTAGATCTCACCTGCATACCTACCTACTGACTCCTGAAACATGGGCCTAGGCTACACAAACGGGCTTTGGCCCTGGTCCCCCTGGCAACTATGCCAGCTCCCTGCTATGATTAGAACTCTGCCTGAAATCCTGACACTGAGCCTAATGACTAGTCACAATAATAATGGCTACCATTTATTGAATATTTACTGTGTTCCTGACACTTTATATAATCCTATAATGGTTAAGAATTATCACCCTTGTTTTATGGATGAAGAAACAAATGCTCACAAAGCCAGGAAGCAGTAGCGCTGGGAGTCAAACCCAGGACTGTCTAACAAGTAGACCAGGGTCCTCATCTGCTGCAGTCTACTGTCTAGCTCTGACTCCCACACTCTTCCCCTCCCAGTTCCATCTTTCCTCTGTACCCAAGGTGGATCCTGCTGTGAGCAGACTGAGTCCCTGGAAGTCCTCTGGGTGCTGCCTACCTGATCTGGAGTCATACTTGTTCCCCCTGCTGTGTCTTGTCAAGCAGACCAAGCACACTTGGACGTGGCCACGCTTGAACCAGGCTTGCATGAGCTCTGCCCCTTTGGGCACTACGTTCTGGGCTGTCAGGTTCCCCAGAGGGGCCGTTCTCAACTTTGGGTGAGGTTCCCAAGCCCCCACCCTGCCCAGTCCTGGCTTCCCCCTCTTACTAGGGGTGCTGAAGTTCCAGCATGACTCCAAGTGGTCAGCTCCCCACTGCAGGAGCAGGCTTCTACCAAGGAACTGGGCTCAGAACCAGGGTTGGAAGTACCTGGGCGCTGAGCTCTTTCTGCCCTCCCTGGGCCTCCTGCATGTCCTGGCGCAGGGAGCTCAGCTCTTGCCGTCGAGCAGAGTCAGCTTCTTGTAAAACAAGGAGTCTCTGTTCCTTTTCCACCAGCGACAGAGTCAGGCTAAAATGAGAGGGGTCAGAGGACTGGGCCATTCTCTCAGGAATGAAGAACTACCTTCTCATCTGACTGTTCTAAACATAGCATTAATAATTAAAATAGAAATAGTAATGGTAATGATTATAGTGTAGCAATAAAAGCTACCATTCATTGAGCACTGACTGAGTGCTCCTAGGTACTTCATGCATGATACCTCATTTCAACTTCACAGGTTATTCTTCTCTGGCAAATTCCGGAAATATCTATACAATACCTCAAATTCAACATGCCCAACTCTTCCCATCCCCTCTGCACCTCCCTTTCCCCATCATCCCCTACTATGTTCCCTAGCTCAGTGAATGGCCCCTCTATCCACCCAGTGCCCCAACTTAGAAGTCTTGGCCATATCACAGAGTTCTCCCTTTATCCCACCTCTATCCAATCGATGACTACATAGAATTGATTCCAACACCCTTAACGTCCCTTAAACTCCTTTCCTCTCCTTCCCCACCGCCCTACCTTGGTTCAGCTTTAGAATCTCTCATCTGGACAACTGTACCAGCCTCCTAACTTGTCTTCCTGCCTCTAGTTTCATCAACAAAAGGATTTCTCCCTCCTTAAACTCCTATAGCACTGAGAATACATGCTGCTCTTCATTCTGAATGGTCGTATCTCAGTCCTGATGTTTCATGTCATTACTATCCCTTCTAATACATCATAAGTTGAATGTGTTGATTTCCCTGCTTAAAACCCCCAATGGTTTCCTACTAAACCTAAAATAAACTAAAAATTCCTGGCCGTGGCCTAAACATCTTGAATGATATGGACTTGTCTAGCTCATGTCACTGTCTCCTCATTCACTACACTTTCAGTTTTACCAAACACCCCAAGCTTTGATCTGCCTCAGGGCCTCTGCGTGTGACTTCTATTCCTGCTATAGAGAACTCTCCCTCACCCCTTTGCATGGGTGGCTCCATT
The DNA here is from genome assembly GCF_020826845.1 of Diceros bicornis minor. Lineage (NCBI taxonomy): Eukaryota > Metazoa > Chordata > Mammalia > Perissodactyla > Rhinocerotidae > Diceros > Diceros bicornis. Next base: position 24,231,557 of record NC_080758.1, read on the forward strand.
TCATCCTTCAGTGATCAGTTTAAATGCAATCTCCTGAGAAAGGTCTTCCGTAACATCTTTTTTGTGTGTGTGTGAGGAATATCAGCCCTGAGCTAACATCCAGGCTAATCCTCCTCTTTTTGCTGAGGAAGACCGGCTCTGAGCTCACATTTATTGCCAATCCTCCTCCTTTTTTTCCTCCAAAGGCCCAGTAGATAGTTGTATGTCATAGTTGCACATCCTTCTAGTTGCTGTATGTAGGACGTGGCCTCAGCATGGCCGGAGAAGCGGTGCATCGGTGCGCGACCGGGATCTGAACCCGGGCCGCCAGTAGCAGAGCGCGTGCACTTAACCGCTAAGCCATGGGGCCGGCCCCGTAACATCTTATCTAAAGTAGATTTCCCTTCTCTCTCTCATTTCTATTTCAGCATCCCATTTCTTTCCTCTACACTATGTAACATAATCTGCAATAGTTTATTTCGGGAATTATTTGATTAATGTCTTCCCCACAAAACAATCAATTCTATTGAGGCAGGGACCATAGTGTCTCATTTATCACTGTATGCTCAACCCCTGGCATAGTCTTGGTGCATAATGTGTGTTCTCTACAAGCTTCGAAGACAGGGACCATGTCCTTGCCACACAGCTACCTGAACAGCCCAGAGCTAGAGACATGAGAGGCTAGGTGACCCAAGCAAACAACTGTCAACCTCACAGTGACCACTGTAGCCAGAAAGGCGAAAGCCAACTCCACGTGCTGTCTAGCTTACCTGGCTTTCTCTCTCTCTAGCTCCTTCTGAATTCGGCTACACTCCTGGGCCTCTCTCAGCTTCTCCTGAACCTCCAGCTCCACCAGCCTCTGGGAGTCATCCTTGGAAACAAGCTGAGACTTCAAGTCTTCTACCTGGAAAATTAAGGGCATGAGGACCAAGGGCAGGGGGCCAGTGGAAGGATACTTCTCACCTAGGGCTTTAGGGTCCTTCAAGTTTACCACAGTCACTGGCCCACTTCCAATGCTCTGGAGGTTCCACCAATCCTTCTGTGCTGTTCTTAACAACCCCATTCCCCCAATACCATTCAGCCTAGTCATCTGTCTCCCCAGCCTCACATATGCTATATAAAGGCAGGCACAAATAAAAATCTTGGCTAAATATAACTATGCCCAAAAGCAAAGTGATGGGCAGGTGTATAGTGAGTGTATTTTTTTAAATAAACAATCTGAACACCATCTGATATAGGATTATGAGAGGGAAAGCAATCAGAATAAAGAGAGCAATCTGGTATATAAAATGCTGGATCTATGGGGAGGATGGAAGAATAGCTGACACTGGGGCTGCCCTGAGAAAATCTAAGTTCCATGGTCACCACACAGAGAGATTATTATCTCAGGGCTCTGAGAGGCACGTGCTCAGCTCTGAGCACCCTTCAACTTCCCACTCCGTACTGGGGCATACTCTTCCCCTCCCAAGCTCAGGCAGCAGGGCCAAGGTTTCCCCTGTCCTATAGGAGGGAATGAGAGAGCTGGCTATGCTGGGGAAGGGCTGTGGGGCTTGGAGAGAGGACAAGGGACCTGCTTCTGCAGCTGTGTCTTCTCCTGAAGCAGGGTGCTGCCCTGTTCTTGGAGGGCAGCAAGGTCATCTCTGTGCTGCTGGGCTGCCTGCTCCAGCTCCCGCTGAGCCTCCCGGAGCTGGGTCTGCAGCATCCCAGTGATCTCCTGCAAAGGGAGAAGACAGCAGTGAGTAGAGGAAAGCTTCCGCTGGGGCCTTGGTCTTGAAATCCGTGTTGTATCCATACTGGTTTCTCAGTTGGGTTGGCAAAAGCTGAGGCAGGACTCAACAATCCACGTTGTCTCCATGATGCTCTGCCACCTCAACTCTTCACTTCCTATTCCCTCTCCTCCCTCACAAAGTGCGCTGGCTCACCGGGGCTTTCTCAGTCAGGGTCCCAGAACATTGCAACAGCCTCCTGTTGAGTATCCCTACTTCCACTTCATTCTACCACCCCCTACACACACACACACACACACACACACACACACACACACACACACACACTCTATTCTCCACTCAGCAGCTAAAGTATTTTTAAATATATATATATATATATATATATAGTAAACTTTAAATATATATATAGTAAATCATGTCCCACTCTGCTTTTTAAATACCATCCAACAGTTTCCCACTGCCCTTAGAACAAAATCCAAGCCCCTACCATGGCAGACACAGGGCTCCTGCCCACCAGTCCACTTGCCCCTGAACTGATCACACTGGAGTCACGTTGCCTCCTTCTGTCCTTGAACTCCCCAAGCCTGGTTCCATCCCAGGGCCCTTGTGACACCTATTTCCTCTGCCTAAAGTGTTCTTCAAATGGCTGGCTTTTTTACTTTTTTTTAAACAGCTTTATTGAAATATAGTTCAATTCACTCATTTAACATGCACAATTAAATGGTTTTTAGTATATTCACAGAGTTGTGCAACCATCACCATGATCAACTTTAGAACATTTTCATCATCCCAGACAGAAACCCTGTAATCTCCCCATTCCCACCCCACTCCCAACCACTCATCTACTTTCTGTCTCTATAGATGTGCCTATTCTGGACATTTCCTATAAATGGAGTCATACACTATGTGGCCTCTTGTGACTGGCTTATTTCACTTAGCATAATGCTTTCAAGGTTCATCCCTATTGTTCCAACCTTCTTCACGTCTCAGCTCACATGTCACTTTCTCAGTGAGGCCCTCCTTGACCACCTTGTCGAAAGTGGTCTCCTCTGAATCCTTCTCAATTGTATCACCCTATTCCTTTCCTTTACAGCACTTATTACAACCTGTAATTATCTCATTTATTTCATGTCTGCTCTGCCACTAGAACGTAAGCTCCCTGAGGGCTGGAACCATGTCTGTCATGTTCACTGTCCTGCCACTTCTTTATGTTGTCATGTGGCAGCACCTAGCACAAGGCCTGGTGCAAGACATGCCAAAGAACTGGTCAATGTTGAATGAGTAACTCAATGCCTCTTTTCTTCCCTGCCCAGGACCACCATCCATACCTGTTCCTTTAACTTCTGAACCTTCATGTCCTGCCTCAGCCGTTCCAGCTGTTGGCTGGCATCTGCCAGCTCCTTCTGGGTCTGCAGCAGTGTCTCCAGAAGGGACACTCTCTCCTTCTCTGTTTCGAGCTGCATCTGTGGAGGGGCAGGAGGGCAAGGGCTTGTTGCATCAGGGTTACCATGCTCACCCACTAGGCCACAAGCACATTCCAGATGCTCCAGGGCTCTTCCGGCGAATGGGGTAGGGGCTGAGGGCAAAGGAAGGCCTGGACCCACTGATTGAGAACCAGGAAGTGCAAAGATTGCCACTGGTTTGCATGCTGACAGGATGTGGTAAACAGCAGCCCTCCCTCAGGAAGTACGACATATTGCCGGCCCTGCAAGCTAATGGTGCTGATCACCCTGCTCACTGGTAGCAAAGTGGGTAGCTACATTCTCTTCTGGAAGCCCCCTGCAGCACCACTCCTGGGAGTGGAAAAGGAAGTGGTCAAAGGTAGGGGCACAGCTTGGATGTGCAGCTCCAGTCCTCCCAGCTTCCCACCTGGCACAGGGCGCTCTCAGCCTCAGCCCGTTCTTCTTCCCTCTGCGTCCGGATGGCCTCGGTTTCTGCTTGCTGCTCCCTCAGCCGCATTTCCAGCTCCATTTTCTCCCTCTCTAGACTCTCCAGAGTCTTATCCAGTTCCTGCTGGTGCTGGAAGCGCTCTTTCTCCTGGTCATATGAAGGAAACACTGTTAGAACCAAATGGGTGAGGAGAGGAGGCAGGAGGAGAACTGGAGTAGAGTTAGAAGTCTACTGCTCACCAGCTGTCTGATCTTGGAGCTCTCTAAGCCTGTTTTCTCATCTGTAAAGTGAGGCTAATAATCCCTGCCCTACCAATCTCACCAAATTCTATGAGAATCAAATGAGATTTATAAAAAAACTCCAATGAAATAATACACGTAAAAGTGCTTTTTAAAGTGCAATTTTCTCTAATATAAGCTATGAATATCTGATATTTTAAAGTCACCACATCATGGTTGACGGTTCTAACAATGAACTGAGGCAGCAGACTGACTCTCTGCTGCCCACTCTCCCCTGCTCAGGGTGGTGGAGTTAGTCTCCTGAAAAGTCAGGTCGAGCCTAGCTATACTATACAGGTAAGTCTCCTATATTATACAAGAGCATTGGGACAGGGCATCCTGGTCCTTCCAGAGGTGGAACAAAGCCTTCTCTGATCTCTCAGACTAATCCAGCCCTCTATTAGGTTCTCAGGATAGTGATGAAGGGCTTTGGAACCAGGCTGCCTGGGTTACAGTCTTTAATCCAACACTACTAGTGTGACCTCAGTCAATTTCTCAACATCTTGGAGGCATTTGCTATACCCAATAATCTTAAAATTCATCTTATGGCTATGTGAGAAAAACGAAACAGAAGACAAAGGGTGGGGAGTCTGATAAGACATTCTCACATAAAGCTGGACCTACAAAGGGCTATACCAGTGTCAACAAACTACAGTACCTGGGCCAAGTCTGGGCCCGCCTCCTGTTGCTGTATGGCCAGTGAGCTAAGAATGATGTTTACATTTGTTTTTTTTGTGAGGAAGATCAGCCCTGAGCTAACATCCATGCCAATCTTCCTCTTTTTTCTGAGGAAGACCGGCCCTGAGCTAACATCTATTGCCAATCTTCCTCCTTTTTTTTTCCCCTTTTCTCCCCAAAGCCCCAGTAGACAGTTGTATGTCATAGTTGCATATCCTGCTAGATGCTGTATGTGGGACGCCGCCTCAGCATGGCCCGATAAGTGGTGCGTCGGTGCGCATCTGGGATCCGAACCCGGGCCGCCAGTAGCAGAGCGCGCGTACTTAACCGCTAAGCCACGGGGTTGGCCCCAGATGTTTACATTTTTAATGGTTGAAAAGAAGTCAAAAGAAGAATATGATTTTGTGACATGTGAAAATTATATGAAATTCAAATTTCAGTGTCCATATATATTTATTGGAACATAGCCATGCTCATTTGTTCACATGTTGTCTATGCCTGCTTTTGCACTACAACAGCAGAGTTGAGTAATTGTGAAAGAGACTGTAGGGTTCACAAAGCACAGTATGTGGCCCTTTACAAAAACAACTTGCTTATCCCTGAGCTAGGGTGCCCTTAGTTTAAGGGCAAACTTGAGAGAGAGAGGGAGGAGGAAGGGGGAAGAAAAAGGAAGAGAGAGAAAGTGGGGGGAGAGAAAACAAAACAAAAAACTCCACAGAAGGGAATAGCAAGGAAATTTGTTTGTCTCAGCCCTCACACAGTGTAAAAAAAAAATATCTCCCTTGAGAATTCATAACCATAAGCTGGTCTTCATGTGGGTTCAGGGCCTGAAGTTGGCCTAAAGAACCTTAAACAAAAATTTTATTTTAAGGTGGTCCTGGGATGCTAGTCCTTCAGCTTCCTGACAGAAGCAAAACCCAATCCTCTGAAGAAAATCTCCTTCATCTCAAGCCTAACAGGATTCCCACAGAAAAGTTTCCAAAGAACATGGTATCATAAACACACAGGGATCAACGCCATGAGTAATAGCCAACGGAAACAACTTGTAACATAGTCAGGCCCCAAAAAGATTTTAGTTATTGGAATTATTAGATAGCATAAAAGTATGTTTTGTATGTTTAAAGAATAAAAGAGGGGAATGAAAATATAAATTAGGGAAAAGAGATTAAAAACCAACCAAGAGGGCCGGCCACGTGGCTTAGTGGTTAAGTGTGCATGCTCCACTGCTGGCGGCCCGGCGTTCGGATCCCAGGCGCGCACCGATGCACCGCTTCTCCGGCCATGCTGAGGCTGCATCCCACATATAGTAACTAGAAGGATGTGCAGCTATGACATACAACTATCTACTGGGGCTTTGGGGGAAAAAATAAATAAATAAAATTAAAAAAAAAAAACCAACCAAGATTTGAAAAAACAACTGAATAAAGAAGGTCTAGAAATAAAAAAATTAATAAGTGAAATTTAAAATTTGGTGAATAGACTACATAACAGATTAAATACAGCTGAAAAGGGAAATTAATGAATAGAAGAGAGATCTGAAAAAAATTATCCAGAACACAGTATAGAAAGAGAAAGGTCAACATGGAAAATATAAGAGAGAGTTAAGATACATGGAGGATAGAGTAAGAAGGTCTGACATGCACCTATTCAGAGTATTCTCAATACTAACCACAGAATAATCAATATGCTGAGAGAAAATACTTGTCATCCTAGAATTTAATACCTTAATTTTATGTCCAGTGAAACTATCTTTCAAGAATAAAAGTAAAATAGAAACATTTTCAGACAATTAACTACCAAAAGACCCTCAAAAGAAGGAAAATAAACCCAAATACAAAGTCTGATATGCAAGAAGGAATAGGGAGCAAAAAAATTGTAAATTTGTCCGTGTATCTAGACAAACATTGACTGTATAAAACAATAATCAAAATTCATAATTTATGCTGCTAACAAACTAGTTATAACTAAACACATTGAAAAAAATAATACATAGGTCGGGAAGAGTGAATGCAGGTAAATGTTCTGAGGTCCTTGTATCATTCAAGAAAAGGGTAAATAAGAACTGGAGATTTTATTAAGTATGTATTTTAAAATGTTATAGGAAACAACTAACAGAATAAAAAAGTAGAGTACATATCATCCAAAGTGGTAGAGAGAAAAAAAGAGCTGAGAAAAGAATACAATTTGATCATCCAATTAACCCTCTAAAAAAAGTTAAGAAAAGTGATCTCCTCTCCCCAAAAGACATAAAAAGGCAGGACAAATAGCATAAGATGGTAGAAATAAATCCAAATATACCTATAATCACAATAAAAGCAAATGGACTGAATTATGTAATTAAAAGACAAAACAAACAATTCTGAACTGGGCAAGAAGGGGTCCAAGGCATTCCTCTGCTCCCTTTGTATCCTGAGGCCAGTTTTAACAATCCTAAATCCCAGGATCCACTCTTAATTCTTTGTACATACCAAAACAATAACAATAACAACAGCTAACACAAATATAGAGCTTACTATACAAGGAACTGTTCTTAGTGTTTTTTGTATATTGACTCATTTAATAGATAAAAGCCGGATTTTACACCTCGTGACCAGGCTAGTCTAGTCCTGTTCAGATTTCACTCTTTCTTATAAGCAGCAATATCTGGACCAAGAGTCAGCAGGTGGAGCACTCACTGATGGGAGGCCGTGTCTGTCTCTCCCGTCCCCCAGCCACATCCACCACCACATACCCATTTCTCCTGGAGTCGGTTCACCTCCTCCTCATGGGCTGACTTCTGCTGCTGCAGGGCAGTCTGCCCCTCTTGCTCAGCTTGGGCCAGCTGTCTGGCTGCTGTATCCCGCTCCTGCTCTGCCCGGCTCCGTTCAGTGTCTAGTTCCAGCTTCAGGCACCTCACTTCCCCTAAGATACCAGGGACAGGATCTGGTCTCTGAGCCTCTGCCCTCCTCCTTTCACCCCTCTCCCCAGACCTCCTGAGCAACTCTCATCTCAGCGGCCCTGGGCCTGGCTGGAGAAGGACCTCTAACAGCTTCCCACTGCCTTGCTGGCTTTCAAGATTCCCATGGAATGGAGTGTGCCCCATCCCAGCTGGGTTCTCACCTTGAATTACTTCTTTGGCTTGAGTGACAGTTTGAATCTGGACCTCCAGCTGCCCCTTGGTGACCTCTATCAGAGAATTTTGTTGTTGGGCCTCAAACAGACTGTTCTCCAGTAGCTCCTTGGCCGAGCTGTCAGGTTCAGGAATCAGGAAGAGTTCTTACCCATCAAGCCCCTTACCCTTCCTTAAGAGGAGGTGGGTTCTAAGTACTGGCTACCCGGAGAAGTTAGGGGGGCAATTACAAATTCATAACTCATTTAGAACCCATATATTTAGGGCAAAGAACTTAGCTTGGCTACCCCTTGCCTTGCAAAGCTCTCTGCCCTTGGCTGAACTGGGTCCGGGCCCTACCTGAGCCCCAAGAGTTGTTCACAGAGGTCCTGCCGGTCCCGCTCCACAGCCTGCAGCCGCACCTCTAGAGCCGCCCTCTCCCGTACTAGGGCCTCCTTCTCCTGGACTGCCCGGGCCAGCACTTCTTCCTGTCGCTTTGCCTCCTGATGCAGCTGCTCCAGCTGAGCTGAGGCTGCCTCCTGCTGGTGACGTGCCTGAGGGGAAGAAATTGGTGAGATACAGAGCAGAGGCAGGCAGGTGAGATAACAGAGGGCTGCTATCACCAGGTTAGGGCCACTGGCTCTTCAGAGATTCTGGACCTCGCTCTGTGAGCCCCGAGCATTGTCCACTCAATACCAAGTACCATTTATCTATTTCCCTAATCAACCCATAGAGCCCCCAGCCCAAGAAGCATGCCCTCTTACAAGCAAGACCCTATGCTAGGGACTGTAAGAGACCTACCTCTAAAAAGCTTTTAGTCTTAAGGAGAAGTAAGACATACACAAAATACCAGGAAGAAAGTGACCAGTGCCATGAGAAATGGACTCTGAGAAGGGAGACTATGTATAATCATTAGGGCAATGAGAAGTTTGGTAGAGGGGAAAGATGACCTTTGAGCCAAGTCATTGGTTTAGAAAAAATTTACTGAGTTCCTGCTATGTGTTAGCCACTGTACTAAAAGCTGGATTAAAAAGAAGTAGACATTGCCTTGCCTTCAACGAGCTTTTGGTAATGGTAGAGACATGTAAAGAGATAATTATAATATAATATGAAGGGTGTGGTGGTTGAAATAAGCATGAAGTACTATCAGAGCATACAGGAGAGGCATCTAAGTCAAACTGGGGGGTGTGAAGCAGTGGGGAATCAGTAAATGATTCCTATAGGAATTCTTTAAAAATATTGGAAGATATACCCCAAATTAGTAACACTGGTCATTTCTAGGAAGTAAGACTTTTTCACTTTCTGAATCATTTCTGTTGTGTTTTAATTCTTTACAATGAGCGTGTATTATACCTTAATGTCATGGGATCAGTTTTGTCTTCTCACCTCGCTTAGCTTCTCTTGAATTTCTTCCTTCTCTTCTTGGATGCCCCTGAGATCTTCCTGCAGCTCAGCCTTGGTCTCCTCCGCTTTCTGCAGCTGAGCCTCCAGGTGAGTGTTTTTGTCCCATAGGGCTTCCCTGCTTCTCTCTGCCTCTGTGAGGCCCACCTGTAAAGCGCTTCTCGCTTGCTCTGTTGCCTCCATTCTGCTGCACACAGACTGGTTCTCCTGTTCTAACTACTGGCCAAGAAGAGAAGGGCATCAAACATAAATGGTTACAGTTTAGAGATCAAGTTCTGAGACAGAAATTCAAATGAGATATGAATCAATTCTCCAAAGACGAACACAGGAGTGCTTATAAGAGAGGGGACTTTGCATTCATTTGGTTTAGTGCCTATCTATATTCCAGGTACTAGATGGGTTGATGGGGATAGAGAATAGAGATAAAAAAGGCAAAGTCTTGCTCTCAAAGAATTCAAAATATGGGAACATAGAACATTTCTGGGGCTCAAAGGAACAGGGTAGCGAAGATGCATGTTAAATTTGCAAACTATAGAGAAGATTTTTTGAGATTCAGGCTCTTCAGAGATCTTTTTCTGGTGATTGCTGTTATCTCATGCAACAGGATTGGAAACTGAGTCTTCCTTCCAGAGGACATGGGCCTCCTTCCTCGCTCTGGTGATTTTACCCTAAAGCCCAAAGGCAGTTCTGCTGTGGGTGTGGGAGGGGACTTTTTTTTTTTTTGAGGAAGAGTGGCCCTGCGCTAACATCTGTTGCCCATTTCCTCTTTTATTTTTTTCTTTTTTCTCCCCAAAGCCCCAGTACATAGTTGTGAATCATCGTTGTAGAGTTGTAGCTCTTCTATGTGGGACGCCTCCTTAGGATGGCTTAAGGAGCGGTGGGTAGGTCTCCGCTCAGGGTCCGAACCGGCGAACCCTGGGCGGCAGAAGCGGAATGCGTGAACTTAACCGCTAACCACCAGAATGGCCCAGGACGGGACTATTGTTAATGGCTAAGCCCAGTTCTTACAGTCTTTGTTCTCCTCTGTACTATAAATGTTCCTTTTGCTCATTTTAGGACTACATCTGGGAATTGATCTGTCTTGGGCTGATCTATTTAAGGCCTCTTCCCTATCATTGGCATCAGCTTTTTCTGTCACAGGCTTGCCCTCGGTCAGAGCCCAGCCCTACCCTGTGGATCAGAGAAATCTTTGTTCACCTGGAGAAGCTGCTGGTTCAGCCCAACTTTATCCAAGGCCAAAGCCTCATTTAAGGCACTGAGCTTGACAGTTGCAGCCCGAAGATCAGCTACCTCGGCCTTCAGGCTGTTCTCAGAACTTGACAGCTCCGCAATGGACTGTTCTGCCTAAAAACAAAGAGGGTTAAAGGGTTTCCTATTTCCACTTTTCCTGCAACAGTGAACAGATCACATCCCCAACCCCTGCTGCTTTCTTTGCACAGAGATCAGTTAACACTCCGTTCTTTCCCTTGCATTCTAAACAAGTTTTCCCTTCATTCATTCACTCATTGAGGAGTAAGAGAGTAGCACAGTAGCAGTGTAAACAATACAACTGTAATCACACCACAGACAGTGTAAGCACAAAGTGCTCTGGGAACTCAGAGAAAGCATTAATTCAGATTTGGAGAATCAAAAATGCTTGGCTGGGGGCCGGCCCGGTGGCGCAAGTGGTTAAGTGCGCGCGCTCCAGTGCAGCGGCCCAGGGTTCGCCGGTTCGGATCCCAGGCGCACACCGACACACCGCTTGGCAAGCCATGCTGTGGCGGCATCCCATATAAAAGTGGAGGAAGGTGGGCATGGATGTTAGCCCACGGTCAGTCTTCCTCAGCAAAAAAGAGAAGGACTGGCAGATGTTAGCTCAGGGCCGATCTTCCTCACCAAAAAAAAAAAATGCTTGGTAGAAGAGCTGACAATTAAGCTGGCTATTGAGAGATGAGAAACAGTTTGCGGTTAAAGGGGGAGGAAAGAAGCAGTCCAGGCAAAGGGAGGAGTCTAACATGCAAAGTATTAGAGTCACAAAAGAACGAGGTAAAACTGGGGATGCAATTAGTGCTGGGCGGCAGGAGTAAAGGTACATGAGGACGGGAATTTGGAGTCAGGAGGAGGCTAGAAACAGTTTGGGGCAGATGGCAAAGGGATTTGAATGTGGCACCAAGGAGCTGGGAAGCCACTGAATGGTTTTAAGAAAAAGACTGACATAACCAGATTTACACCTTAGAAAACCATTCTAATTCCAATATAGAGGGTATGTGGGGAGGGAGAGAACCCAGAAGCAGAGATTAGTAATTGAGGCCACAAATATGAGGGTTGGCTTGCAGGGTGAAGAATGAGGCAGGCTGCATGCTCTCTTCCAGAAACACAACTTCCTAAGCCGCCCAGCCCACCCAGCCAGTGTGGGGCTGGCCTGCGCACCCTGGCCAGCGCTGCAGTCACTTCTGTTTGTTCTTGCCTCAGCAACTCCCCTTCCAGGCGACTGGACTCCAGGGCTTCCCGAAGAGTGATCAGTTCACTGAGTGATTCTGACTGTTTGGCTTCCAGGCTTGCCAGCGTCTCCTGACTAAGATGGGAAGGAAGGGGCTAAAGGACGTTTTAGGGAGTGGTCACACCCCAAAAAGTAACAGGAATATAATTACCTTTGTATGCAAAAGAACAACGATGGTGTCTATAAACTGATAAGGAAAGATCTCCAAGACATATAAAGTGAAAAAAGCAAGGTGCAGAACAGTATACGTAGTACACCACTTTTTATGCAAGAAGTTGGAGGGAATAAGAATATATGCATATATTTACATAAAGCAGCACTGGAAAGATAAACAAGAAATTAATTTAAATGGTTGCGTACAGAAGGAAGGGAAATGGGATGGATGAAGCAGAGGGGAGTAAGACTTCTCTGTGTATATCTTTTTAAATAGTTTTGACTTTCAAATCGTATAAATATTGATAAATGTATTATCCATTCAAACAAATTAAATTTAAAAACATATAATTATCTTTGTGGATTGTCTCTTCTCCCTGGTACAGGGGAGACCGTTCCTTGCAGAAGTCATGATCCTTACAACAGTACTTCAAGATTCCATTATCCGTGCCTACTCAGTGGAAGGAGCGAGGGCACAGGAGAGGAGGGGGATATGCCAAAGATGAAGAAGATACAGTCCCTTGCTGCTGGCTACTGAAGACCTACCATATGTCAGGCTCTATGCTGGTATTTTGCAAAACACTGCTCTAAACTTCCCAATGACCCTTCAAGGTAAATATTATCACTCCCATTTTACAAATAAAGTAATTTGTCCAAGTGGCAGAGCCATAATTAAAACCACGCTTTTGCCCAGCTCTCAAGTCCTTGCTTTTTCTATGACATCATATAGGGGAATTTACAGATTAGCTAGGTCCCTTTACTCTGAAATTCCCTTTCTGGGCCAGCTCACTTCCCATTACTTCCCAGGTTAAGTCCTACCCTTTAGCCAGCCCGGCCTACTCTGAACACACCATGAAACTTCCTGCCTCTTTTTCGTTGCTAATCTGTTCCTTTAGCCTTCTCCCACTCTCTACCATCAAAATATGTCAAGGCCCAACTGAAAGCCCACCCTTCCCTCCATGAAGCTTTTAATATTAACTGTAACTCCTATGTTTCCAAAGGACTTGGCTTGAAGCTCTATTTAGCTCATACTTCATCTGGCCTCATGCTACAGTTAGTTTACTTGTCTGTCTTCCCCATTAGACTGCAAACTGCTTGAGATCAGGGCCTGTGTCTTACTTATTTCTGCATCTCCCACAGTGCCTCATCCCTTACGGGTGCTCAGCAAAGCCTGGATGAACTTTCTGTCTTCACCTTTCTGCGAAGGAAGGAGCAGTAAGCTAATCTGAACCCACTATATGCCAGGCTTCAATGTACTCCACTTTCTGAGGAAGGGGAGTGGGGAGAGGAGGGTGTGGAATTGAAGGGAAGATCAAGCCCCGGTGAGGAGGGGACTGTCACACTTACAGGCGCTCCCTTTCACGGACGGCCAGGTGCAGCTCCTCCTGCTGCTCCTCCCTCTCGCCCTGAGCAGAGTCCCCCTGCAGCTGCAGCTCCATGTTGGTCCTTCGCAGTCGCCATGCCTCCTGCTCCAGCACCTCCAGCTGCTGCTGCAGCTCTTCCCTGGTCTTCTGCAGGAGCTCTCGCTCCCTGGAAGGAGACCAGAGATGAGCAGAAACCTTGGAACCTAAAATCCTTCCTGGAAGCAGATATCACAGAGGCAAAGAAGAGAGGTGTCTACTTGCTTTAAACATCTCATCTTTCCTTTTGAGCAGGAAACTGTTTTTTATCATCACAAAGACTCAAAGCTGAGTGAGCAGGAACAAACAGAACACAAAGCAAGGCAGTGCTGAACAGCCCTGGGTCTCAGGGAGAGCGGGGTCAGCCACGCAGAAACACGATGGGAGTGGGTAAATGGCCGGATGAGGACCGAGCCCCGGGAGGAAGGGTGGGATGAACAGCCCTCTGCTCACTTGCTGAGAGAGTCCACCTCTCCCTGGAGGTCCACAGTCTGCCCTGCCAGAGTGTCCCGCTCCCCAGTGAGCTTCTGTAGCCGCTGTCTCAAGGCCTCACCCTCCTCCTCCCACTGATTGTGCTGCTGCTGCAAGAAGCTCATAGCTTCCTGACAGCCTGAAAGCTGCTGCCTCAGGTCCTGTGGAGGGAGAATAACAGAAGTAAGATGATGAACAAGAGGGCAGGGCAAAGGAGGGATGTCAGAGCCTGAAAGTAGGGCTGGGCAAGGGGTTAGGGGCTGGAGCAAAAATAGTAAGCTCAGAATAGAGATGTGACCAGTTGAGAAGACAGAGGATCAGAGATTACTGGGCTTCTGTGGCTCCTAGAGTCTTAGAGTTCATCATCATCGAATGTACAGTGGCCGGGAGTGATGCTAAGTGTGGCTGGGACCCTCAGAATCGGGGAGGGAAGGGAAGCATGCCACTGGCACAGAGAATGTGCCTGCTACCCACAAGTACAATTGGGCAGTAGAGATTCTAATGGGCACTTTGGGATGTTGGCAAAACACCTCATGACTGGTCAATAAAGTGAAAGGGGCAGTCCAGGCTAGGAGGGTACCTGGGGCACAAATAGGTCTAGACACCCATTCCTATGGCTGAGGAAGAACGCTTGGGTTCTCACCTGCACAGCCTGGCGTCTCTGAGTCAGCAGTGAACGCACCAGAGTAAGAGCCTTGTCTGGGTCCCGGGAATCAAATTGGGAGGAGAAGCCACTAGAGTCTAACTCCAAGGAGTTCTCATGACCAGAGCCTTGAACCATATTGTCCCCTTCTTCCACCATGGCCTGAAACCCAACACAGCAGGGTCACCATCCTACTTACCAAGGTCTAGAGTTCATACAAAAGACTTACACTACAGCCTGGATAAACCTGATGTTCCTTCTCAGGCCCTCTCCCTAGGGGTGGAAAGAGAGTATCTAAGGGCAAAACGGTTGGTTCCTTCAATTCTTCACCTTTGGCCACCCAAACTTAGGATCAGCAACAAGGCTAGAGCACTCCTTGAGGTAATAATAAATGAAGAAATGAAGGAAGAAGAGGCTAAGTTTACACACCTCAGAGAGTGGAAATCTAGGCATGACTGAGAGGACATGGAGGCCTGGGGAAAGGAGTGCGGCATTATCCAGTTTCCATGACCAGGAGGCATACCAGTACCTGGGTTATATCCTTGATCACCTGCTGTAAAGACAGCTTCTCCTCTTGGGCATTCCTACTAAGAGAAGCCTCATGTTCCATTAATTCTGCATGATTCGTCTCCTGAACAGGGAACAAAATAGAGTCTATGAACCAAACTCTCAGAAAAGAATTTATCACTCCAGCCCCTAAATCAACCAGAGTCTCATTCTGTCTATTCTGTCAACCCCATTTTTTCCCTTGACCACACGTGAATGCTAATGTTGTTCCAGGACTCTGAAGACAAGGCAATGTGGTGATTAAGAGTTCAGATTAAATGATTAAGAGCTCCAAATTAGATTGTCTAGATTGGAGTTCTTGCTCTATCACTAACAAGCTTGGTAACCTTAGGCAAATGCTTCTCCAAGTTTCCTTCTCTTTAAAATAGGAGTAATTAATAGCAACTACTTCACAGGTTTGTTTTGAGACTTAAATGAAAAAAATGCATGTAAATTACTCAACAACAGTGCCTGGCACAAAGCAAATGCTCAATAAATGTGAGCTGTCATTGGATGGAGGATGGCTGTCCTCTCTGAACAGCAAACTAACACATGAGACCTAAGCCTGAACCAGCAAATCCTCTAGCCCCAAAGCAAGTATTAAACTTGAAGACTCAAGATTTCCCCTCTTCATTCCTATCACATTGTCTTAGTGAAGGCCTGAAGACAGAGACCTGCAGCTATGTTTTGTTTGGCCTATAAAAAATTTGAACCAACATTAAAAATTGAGAGATGTTCATAAAACCTGAATTTCTGGCTTCTCTCAAAAAGTTAACAAATGGGCCATACCCAGCCCCCACTCAAATAGGGCAACAATTTACTGAAATTGAACAGTGGATGTCTCCTCTAGATGAGGCATGTATTCCTCAGGGTCCTGCAGTCCCTACTACCCTCATTGTTTCCTTAATACTGAGATCAACTGTCCCCTGCAGCACTGACAGCACTGGAAAACCAGAATTCTTACAACCGATCTCACTTCACTCATTTACATTATCTGGGCAGACATTTGAATTTGCAGATTCCTGACCAATAGAAACCAAAAAGACACAAACAAGTCTGGCTCCCAGCTATTCCAGCTTGTATGAGAAGACTGGGGTATGCATGTGGATAGGGGTTCAGTATCCACCTAAAATCAGAGATCTGAACATTCTTAGAGATGAAACGAAAAGCGGAATCAAGCCAAAGGCTCTAACATCCAACCTTAGAGAGTCCCTTTGATAACAGCCCTGGCAAATGTTAAGCCAGTGACACAAAACTCACTCCTTCACAAGCGAGACTGTTCAACTACAATAGCTCCAGCTGTTAGTCAAACTCTACCTCGCCATGACGTCCAGTCATTGACATTGGTTTTGCCCACCTGGAAAACATTAAACAAGCCAACTCTTTTCCCCAATGTCACTCCTTCAGATATATTCTCCAGGCTAACCACTGCCATACTCCTCGGTTGTTTCCCATATGACTACATTTTGTATTCTCTCTACATGTCCCCTTCCTCGTTTACCAGTGTGCCCCTTAATGTGTGTCCCACTCTCTCTGATAAGGACACACTGCATGCATATGCCATGGTAGTTTCCCCAGAAATATAGTAGGGGTAGTAGACAGTTAATGTTTATTGAATGAATAAACGAATGAGTTAATTAATTTTCAGATTCAGCCAAAATTTATTTTTTCGTTTTAGGGGATTTCATCGAGGATTATTTAACTGGTATCCTGTACTATCTGCCCATAAAGGACAAGGAACCTACAGGCCTATTCCCAACTCCTTTCCAGAACAAAGGATCATGTACCAGAATTTCCATTGTCTCTCTCAGAGCCTTTACCATCTTTTCATAATCTTCATTTTGCTTCTGAGACTGGGTCAGCAGAGCAGAGAGCTCGGTCACCCTGAAGGGAAGCGCACAGCACTGTCACCTGGGCAGCCCACTGATGTGGACCGAGCTAGTATGCAGCACACCACAGCCCCAATAAAAACACCCCCATTGCAGCCTCCCCACAGTCCTTTGGGCACCCCCAGCCCCTCTGCACTCCCTGAACACCACATGATGCTATAGCCTTGAACTGCAGGGGAAACCAAAAGCCACTCAGACACATGCAGGGATTTACCACATCTCAAGGCTGGAACACGTGTTTGGGGGCCCGAGAGCTGAAGGAAAGCCCTGGCCCAGGCCCTTCTAGGCCCCGCTTGATCTTGAAGTCAAGCACCCTGAATCCAATAAGAACATCAGAATTGTGACACGGGATAGTCCCAAGGTCCCTCCAGCCCAAGGTTCTGACTCTGATAGGGAGGGAAAAAGGAGAGGCAACTTGGGGAGATTATGGTCAACCTCACTAATATTAACCTCAAAATTCAGGGAAATCACCATACATCTTTATCACTTAACACTATATTCTGGAGTTCAGTACCTGGCTTTATATGAGTAGCTAAACATGTATTTCTTGAATGAATGTCATCTGTGAGTTCAATTTTATTTTCAAAGTCTTAATAATTTTATTCTGTACTATCTCTAAGAGCCTTAGCTCACTGTATGGTCATTCATTCAATTATTGCATCATTCAACAAACATTTATTGAGTGTATACTATATGGCAGATGAAGTGCAAAGCACTAGAGACACAGAACTTACAAGACATGGTCTTCTCTTGTGTTTCTCAGTGCCGCCACCACCCAAAACAAGACAAACTGCAATTTACGTACACTGCCAACAGGTGGAGACACAACCCTAACCATGGGGTATAAACAGAACTTTGCCTTGAGATTCAAATGGGGCTCTTTGCTTATGACCCTGCCCCTCTTATCATCATTTTTTAAAAATTCATTTTATTATAATCCAAAAAAATAAAAGAGCCTAACAAAAAAAAAAAAGGAAACTAAATAATCAATGAGATCAATGCTGTAACAAGCAGGTCAAAAGACCACACTGGGGCATAGTAATTGAATAGGCTATTGAGGTCAGAGTAGGCTTCATAGAAGAGGTGACACTGCCTTAAAGGATAAGGCAGAGAGAGAAAGGAGGGAGGCATTCTAGGCTAAAGTCAGCATGTACAAAGGCAGGGAGGCATGGAAGAGCTTGGCTGTTCTAGAATGGCAAGTAGCTTGTTATTGATAGAGGACAGCGTCATAGCTAGCTCTGTAAGTCAACAGGAGAGAAACAGCTGCAAGACATCTGAGGGCAGAGGGCAATGACATTGCCCCAACTGTGGCATTGGCTTTCAAACTAGACACCTTCTGTCACATCTCCTTCCAGGAAGGAATGCTCTTCATATCTCCCCTGCTTATCTCTAACTCCCTAAGAGAGTCAACTTTCCCTCAGTGGACCCTTCCTAGGACCCCAGCCCATCTCACCGATCCTGAAGCTCAGCCTTCTCCAGTTCCCCTTGACTCTTCAGCTGTATTAACTCCTGGCTCCTTTCATGAGCTTCCTTTTCCAGCTCCTGGGTCTTTGCTAGTAGCAGCAGCAGCTGGGCTGGCTCACTCCCATCCAGTCTCCCAGATCCATCAGATTCCCGAGACTGTGCTCCCACAGTCAAGCGCAGACAACAGGTCAACAGGGACCCTGAAAGCCTCACATGCTCAGCCTTGAGCTCTGTCAGATCTCTGAACATAAGTAAAGAAAGAGCAGACTCCAACAGGGACCAGGGAAGGGAGCATGGAGATCAGGCCCAGTGAAGCCTGAGGAGCAGGTCTGGGAAAAATCTGAATCCAACAATACCATCTCTCCCCACCAACTCTTCTCCTCCCCCACGTTCTCCCTGTACCTGACCCCCACCCCCCCGTCCTTCTACAGTAGCCCAAAAGAATCGGTAGGGGCAAACCTCCTCCCTTCTTATCCCCACACTAACCTGTCAGTGGCTGACTTCATCTCCAGGAAGTGGCGTCGGAAGGTCACCACCTCCCGCCATAGACTGAGAAGCCGACCATGCTCTCCTTTCAGGTAGCCCTTGAAGAACTGTGTGTTCAGAAACCCAGGTCACATCAAAGGGCAGAGGAGTATCTTTTGCTAACACAAGAGTCTTGGATTCCTCCTGACTGCTAGGGGGGAGGTAAGGAGGGACTTACAGGAGATAGCTTATGAATGGGTGTCTATATTCAGGTTATGCTGAAGAGTTTAACAAAGTTAGCAGTGAGATTCAAGAAATCAAAAGGCCTGAGATTAGTATACGGCCTTCCTCTGAGCTAGATTAGAAAAGGATGAACAGTAGCTGCTCAACAAAGGGGAGCTATTGCCATTATTACCACAGACTTATAACAAGGATTAAATGACATACTATATGTTAATCACCTAGCATAATACCTGGCACAGAGCAAAGGCTCAAGAAACACAGTTTCCTTTAGCTGGGATCTGAAAACTTCCCAGGCTCCATATCTGGTCTTTCTTCCCCAATTTCAACAGCTACCTCCTTAGCATCCAGATATGTAGACCTCCAGATGAGGGGAGTCAGCAAGTTTTCAAATCCATCTAAAACCTAAGCCAGGGGCCAGCCCCAGTGGCCTAGTGGTTAAGTTCAGCATGCTCTGCTTCAGTCGCCCAGGTTCAGTTCCTGGCTGTGGACCTATACCAGTCTTCTGTCAGTGGCCATGCTGTGGCAGTGGCTCACATACAAAAAGAGGAAGATTGGCAGTAGATGTTAGCTCAGGGAGATTCTTCCTTAGCAAAAAAACGAAAAAACAAAACCTAAGCTAGTCACTTATGGAGGAACAGGGTTGCTTCGAGTGTCATGTCATACCTGCCAGCAAAATCTCGACTAGGCAGGTAAGGACAGAACTAAGCTGAAGGCTTGAGCAGGGCAAAGTTGCATGAGTGGAAACGATGGCCAGAGACTTTAACAGCAGCCCAGTTTCCATTCAAGTCCTGAAGTTAATTCCTTCCAGCACTGACCAGGGCAGTGCCCAGAGTGCACAGCCCTCCTCTCACAGTTCCAACCCCTGTTCCTCCTACCTCCTGCTCCATGCGCCACTGGCTCTCCTTCCTCATGAGCTCATCCCGGGCCCGGCTCCAGTCTACTGTCAATTTTTCCACATCTTCCCGAAGGGCTTTATTTACCACGTCAGCTTTTTCCATGTGCAGCCGAAGCTGGGTGTTCACCTCTGCTAAACTCTCACACCTGCACTGGGGAGGGGTAGGAGCAAGAGCAAAATAAAGGTCTGGTCCAACCTTTGGACTTCTTGGAGTAAGATGACAACCACCGGAATTTTCCATTGCCAGGAACTGGAGGGCTAAGGCTGAAGTGCCTGGTTCTAATCCACGTTATCCCTGAGGACAGAGGTTTCCCATCAGCCTTTTCCACCCACTAGCCACTCAGCCAGGCCAGAGAATTTGGGGTCCATCACCTCTGTTGCTCCTCCTCCAATCGGATTAGCAGCTGTTCCAGGTTTGGCTCCTCCACACCTTCCCATCTCTGAGGGATTGGTCCCTTAGCCAGACAGAGACAAGCCTTATTTACCTCCAAACAGAACATCACTCAGGCCAAGTCCCTGATGCCCCCTTCTACAGCAGACCACTTTCTTTTCATTCTTTCTCCCCTTTTCTTAGCAATATGCCTCTTTTCTCAATCACTGCATCCTGAAAGCAAATCCCCTTCATCCCTCTCTCCAAAAGTGAACCAGTGACCTCTCCTGAAAGATGGCATTTGTAGTGAAAAGAACTTTCAACCTAAGAAACATATATCTTCACTAATGGCCTTGACTCTTACTACACTAATTTTTGGACCTTGGGAAGTTACTTAACTTCTCAGAGCCACAAAGTCTTCAGCTACAAAATGAGGGTGATCTCATTCCCCTCAGAAAGTTGCTTTGCAGAATAAATGACAATTATATGATGATGTCTAATGGTGCCTGGCCAACATAGAATGGTACTCAATAAGTTTTGGTTCTTTCCTTCCTCTGAGAGAATTTTTCTGAGGGGAATGTGAGAAGGTGCCGAGAGGGAGCTGGAACAAAGGCAAATGTGTTTTTCAAAGCCAGTTCTATCCAGCAGACAGCACAAATAAGTAAATCCCTCTGCCACAAACATGCCTTTTAGGCCTGAAAAGGCACACATCTCTCTACGACAGATAAACACTGACACCTTCTGGAGGAAAAATGGATTTCTTCCCTCTGATTCCACCTCCTTCCAATCTGATTAAGTCTCCTGAAGCTTCATTTTGCCCTTAGAGAGACAAGAGTTGGTGTCTGACAGGCCAGGAATAGCTAGGTCCAATAAAGGTATCTGTGTGGTAAAGCTCTAGGGGGCTGAAGAAAGAGGCTTCTACGAAACACGGCCTTATCACCTCCCTCAGCCAGCAAATGAAGCCTAACAAGTATATTCACTGAGGGCTCAGGGGGAGCACAGAACTCAGCCTCACTCACCCCAGTGGCTTCTAGCCGCTTCTCCAGCTCTTGGCACCAGGTCCGGTACTGCAACACCTGAGGCAAACAGAGCAGGATGTGGGCGATGGGCTGGTACAAACAGCCCAAACCCAAGGCCCCCCAAGGATCTTGGGCAAACCCGCTATGAACGGGGGACTGGGTGATAACAGTGAGGTAAGGCTATAACAACTTATAGTTTCTATTTGGGTATTTAAATAATACCTTCTATAGCCCTCATGTATTGGAGAGGCAAGATCATGGGCTTTGGAGCCAGAACACCTAGGTCAGGTCCTAGCTCTAGACTAGGAGAGCAACCCTAGACAAATAATTTAACCCTCGTGAACGTACACATAATATATAGCTTGTGGAGCAGTTGTGAGCATCAAAGGAGAGGCTGTTTGGGACATGCTCAAACATGCCTGAGGGGACATGCCCCTCAGTTGCAAGAGGTTCTACCTCCTGCAATCCTTATCCCACCCCAGCACCAAACCGTAGGACGTGGTCTCCTCTTTTCTCCTCTCTGAAAGGGCAGCTGCCTCACCTTGGCCTGCAGCTTCCTCACGAGGGTTGCTTGCCTCTGCTGGGCCTCCTGGGAGCTCTTCAGCTTCCGCCAGGAGGCTGCCTGGTTCTCTGCCATCTGCTGCTGTAGCGCCAGTACCTGCTCCTCCAGCACTAGCTGCAGTGACTGGGGCTTCATATTGTTCAACCCAGGGCCTCTTGTCTCCATGGGGGCACCAGACAGTAAGTCCACAGGCCCCTATGCAGCCAGAGGCTGTTCGCTTCCAGCAGAGTCTCTAATCATTGCTGTGCCGCTTGGACCTCCTCTTGAGCTGGAGACCAAAGCACACAGAGGAGTTGAAATGACTGTCTAGATGACTCAAATGTATTCAGCAAACACTCATTAAGTCTGGCAAAGCTGGGCTGGACAAAGTAAATAGGTTCCTTTACTACAGGACTCCTCAGAGCCTTTAAAATACTAAGATGGACCCTAACCTCTAAGTGGGGGCTATGATGAGCATCATTTCCCAAATTTATTTAGTCATGAGACAAGCTCACAAGACTAGTGTTTTCTGGCATGTCTTTTGAACTCTGCACTAGACCAAGAGTTCCTGGTTTACCATTGCATCCCTAGAGCCTGGCACAGTGCCCGATAAACATCGGTGCGATGAATCATTGAAGGTGTTTTTCGTCTAGCAGGTGAGATAGACACAATTACAATACAATGTGGTACGTACAATAATAAAGACATCCCAGGATAGTACAGGGAAACAAAGCAAGAGCATTTAACCCAAACTGGGGGGCTGTGAACTGTGTGAATCATCATTATCATCATCAATACTTGCTAAGTGCTTCTACGGTCAGTCGCTTTAAATGCTTTACACTTATTACACCATTTTGTCAAAAGAAGAATCTTGAAACCTTCCAACGCCTTCATATCACACTGCAGTGTTGGTACTACTATAATGCCTTATATATGGACAAGGAAACTGAGGCTTACAAAAGTTAAGCCACAGTAGAGAAATTTGAAAGGTTAAGCAATTTATCCTAGTTCATACAGTTGGCATTTGATTGATTAGGGATTTGAATACAAGTAGTCTGACTCGCTGACAAAGAAATGGAGTAGCAGGCATTTCAGATTTCAGGCATGGGATCCAAAAAAGGAAGAGGGAAGAAGGAACCGGCTTCAGCAGGATGGCAAACACTCCTTACCACCAGGATCTGGGCTAAAACAGGGCAAAGGCCCCTGCAGGGCAGGGGAGGCCAGCCCAGCCAGTGACCTTCAGAGATACCCAGGAGAGGGGGAGGCAGGTGGTCAACAAGAGTTCGGGATGTTAGTCCAAGCTCTGCTTCTAATGGCTCTGTGACCTTGGGCATGCCACTTCCTTTCAGTCTCCTCATCCAAAAACAAGGGCACTCAACAACATGACCTCTGAGTTTCTTAGGCCCCTAAAACACACGACAACCTGGGGGGAGGGAGGTGGTTAGAGTTCTCTCATTTTATTAACCCTGAGCCATCCACCAGCAGGGTAATGAGTATCTGTATTTCCAACTGCTTATCAAGAAAATGGTATATTAGAGCTGCCCCCTTGGTATAGCCCGCAGCACATCAGTCTCATAATCTGAAGAAAATTGTATATACAGCAAATGCAGATCTAACATTTGCACATACAGTGGGAGTTTCAGGGGCCCCAAATCCCTTTAATGCACCAAACTGCTGATCTCCTGCATCCTGGCTAAAACGCCACTTCCTATCACATCCTCCCAGACGCATCCAGGAAGAATTAATCACACTCACACACACACACACGCGCGCGCTCACACATAATGTCTATGTTACATTTTACCATTATTATTTGTCTATCTTCTCTACTAATCTATGCGTTCCTCAAAGGCAGAAGCTGTCTAACTCATTTTGGTCATTAGTGGGTTGTCAATAACGCATAACGAAGAAATGCATGTGAGCCTCACCCCTGGCAGATCTAACCTTTGGCCAGAGGTTACAAATGTGGCCTGCTGGCTCTTTTCAATCATTGTGTGGCCTATACAATGGTTAAGAATTCAAATCAGGTGCTAACATACACCATTGGAAAAAAGCATATAAAAATTCCTATTTCTGGCTCCTTTGGAAAACCAGAATATCTAGTGACCCTTGACCCACATTTCTATAAGGCAACAACCAGCTGCAGTTAAACAGTTAAACAGTGTTTGCCCCCTTTAGATAGAGCATGTGCTCTCCAGTTCACCAGTCTCTGCCCCCGTGCCCCCTAACCCAGCCTATTCTGTCCCTCACATTGATAGCAGATTTCAGTTGTCATTTATCATTGCACTTGCGCTGTGTTTTTCTTATAAAAGTTATAGAGGAAAACTCAGTTTACTAATTTACATTACCTCCCGGGCAACTGAAGATACCTGGGTTTGCAGAGCTTGTACTAGACAGTATGGAAAGTGCATCACGTAGGAAGAGTAGATGGCACCCATGAAGGCTTAGTGGCACCAATACCCCAGGCTGCCTCTTCCTAGCCTATAAGCCCGGTTAATACAGTCTTCCCACATACTCCAAACATCCTCCTTTTCTGCCCTTACTTTCCACCAAGACTATGTCAGCCAGCTTACCGGGGCTCTGTGAAATGCTGGCTCAATCTTTCTCTGCTAGTTGGAGGCACAAACGTGCTGGGAAACAGTTCTTACTGCCAACACCACCAACAAAAAGGGTAGCTCCAAAGTTGCTTCAAGGGACCTGAGGACCCTTTTCTCTCCTAACACTGTGAGGGCTGGGCTAGGCTTTTGCACAAGTGGGAGTCTCAGAGGCCCCAAATATTCCCTCACCCTCCGTTGAATCCCTACACCCAAAATATTAGGTTGAACCATATGATATTGTCAATATTTGCCCATTTTTTTAACCTATAAAAAATGATAATTTCATGTAGTTCAACCTAATAGCTCTATGAGCAGCCCTGCCATAGTTCCCAGAATTCTCATATTAATCCTCTTTTAGGATAAGGCTGCTGCTAATATATAAACATTATTTAGGAAGGTGATATTAGTAAAGCTTCAGTAAAGAAAGGGAATTACATTAGAATTATATGATTTTACTTTAGCAGATAATTAAAAAATTTTAGAGCTATTTAGAAATTTAGTCTAACCATCTCATTTTACAGATAAGGAAACTGAGGCCTACAGAGATGAAATAACTTCATTTTGTCCATATTTTATTTACCTGCCCCACTTACCTCAAAAAATGATTTGAAATTATAGCAAATGTACCATACTAATGCAAAATGTTACTAATAGGGGAGCTGGGTGCAGGGTATATGGGAACTCTCTGTAGTACCAGGAAATTTTTCTGTAAATCTAAAATTGCTCTAAAAAATAAATTTATTTTTTAAATGATTTGAAGTGTTTTATGATTAAAACCCCCAAAAGCCCCATAAAACTTAAACTCACTAAAACAAGAATAAGAGGGATAGAATACAGAAAAATTATATCAGGAATCTTTCTGAAATTGAGATTTAGTTCTGAGCTTCCTCAAGATGCAATTCAGCACCCTTTTATTAACACACTGTCAGATCAGCCAGAGAATAAACTAGCAGAGCTCCAAAAGAAGGGTAGGTTTCAATGTCCCTCAGAAAAGGAAAAGGTCAATAGCTGGCAAATGGTAACAGACTGGATTGCATTCAAATGAGATAATGGATGTCAGTGTGCTTTGTAAACTGTAAACCACTGAACAGATGTTATATTATTACTGCAGGAACAGGAAAAATATTCACTTCTTTTGTACATTAATTTATCCCATAAACACTCATGAATTCCAGTTCAACATTGGGCAGTCAGCCACAGTGATATGGAAATGAACAAGACCGACTTCCTCCTTTTGCTAGGAATCAGACCAGGAAGGGCAGTAACCTCTGAACCTAGGGTGGAAAGTGACAGAACAGTGATATAAATTATGTACTGAGCTTCCCTTCATCGAAAATACTCCAACAGGAGTATTTAAACACAGTTTAAAATAGAAGCAACACCATCTATACTTGGAGTAGAGGTGTAAATGCAGCAAGGACTAAGATGTGGACTGGTATTATTAAATAGAATCTGTCACTTAAAGCGAAAAAGGAAAATCACTTGAGGGCACAAACATTTTATTTCCTGAGCAAAGAAACTATATATATTTGTCTGCAGAGACCATTTCTGTTCCTTAAAAATTAGCATGCAGCTCCTTATATAAATCTCGTAGGTGGGGCCTCTCTCTCTCCCCTCCTCCCACATCTCTGGCCTCTCCCTTCAGTCTCCTTTGCTAGCTCCTCCTCATCTCCCCAACATTTAAAGGTTGGAGGTCCCAGGGCTCAGGCTTCAGACCTGTTCCTCATCCCCATTTATTTCCTAGGTAATCTCATCCAGTTCATGGCTTAAAATAGCACCTATACACCCATGACTCCCAGTGTTACGTCTCCAGCCCACACTTCCCTCTGGAAATTCACACTCCTATACATTTCTACACGAAATCCAAACATCTACTTAACTTCTCCACATAGATGTCTAACAGGCTTCTCAAAGTTAACTTGTCCTAAAGTGAACTCCTGCTCTTCCAATCTTTCCCATTTCAGTAAACGGCAACTCCATCCTTCCAGTTGCTCAAGCCAAAAGCCTTACAGTCATACTTACTCCATTCTCTCACACTCTATAACCAATCCATCAGCAAATCCTGCTGGCTCTACCAGATCCTATCGCTTTTTGACCCCTCACCACCACCACCCTGAGCCAAGCCACTCTCTCTTGCCTGGTGTGGTGGCTTCAAGGTATGCCCACAAATTCTTTGATACTCCTCCTCCTCACAAGAAGCCTAAGTCTCTTCCCTTGAGTGTGAGCTGGAATAAAGTAGAAATGACTTCCAAGACAAGGTCCTAAAAGGCACTATAGCTTCTGTCTGTCTCTCTCTTTCTCTCTTTCCCCCTCTCTCTGACGTGTCCTCAAGAGACTCAGGTAGCCCTGTGAAGAGGCCCAGTGGTAAGGGACCATCTTGGGAGCAGATCAGCCATCAGCTTGACTGCAATCTCCTGAGAGACCCTGAAGCAGAAACACCCAGCTAAGCTGCTCCCAGATTTCTGACCTACAATTGTATAAGATAATAAATAATTATTGTTTCAAACTGCTAAATTTGGGGGTAATTCCTTGCACAGCAATAGATAAGTAATACATCTGTATTACTGCAAAATCTTCCTAGATGGTAGGATGCTTCCACCCTTGTTTCCAAAATTTGTTTTTTTCTCAACAGAATAGTCAGAGTGATCCTTTTAAAACAGTGATAGATTACGCCACTCAGAACTCTCCAATGTCTACTCAGAGTGAAAACCGAAATCAATCTTAATTATTTAGATTAGGCCTACAGGGTCCTAATTATTTTATCCCAGCCTCCAATTGTTTTAATTCCATTTCTTACTCCTCTCCTTTTTGCTTACACCCCTCCAGCCACACAGCCCTCCTTGCTGTATGTGCTTGGAACACACCAAGCCACACACACTCATCTCAGGCCCTCTTTCTTGTTATCTTCATGATTCACTCCCTTACCACCTTCAGATCTCTGTTCAAATGTCGCCTTTTCAGTAAGTTGTTCCCTAACCACCCAGTATAAAATACCACCACTCCTTCACACACACTGGTATTTTTATTTACCTTACCATGCTTTACCTGACCCTATCTGATTATTATGTGTAATACACCTATCAGAATGTAAATTTCCCAAGTGCAAGAACATTGTTTTATTGCCTGCTATAGTCCCAGCTCCTAAAACAGTGCCTGATATATGGCAGGTACTCATTACATATTTGACTGACTGATTGAATGAACATAAGGACATTAGGTAACATGGTCCATATCATCAATGGTCTCGCAAAATGCTGACAGTTCTATAACCTTCTAAAAGGTAAAAAAACAGGGCCGGCCCCGTGGCTTAACAGTTAAGTGCGCGTGCTCCGCTGCTGGTGGCCCAGGTTCGGATCCCGGGTGCGCACCGAGGTACCGCTTCTCCAGCCATGCTGAGGCCACGTCCCACATACAGCAACTAGAAGGATGTGCAACTATGACATACAACTATCTACTGGGGCTTTGGGGGAAAAAATAAATAAATAAAAAAGTTATAAAAGGTAAAAAACAGATCATGTAGTTTGTATAGCACTTTACTCTCTCACAACAATTATTTGCAATCTTCATAAAAAACCTTTTGAGATAAGATTATTGTCCTCATTTTACAGACAAGAAAACTGAGGTTCAAAAAATGGAAGGGATATAACTGGTCAGTGGCAGAGCAAAGATTGAACCCCAATCTGCTCCCACACCCTATGTCCTCTCCATTAGGCTGCCTCCTAAATCATGAAATATGAAATCACAGCTCTGTGAGGGACACTTCCTGAAAGGTGTGAAATGATGAGGTCTAGGTCTACAGCTCTCTGATGGAAAAGGAGCAAAGAAAGGTACAGAGTGACTGAAGGAATAGAAGGCTAGCAGCAGGGTCTAGCCTGGGTTCTGTCTTAAACTCACTCTATACATTTGGGAACATCAATTCTCCTTTCTAAAGAAGTCTTCTCAGTAAAATGTGCATCATAATCCTGGCCTCCATAACTCAAGAGCTAATGTAAAGACCAATTCAACAGACATTTAACAAACCCAAAGGCAACTTAGTGAAATTATCACATGCTCTGGGGACAGACAGCCTAGAATTCATTTCCCAGCTCAATTCACGTATTAGTTGTGGGCTCTAGGCAAACTGATCTATGAGTGCCTCGGTTTCTTCAAGCATAAAACGTGAAGATCTGGAACCCACCTTAAGGAACTGCTGTGAGGATTAAACGGGCCTTTACATGTAATGCACTTGACATTTAGTCACTTTATGACTATTCAGTAAATATGAGCTATTATTATTATCATCATGTGCCAGATCCTGGGATATAGAGATGAAAAAGGCAAGGCATAACGCCCCAACAAGCGCACGGGTGTAAAAGAGGGGCAGGAAAAGTAACTCGGTGCAATGAGTGCAAAAACCCAGCAGCGAGATTAAGTGCGCCTGCAGAAAGCGATTGGGAAAGGTTTCCGAGGAAGTGATTGAGTTGGGTCCCGAAGAATCAAGAGTTCCAGAGCGCGGCGGCGGGTGGGACTGGGCTTTCGGACAGATCACGTGCCATGCCCCAGGAGCAGAGGGAGCCGCAAACTCTGGGACCGGGAGCCAGACGGGCAGGAGAGCGCAGCGCCATATCCTGACAACCTGGGGCTCCTCGGCTATTGGATACGAGGGTCGGGAAGATCCCTTTCGGCGCGGACTGGAGCCCAGAGCGGTGGCGGCAGCAGGATGGGTCCCAGCCCCTCTCTGGGCCTCGGGTTCCTCCCGGGGAACGGGAGGCCGCTGCCCGAACGAGATTCCCTAGGGCGCCCTAGGCGGGCCGGTCTCTAGGCCTCGGACCGTTAACCCGGGCACCTCCCGCCTGCCTTTGAGGCCCCACCTCACCACGCGCGGCTCCCGTGGATTCCCAGCCTGCTGGTCAGCGCCGGGGCGGCTGAAGCTACCGCTAAGGCCCGGCCAGGGGCGGGGGCCCACCACCCGGCTGGGCCCAGACCCCGCCCCCCAAACTCCCGCCCTTTCGCAGGGCCCCGCCCCGCCGGGTAGCGCTCCTATAGGCGGACTGCGCGGCTCAGGGGGCTTCCCGCCATGTTGAGTAGTGGCAGCCAATTTACTAGAGCGGCCCAGATGGAAAGGGGGATTGTATTAAGAGATGTAAAATTCCCTCGCCAGAAATGGAGACAGCCACAGTCACTGGATTCGAGCAACGGAAGTTTTGGTAACAGAAAAAAAACTTGCCCTCAATCATCCCCCTTTTGGCTTCGGGGCTACACACTGCGCATGTGTTTCGGCACCTGGTTCTAAGTGCGCCTGCGCAATGCTCAGTCCACAAACTCGAGTACAGTTGACAACTGCGTGAAGAGTAAGGTGACCCGCTACTGGGTCGCTATAGACAGAGCGACCGGTTCTGGAGTTTTCTCACCTTCAGACCCCCGAAGCCTAAGGCAGCCTCAGGCAATAGTCACAGCATAGTCACTTAATGTCATTTTTCGCCTACATGTGTTTGCACGAGGTATTCTCTTTGCCTGAATGCCCTGCATCTATCCGGAGAACTGCAGTTTGTCGAATTTTCTGCGTAAACCTGCTTCTTTTAAAGGACTCTCTCTTTTGTGACCCAGGCGTTATGCCCATAGCGTTTTGTGTATAAATTATCAATGCGCTTTCTTAGAGTTGTAAATTCTATTTACTTGCCTCTCTTTTGCACTCAGTGGTTCTAAATTTTTAGCTGGGATTTTAAAAACAGAAACTGGGGAACTTTTTAAAATGCTGACTCTCGGATTCTGCCGCTAGAGAGTCAGTAAACCGTGGTGGAGCCCAGGAATCTGCATTTCGGCAAATACCCTAGGTGATTCTGATGCATCGGGAACACATTTTGAGAAGCACTGCCTAAGATTGTGCATCTCTAGCACCCAGAACAAGGCTTAGGTACAAAATAGGTGCTCATTAAGTGCTAAGTAAATGGACGGATGGATGAATGGATAGCTGGAGTGAAACAGGCAATCCACAGCCAAAGGGAACCTGAGAAGGGAACACTTTAATAACAGCTGTATTGTATCTTTTCTGCTGTGAGAACAACCAAAGAAAGTTCTTAACAGTTACTCATAGAAAAAGAGAAAGTAAGTGGAGGGGAAAGGGGAGAAGGGAGAACACTGATTCTGAAAGGCGCCAGACACTGGACAGAGAAAAAGATGTAAAGAATCAGTGGTGTGGGAATCCACTCCAGGGAAATACTCGCGCAACAGGTACTGTGCAAGAATGTTCCCTACAACAGTATTTGGAACGGAGAGAAACAACCTGAATGTTACACACATTCAGAAAAGGTTTTCTGCCTCAGGGCCTTTGCACCTACTTTGCCCTCTACCTAGACCAATTTTCCCCCAGCTATTGGCTTAGCTGATACTTTCCCCTCCTTCAGGTCTCAGCTTAAATGATGCTTCCTCAGCTAGGTCTTCCCTAACCATGCTTTCTAAAGTATTACCCTATCATTTTCTATCACAGCACTCTGTTTCTTTCATAGTACTTTCCACTTTCTGTTTGTTTGTTTACCTATTATCTTTCTCCCCCTCTAAAGTTTAAGCTTCATGATGATAGGAGACTATGTCTGACTTATTCCTAGCCTTTAGCACAGAGCCTGACACATCGTAGGTGCTGAATAAGCATCCATTGAATGAATGAATCAAGTCAGCCTCAGTGTCACAAAGGTTAATAACATAAAATCCATCAGCAAACTACACAATACATTTTAAGACTGTGAGGAATAAACATAGGTTTCAGACTACCAAGACATACCAATAAAGGGTAAACGGAGGGGCCAGCCCAGTGTGGTGGTTCAGTTCGCATGTTCCGCTTCAGCGGCCTGGGTTCACCAGTTAGGATCCTGGGTGTAGACCTACTCACCACTCATCAAGCCATGCTGAGGCAGCATCCCATATCGAAGAGCTACAACTCTACAACTATGATACACAACTATGTACTGGGGCTTTGGGGAGAAAAAAAAAAAGAGGAAGAGAGAGGGTAAATGGAGTAGAAGGGGATTAAAACCAAACAGTAATATTTGATCTTTGTAAAGGGAGATTTGTTCCTTCATTCTCTTATTCATTCACCTAGCAAACATTTATTGAACATCTATTATGTACTAGTATTGAATAATGAATGATACTATGTATTAATAGCGACTTGGAAATTGTTTTAAATATAGTAAAGTAGTACAATTGGGTATTTTGTCTGGGCCAGAGCAGAAAGTGAAGTTAACTGATGTGTGAAAGTGGGTAACATTCCCCCCAGACGTTCCCTAGGCTCTGAGAGTACATCAGCCTTCAAATATCCTACAAAGTGCCAGAAACATTTGGGACAAACAAACAAGTGTTCATACACATCACTTGAATTGCTTGGGGCTTGAGAGCCCTATGGGAAAAGACTTAATGCAGACACAATTAGAATCTGGCCATGTTCAAACCTGTCTGATAAACCAGAGCGGGGAGAAGGCCTCAAAGGAGTGTGGATTGGAGGGAGAGATAATGGATCAGTTGAAAAAAAACCAACCCTGGTCCCCTCCAGAAGAACTGAGCTTCTTCCTTTATGTCCTAAATCTCTAGGAACATGCTTTACATCCTAACCCTCTCCCAGGGCTATAATGTGGATCCTTCACCCCAGCCTCGCTCATTATTTATAGATAGTCCCCCTGTTGCATGCCAAGAGGCTGCCTGGGCTGACTGACTGTCTTTCTTTTTTAAATTGTATATGTGAAATTTCAAAGTAAGGTGCTAACAAAACATATATGTATTTTTTCCAATAGCCTAAAATCTGTTTTAAAGTTCTTAAATCCCTTATCTATGGAGTCAAGAGAGTAGAGGATAGAGAATTTGTATGGAGATATTTCTGACTATGAGTCCCCACTCTGCTTGGGGAACATTGCCTGGGAAATCCAGCACCAAGAGACAAGCCTGGTAACTGTTTGTTTTGGTGGCAGACCCAGGAGAGTGCTGCTATGCTGGAGTTGGCCTGCTCTCCAGAGCTGTTGTCAAGGAATGTTTTCTGTAGGCCAGATGTGGGCTAAGTAAGAGAAAGAGAGCCTGGATAGGCCCATCTTGCGTCCTGTTCAGTAGGGCCTCCTAGAGGGATAAAGGGACAAAGAAAGAAAGAAGACAAATGACCATTGGTAATAGAGATGTCTTTGCTAAAGGAAGTGCAGGAGAGGAGCCCAGCAGAGAACCCCTGAAGAGCCTATAAAAGCACCCAATGATGCTTTGATGATGGACGGGAACAACTGTAAACATCTGCCAGACCCAGAAAGCACAAAGCCAGCTACAATACTAGTTCAAAGAAGACTTTCCCCCCCTTTCCTCATCTTTCTCTCCATGTCAACACCTTGAGTGACTGAATTAAGCTGAGGATGACAGAGGGGAAAAATTAAGGAAAAAACCAACCCCCTTCCCCTCTTTCTCACTGCTAACAGTCTGAAGCAAAGCCGGGGGCACCCAAAGGATATAGTCTCTTGTAGTACGTCGTGAACAACCTCCTGCTGTCCATCTGAGTTCATTCATTCATCATGAAACAAATACTGATTGAGTGCCTACTATGTGCCAAATCCTGAGCTAGAGACTGGGAGAGACCCAAAGAACAAAAACACAGGGATCCTGCCTAGAGCCTCAGTTCTCAGACTCATGTGGGAGACAGGCGAGCAAACAAGTTTCACACACATACAGTGTGGCAAATTCTATAATGAGAGAGTGGCTGGCTTCACAGAGACAGTGACATTATAACCTGATTGTGGGATAAATCTGCTGTGCAGACAAAGGCAGGAAGGGCATTCCAAGCAGAAATGTGTGCAAAGCACAGTGGTGTGCAAGAGCTTGGGATGTTTGGGGAATGCTGGGAATTTCTTCTGGGCACTCCTCTTGATGATTCTGCCCCTTGGTTGGGTTGTATGAATTTCCTTGGACTGGATAAATAGATAATAATGCAATCTCTCCATCAGCTGGATATTTTCCCCTAGTCCTGACCCTGCCTCAGTGGGCAGGTCTCATTCTAGTCCTAACCCTTTCCCACTGACCAAGTCAAGCTCTGAGTAACCAACTCACCCTTGCTTGATATTTCTCGAGGTGAGTAGCATCTTTTCACCACTGGTCAGGGCTTGTGTTCAGTGACAGCTCCCAGAGGACCAGATCTTCTTCTTCCTCAGAAAATGAGCCCTTAGAGCTGGCCCCGTGGCGTAGCAGTTAAGTGCTCGCACTCCGCTGCTGGCGGCCCGGGTTCTGATCCCGGGCGTGCACCGATGCACCGCTTGTCAAGCCATGCTGTGGTGGCGTCCCATATAATGTGGGGGAAGATGGGCACAGATGTTAGCCCAGAGCCAGTCTTCCTCAGCAAAAAGAGGAGGATTGGCACGGATGTTAGCTCAGGGCTGATCTTCCTCACAAAAAAAAAAAAAAAAAGAAAATGAGCCCTTAATTATATTCTAACCTGAGAATTTATCCACTGCCTCATGTGACACAGCAACTAAACTCTAAGATTTTGACAGGAACCAGGCAGAGGAACATGGCAGAAAGAACACTGGGCTTGGAGGCCTGGCTTTGAACTCACCTGGGTTTGAACTCCTGGCTCTGCCTTGTGTCCTGGAGCAATCCATTCCCCTCTCTGAGCCTCACATTCCTCAGCTGCAAAATGGAGATAATAATACTTATCTACTAGGGTTCTTATGTGCAGAGTGGGAGATAAAATTAGATGAAGGGAGGGAGGAGTGGAAGGAGTCCAGCAGGAATCTGAAGTTTCTGAGCTCAAGAACAACAATAAGGTTTCCAGGTCCCTAACTATGTTTTCTTCCTTTTTTGGTGAGGAAGATTGGCCCTGAGCTAACATCTGTGCCTGTCTTCCTCCATTTTGTATGTGGGATGCCGCCACAGCATGGCTTGATGAGTGGAACTCGCGAACCCCAGGACTCCAACGTGGAGCATGTGAACTTAGCCACTATGCCGCCAGGCTGGCCCCTGGGTCCCTAAGTATTAACAGTGGTTACCTCTAAGGAGAGAGATTGGGGATCAGTGAGGAGGTGACTTTCTCTTTTAATTTTATAATCTTTGGTATTGTTTGATTTATTTTATAATTAACATGGTTTAATTCTGTAATTAAAATTTATTCAGTATAGAAATCATGTTCCCATAAAAAGCTTTTTAAAAACTTATATGCAGGCCGGCACCGTGGCTTAGCGGTTAAGTGCGCGCGCTCCGCTGCTGGCGGCCTGGGTTCGGATCCCGGGCGCGCACCGAGGCACCGCTTCTCTGGCCATGTTGAGGCCGTGTCCCACATACAGCAACTAGAAGGATGTGCAACCATGATATACAACTATCTACTGGGGCTTTGGGGGAAAAATAAATAAATAAAAATTAAAAGAAAACTTATATGCATAGAGTCATCTGGGAGACTGGTAAGAGTGGTTGCTTCTGGAAAGGACTGGAAAACCTGGGGTCTGGGGTGGGAGGGAGATTTTTCCTGTGTATTCTTTTGTACTGTTTGAATTTTTTTCATCATGAATTTGTATTACTTTTCTATCTAATATGTATTACTTTTTAAAAGAGTTTTAAAATAAAGAAAAAATATTTTAAATAAAGAATAAAAGTGAAAAATATATTATTACTTTGTTCATGTCCCATACCTGCAACAGACAGAAACACGCTTACACCCATACAGTTTCCAGATTGTGGTGTTTGCAGCCCAGTAGGATGGAGTGACCTAGGCCCACGCTCAAACAAGGTGCAGTTCCTGAGGAGCTCAGCTGGGGGAGCCCTTGAGGGCTCACTAGAGAAGAGCCTGGAGCAGTGGCAGTTCCTGGGGAGTTTGAACAACACAAACCAGAATGATCGCTGGGGGAGGATTAGGCAGCCCTGCTCTTGCCTGGCTCTCCAGGCTCCCTCGATAGGGATGGCCCAGGCCCCATACGTTAGAAGGAGCACAGATGGAGGGTCAGAGACTCTGGGCCCTCCTCCTGGCTAACCCCTAACCTGCAGGGTGATACCAAGAAAGGGCAGTTCTCCCTTGCTGTGGGAAGAGCACGGATTTCAGAGTCAGGTGTCTGGGTTGAGTCCTACTTCTGTCATTTCTAGCTATGTGACCTTGTGCCAGTCACTTCACTTCTCTGAGACTGAATTTTCTCATTTGTGAAACACGGACAATATTAACAACAGAATCTTTTTTTTTTTTTTAAACTATAATTTATGGAGCACCTACTATATGCTGGTCACTGAAAGAAAGGTACTTTATATACATAAATACATTTAGTTCTGATAACCAGTCTGTGAAGCTGATATTTTTATCCTCATTTTACGGGTAAAGAAACAGGGTTCAGAGAAGTGATATTTTTTAAATGTAAATAACAGCTAACATTTATGTAGTGCTTACTATGCATGAGACACTGTTCTAAGAACTTTACTCACTATTTAACTAATAACAACTCTATGAGGTAGGTATATTATTATTATTTTCGTTTTATACATGAGGAAACTGAGGCACAGAGATTAAATAATTAGCCTGAGATTACACAGCTGATGAATCAGGGAGCCAGGATTCGAAGGCAGGTAGCCCAGCTCTTAATCATTAAGTTACAAATCAGACAACTCTCCTGCTTCAAACCCTCCATTGGGTTTCCCACTGCCCTAAAAATAAAATCCAACATCCTCTCTCTGGCTTGCAAGGCCATACTCCATGTGGTCCTGGCATGATCTGACCTCATCTCCTTTCACTCTTCCACTTACTCGCTCTGCCTCAGCTGCACCAACTTCTCATGGCTCCCCAGATGTGCCAAGCACATTCCTGTCTCAGGAGCTTTGCATTTGCTGTTTCCTCCACCTGAAATGATCATCCTCCAGACCTTTGTATGGTTCCTTCCCTCACTACATCTGGCTCTCTGCTCAAACGTCACCTCGTTAAAGAGACATTCCTATCTAAAATAGACATCCCTTTGACCCTGCTTAATTTTTCTTCACAGCACTTAGAATTCTCTGAAATTATGCATTTGTTTGCTTGTTTGTCTGTCTCTTCCACTGGAATGTGAGCACAGACTTGGTGCTCTTGTCCACTGCTAGATATCCAGTGCTCAGGCCCAAGACCTACCACATGTCAGGCACCCAATATATAGTTGCTGGATAATTAAGTACATAAATGAAGGAATACCCAAGGTCACCCAACTGGTTAGTGACAGAGCCAGGATGAACCAAGTTGTCTGATCCTGGAGCCTCTGCTGTGAGCCACTGTGCTGTGCTGGACTGACTCCGAGAGATCTCGGGAGGTTCAGATAGCATAACAGTTCTGAAACCACTTTGAAAATTGCTAAGTCCTTGAAAAAAAGCAAAGGATTATTATTATTATTCAGTTCACTGTTTGCTTATCTATGAGATGGAGATAATACTACTCTGGCCTGCCGACTTGATGAGGACATTTTGTGGCGTGCCAATGAGATAATTGACGGGGAAACATGTATAAGAGTTAGAGGGTCTACATGGTAGAAGGGACTGTAAAGATTATTCCCACGCCAGTGGCTTCCCAAGGCTCCCATCTTCCACCTCAAGTTTGACATTAATATTGCTGACAGGAGAGGAGGAGGTAGGGGGACATGTGGGACCGAGGGACTCTGCATCCCAGTAATTAAACATGTTGGGACTGAAGTGCTGCCAGCGGCAGCATCTGGTTGCAATTACCAGAGGGGACCGAAGTGATTAGTCACCTTTATAGTGAGAGCCAGGCTGGTCCCCTGGGCTCCTCCCTGGAGAGGGCCTTCTAAGCAAGCTCAGAATCCCCTTTCCCTGCTCCCACCCCATCTCTGGAGCTCCCTGGTCCTCAAACAATAGCCCCTGCTCTGAGACTGACTCCTCCATGTCCCCAGGTCCCAGCCCATTGGATGAGACCTTGACTGAAAGCCAAGAATACTGTAATTGCCCCCACCACCCTTTCACTTCTTGTGTTTCTAGAAGCCAGGTTAGGATTCTTTTGTATAAATATGTCAAAGTAGGAATCAGGCTTAAAAAGTAATTTAACCTTTCTGAACTTTGATCTCTTCATCTGTAAAACGGGGGTACTAAGAGTACCTTCATCATAGGATTGTTGTGGAGATAAATATGATAAAAATGCCATGGGATACAAAGACCAGAGTCTAGTTTACTAGAGTAAGTGCTCGATAAAGTGTAGCAATTATTATCTTCCAGGTGCTAGGCTAATCACTTTTTATGATTCATTTCATTGACTCCCCATAAAAACCCTGTGAGGTGGGTACTGTCATGATACGTGTTCAGAGTTTCAAAGAGGTTTAGAGGTTTCCAAAGATCACATAATGCACTAAACCATATAGCAGAACCAGGATTCAAAACCAGCTCTGTCTCCAGAGTCCTGGCTCTTGATCAACCATGTGTAGGGGCATCTTGGTTGTTTGATTCATTCATCCCTTCATTTATTCACTCACTCAAGCTTACAAAGTGCCTAATAAGTGGCAAGATGGAATCCCCTGCCTTTAAGGAGCTCAGGGCCCAGCGGGGAAGGCATGATATGTCCACAAGTAACTACGCTTTTGAGTAGAAAATGATGGCTTTTGTATATAAGGGCCAGTTAGAGATTCATTCATCCATACAGCACATACTGAGAATCTGCTATGTGCTGGGCCCTGTGCCCAACACTGGGAATAATTGAAAGATAAATATGGTACAGTCTAGTCATAATCTAATGGTGGAAACAGACATGTAAATAAATTATTACAGTTATAAGGAATTAAGTTATAGTTTTTAAAAATATGAAAAAAGTACACAGAGTGGAAGAAATGAACAGTGCTCGAGATGGGGCAGAAGCAGAACTGAATAATCTTTGAGCTGCCAAAGTGGAAAGGGGTACAGAAAATGATGGCAATTCAGGAGTGTGTATTTTCTGGTGGATGAGAGGAAGCTTCATGGAGGAGAGGGCGCATGTGTTGGCACTTTTCAATGGGTACGTTTTAGAGAGAGGGAGGGTTGGGACAGAGATCCTGGAGACCTGGAAGCCAGGCATAAGGGAATTATAGATGGACAGGCAGGGAGGAGGACTGAGACAGTGAGGCAGCGGGGATGGAGAGGAGGGAGGAATGCCAGAAAAGACTGTTAAAGTGGGACAGGTCAAAAGGAAAGCCAAGTGTTGTGAATCTGGGCAACTGGAGGGATAGCAATGAATTCAGCTCTTCCTTAAAGCTCCCCACAAAAGTGCCTGGTGGTGCATTGGTCCTTCGAGATGGGAGGTGGAGCTCTACTGAGTTTTCTGACCTAGGAGCCCTAGATGAAGCTTGAAATGGACAAATTATGCTGTTGTGCTCTGAAGATCAGTGAGGATATGGGAGCATCACCACGAAAAGGCTAGTCAGGCACCTGGACACCCCAGCTGTGAGTTTCATCTTCTTTGATTCATCAAACACTTACTAAGCTCCTACTCTGTGCCAGTTTATGCTGGGAAACCTATCTGGTGAGTACACCTGATCTAGAGTCCACCAGGTTTAGAGTACAAACAGATCTCTATTAGGTAGGCTCAAAGAATCTCAGCTTAAGAAGGAAGCCCACCTGACTACTGCTTCTACTGTGGCTGTACTTCTTACAGTGTGACAAGTGTTGTAATAAAATGTACAAGAAGGAGTAATTGGCTCTGTCTGGGGATCAGGGAAGGCTTCCAGAAGGAGGTGAATTTCAGCTTAAGCTCTCAGGATGAGGAGGACTTCTGCAGTTGTGGGAGTAAAAGGAGGGTATTGCAGGTGAAGGAAATACCTTTCTCCCAGGAGTCCAGCTGGAATTCAGACTTCTTCCAGAGCTACCAGAAAAGCATCAGGTGGGAAATCATTTTTCCAGTTTCCTGCAGGGGCCGCTGCTGCCCCAAGCTGGGGCTGCCACCTCTGGACTCAGCCAGTGATTTCCAACAAAACTCTGAGTCTGTCTTTGCTGGGGTGGTGGTGAGGTAGACCCTGGACCTGCCTCCATTCAAGGAGCGGGCTCAGGGGTGGCAGTGCCCCCCGGAAGCCTGAAGAAATGATCTGAGCTCAGTCATGGCATCGGGAGGAGGAGGGTAGTGGGTACCGATATTCTTCTGTCTCTGGGTCACCGTAAGTTTATTAAAATAAAAGAAACTGTGGGTAAATGCTGCCATCTGTGCTGCCCACCCCCACCAACAACAAATCAGGCCCCAGACTAGATGCAGGGGTTGAAACTACTTTAAAAACACCCCAAGGACTTAACTGAAAACTCACACTCCCCATGCTTCGGGGGCTTAAGATCCTTGAGCTCATTCCTCAGCATCTCTCCTCAGGAAGGTGGGGTGGGCTGTCCTGTGAGGTGGAGGTGAAGACCCCTGAGTCGGCTCCACAGACTGAGAGGCCCCCTAAGCTCGGAGTCCCGCTGTGGGGCTCTGTGCCAAGAGCCCCCATGAGCCACGGCCTGGAAAGGGCAGCAGTGATTTTTTTCACATAAATATATCGCACTTAAATGAGTTTAGACAGCATGACATCAGAGAGTAATTAAATTGGTTTGGGTTGGAATTCCGTTTTCAATTCCTGAGTTCAGGTTTGTAAAAGATTTTTCTGAGCACCTGCAGGCGTGTGTGTGTGTATGTGTGTGTGTGTGTGTGTAAGTATTTTCACTGGAAAGGATTCAAAACTTAAAAAAAAAAAAAAAAAACTGGAGCACACAGGCAGCATTACGCCATTCTTCCTTCTTGGAAAAATCCCTCAGCCTTATACAAGCCTCCTTCAAGCCCTCAGTCAGTTGTGCAGGAGAAAGGGGGCGGTCGGCTTTCTCCTTTCAAGAACGAGTTATTTTCAGCTGCTGACTGGAGACGGTGCACGTCTGGATACGAGAGCATTTCCACTATGGGACTGGATACAAACACACGCCCGGCAGACTTAAAGAGTCTCAGACTGAGGAGAAAGCCTTTCCTTCTGCTGCTACTGCTGCTGCTGCTGCTTTTGAGGGTCCACTCCTTTCATGGTTTTTCCTGCCAAACCAGAGGCACCTTCGCTGCTGCCGCCGTTCTCTTTGGTGTCATTCAGCGGCTGGCCAGAGGATGAGACTCCCCAAACTCCTCATTTTCTTGCTTTGGCACCTGGCTTGGCTGGACCTGGAATTCATCTGCACTGTGTGGGGTG
The DNA here is from genome assembly GCF_020826845.1 of Diceros bicornis minor. Classification (NCBI taxonomy): domain Eukaryota; kingdom Metazoa; phylum Chordata; class Mammalia; order Perissodactyla; family Rhinocerotidae; genus Diceros; species Diceros bicornis. Next base: position 24,271,873 of record NC_080758.1, read on the forward strand.
CCCCTGACTTGGGCCAGAGACCCCAGGGGGCCAGGCCAGGATTGGCCAAAGCAGAAGCCAAGGAGAGGCCCCCTCTCGCCCGGAACATCTTCAGGCCAGGGGGTCACAGCTATGGTGGAGGGGCCACTAGTGCCAGGGCAAAGGGGGGCACCGGGCAGACAGGAGGCTTGACACAGCCCAAGAAGGATGAACCCAAAAAGCTGCCCTCCAGATTGGGTGGCTCTGAACCCAAGCCAGGACACCTTCCCCAGACAAGGCAGGCTGCAACGCGGACTGTGACCCCAAAAGGACAGCTTCCCGGGGGTAAGGCACCCCCAAAGGCAGGATCTGTCCCCAGCCCCTTCCTGCTGAAGAAGGCCAGAGAGCCTGGGCCCCTGCGAGAGCCCAAGGAGCCGTTCCGCCCGCCCCCCATCACGCCCCATGAGTACATGCTCTCGCTGTACAGGACGCTGTCCGATGCTGACAGAAAGGGAGGCAACAGCAGCGTGAAGTTGGAGGCTGGCCTGGCCAACACCATCACCAGCTTTATTGACAAAGGGCAAGGTGAGGGGGCGGGGTGGCAGGGGCACGGCTCAGAGGGAGGGGCATCTGCATGCATGGAGGGGCCTTTCAGAGCCCTGACACTGCACTGGTGGGAGATGTGCGTGCATCTGGCCTGGGGTGGTATCTGGGACGTATTTCATACATACCAGGTCCCAGGCTGCTGGCATGTTAGAGCTGGAGGGCACCTGGGAATCACCAAGTCCAATTCCTGCAAGTTGCAGAGGGGCTAACTGAAGCCTGGAGAGGAGACAAGACCAGCCAGTTGGTGGCAGAGCTGGGGACCAGACTCTAAGACTCTTGACTACCAGGCCATGTTCTGTTCCTATGTGAGTTGGCCAAACTTTCCAGGCTCCAGGGGTTTGTAGTTTTTCTCAGATGGCAGAGAGAGAAATGAATCTCTAGATACCCATGGTTCTGCAACTTTCTTTCAGGCTAGGGGGCAGAGGAGGCAGGATAGTTGAAGACAGTAAACAAGGCATCTTGGAGTCATGGAACGACATTTAGACACAGGGAGTAGGGGAGCAGACTTAGGATCTAACTCACAATGTGACCTTGGGAAAGTCTCTTCCCCCTTTGGGGGTCTCAGTTTTCTCATCTGTACAACTATATGGGGGTTAGACTGGGAGATTTCTGAGAGCCTATCAAATATGGAACCTTTATGTCCTGTCCTAAACACATATCATTTTTATCATTAACCCAGGAGAATATCTGCTCCCCTCACTTCTCCCTCTGTCCACCTAGCATTACTGTCTTGCCTTTTTCTCTCCACTTGCTGTGTGATCTTAGCAAGTCCCTTCCCCTCTCCTGGCCTCAGTTTCTCCATAGATGTGAAGAGGGAGGTGGATCACTGATTGCTAGGGTTGCTTGCAGCGTGTATGCTCTGGTTCTCAGAGTCTTAGGGCTTTAGCTGGCAGGGTGGGGGAAGGGTCAGAGAGTGGGAGAGGCTCCTCATTAGAGCTGGCCTGTGGGGGATGACAGAGGGCGGGGGAGGCACAGAGGCAGCAGGTCTGGCTGAGGTGGGGGAGGTGGCCTGGCTGCCTGCCCAGCTAGGGAACGCTGTGACCCCTTGGGGGCTCATAAAATAAGTCCCTGTGCCCCCCCAGCACTAAGGGAGCCTGCAGAGGGGGAGACAGAGGGGGAGTTGGGGAGTTTAAAGGCCTAATTAGTCACTTTCTAGAGCAATATATGAATGCTTCCCAATGGCAAATTGGTATTTAGCAAGGAGGGCATGCTGATTCGGAGATACTACTGAGCTTCTTGTACGCACAAACAGCCATACATACATGCTGAATTACATACACACGTGCACACACACACACACACCTTCTTGTATATACATAGATTCTTCTTACATATATACACACGTATACATGTACATCCTTCAAATATTCACACAAGACCAATCATACATGCACGTAACATGTCACTCAAAAAGTATGTATTACATTTCATACTCACATATAAGCCCAATAATACACACATGCACACAGACTGTCACTCACACACACACACTCACATACCCAGCAGGGTAAGACACATGCACAACAAAATCATTAGACTGGGAAGCCAGGGAAATTGGATTATAGAGCAGCTTTGTCATTAACTTGCTGTGTGACCTTAGGAAAGTCAAGCCTCCTCTCTGTGCCTCATCTGTAAAACGAGAATACTAAGATCTTCTATAAGGTATCGTGGAAGCAGCTCAGGATTGGGTATAAAAAGCTCTAGGCTAGGGGCTGGCCCTGTGGCATAGTGGTTAAGTCCAGTGTGCTCCACTTCAGTGGCCTGGGGTTCGCAGGTTTGGATCCTGGGCGTGGACCTATACTACTCGTCAAGCCATGCTGTGGCTGCGACACACACACAAAAAAAGGAGGAAGATTGGCATAGATGTTAGCTCAGGGCCAATCTTCCTCGGCAAAAAAAAGCTCTAGGCTGGAGTTCCAACTCTGCTTTATCCTAGCTGAGTGACTTTGAGCAAGTCACCTGACTTCGCTGAGCCTCAGGTTCCTCCTCTGGAAAAACAGGAGTAATTAGAATACCTACCCCACCTATCTCACCAATGAGATATCATGTTAGACAACAGATGGGAGAGGGACAGGTAGCAGGCAGTTCTAAGGCTAATGGGTCTCTGATAGGAGCATCACTGACACAAACACCTAGAATCACTCAAATCACCCACAGCCACATTTACAGATAAACAACCTTACTTGGTCGGCTGTGTAGGAAGCTCACTTGTTTTGAAAAAGGCTCGCTCTCAGTGGTTTGGGTCTTGGCATCTGTCAGAGTGGGGAAGAGGTTAGAGAAAGCTCTCTTGAAGGAGAGAGAGCTATGGCCCTCCCCTGAGGCCTCGAGATGACTGGCCCTCTTGGTGAAGTTGCAGGGAATGACTTCTGGGTGTTCTCTCTAGATGACCGAGGTCCTGTGGTCAGGAAGCAGAGGTACGTGTTTGACATTAGTGCCCTGGAGAAGGATGGGCTGCTAGGGGCTGAGCTGCGGATCTTGCGGAAGAAGCCCTCGGATACGGCCAAGCCAGGGGCCCCCAGCAGCGGGCGGACTGCCCAGCTGAAGCTGTCCAGCTGCCCCAGCGGCCGGCAGCCGGCAGCCTTGCTCGATGTGCGCTCCGTGCCAGGCCTGGATGGATCTGGCTGGGAGGTGTTCGACATCTGGAAGCTCTTCCGAAACTTTAAGAACTCGGCCCAGCTGTGCCTGGAGCTGGAGGCCTGGGAACGGGGCCGGGCCGTGGACCTCCGTGGCCTGGGCTTGGACCGGACTGCCCGGCAGGTCCACGAGAAGGCCCTGTTCCTGGTGTTTGGCCGCACCAAGAAACGGGACCTGTTCTTTAATGAGATTAAGGCCCGCTCTGGCCAGGATGATAAGACTGTGTATGAGTACCTGTTCAGCCAGCGGCGAAAACGGCGGGCCCCACTGGCCACGCGCCAGGGCAAGCGGCCCACCAAGAACCCCAAAGCCCGCTGCAGTCGGAAGGCACTGCATGTCAACTTCAAGGACATGGGCTGGGACGACTGGATCATCGCACCCCTTGAGTACGAGGCCTTCCATTGTGAGGGGCTTTGCGAGTTCCCCTTGCGTTCCCACCTGGAGCCCACGAACCATGCAGTTATCCAGACCCTGATGAACTCCATGGACCCCGAGTCCACGCCACCCACCTGCTGTGTGCCCACTCGGCTGAGTCCCATCAGCATCCTCTTCATTGACTCCGCCAACAACGTGGTCTATAAGCAGTATGAGGACATGGTTGTGGAGTCTTGTGGCTGCAGGTAGCAGCACTGGCCCTCTGTCTTCCTGAGTGGCACATCCCCAGGATGCTGGTCACAAGAGCCCCTCCCTGTACTCTTGGAATCACGGAGGGGTTGGGAAGCTGCAGCCAGGAGCATCTACACAAGCCTGCATGAAAGGGGATTCCAATAGCCTTGCTCACTCTCTGAGTGGGACTTGGGCTAAAGGTCCCTTTCTATCCACAAGTCTCCCTGTCTGAGGATTTCTGCCCTTCTGCTCCTCTGACTGGCAGGGACAGGCCCAAGGAGATAGACTCTGAATGGGACTGAGATCCAGGAGATGGTGTTTTCCAATGAGACTCAGCCCACAACCTCTCCTTACCTGGGCCTGGGCCTCGTTGGCCTCTGAACTCTCCAGGGAGGGCTCCTCTTGGGAGATCCTCAGGTGCCACCTCCTCCTTGAATCACCTTTGTGCCTGGTGACTTCCTGCGCCTGGGGTAGATGAGATGCTGATTGGGCCGGGGTGGGAAAGATGGAGAGGGGGCTTGGGCAGGGATGAGGAGTGTGAGGCTATTAGACTGTTAGATTAAAATGTACATTGATGAGATTAAAATGTACATTGATGAGATAAAAAGCAAAACTGTGGCAAATTTCTTGTTTACTCCAGGGGACCCAGTGACCCCTCAAAGAATGACTGACCTAAGGAGGGAAAGTGGGTTGCCTCATGTATAAACCTGGTTTCCAGGGCCTGGTCCCCACTCCCAGTCCTGGAACCTGAAGCAGAACAGGACAGAGAATACAGGCTGAGCAGGGTCAGTGTTAACCTCTAACTCCATTCCCATTCTTTCCAAAGGCCCATTGGTCTGAAGCTCTGTCTGTTCCTTTGGGGCCTGGCAACAGAGTTAGGTTTTCTTTTTGACATTCCTTAGTCAAGCTTGTTGCCTCCGAAGTGGATCTCTAAATGAGAGGGAAATTGGGGATTTTATTTCCTCTAAAATCATCTCCACTTCATTCACCAGTATCTGCCCTTGCCCTTGCCCCCCCTCCCCCAACCCATACTCACGGAATCAACTGGCCACCATCCAAACGGCCCTCTACCTCTCCACTGGGGAAACTGACTGCCAGGGATCTTGAGATCTCCTTCCCTATTGGGGCGTCTCCTTTTTGCCACTGACCACTGTTCCTGGCATGATCTTGCCTGTGGCCCTGCTACCCTACAGCTCGGCACCTTCAGTACTCCTCACAGCTAACCCATCGCCTCCTACCTCCTCACCCCTAGTTCCAGAAACAGAGTTGGAGCCCCTCCCCTTTACATTATATATTATATAAATACATAATTATACATTAGATAAGTAACCTCCCCACTAACTTCAGACAGACCAATGCCAGATGTATCCTAACAATGTTTCCTGCTTGAGGCCCCCTTCCCTTTCTCCACTAGAATCTTCGGGGAAGCATGAGGCATGAACTCTTGGGAGGAGAACCCAGCCCTCCAGTAGGAAATATGGGCACCTGAGTCCTTGTTCTAAGGGCTCAGGTCCAGGTTCTGCCTGAGTGAAGAGAGGGAGGATCAGGAGACAGGAGTCTAGCCCTCTGCTTCCTACCCAGGGGGCCTCAAAATTTTCCCCGCCTCTCTCCAGCTGGGTCTTTGATTCCCAGGGCTCCTAGCCAAAGCTATTTCAACAGAGGGATTGCTGCCCAGCTAGGGGCAGATCTTGTGCCCCTTCCCTCTAGGCCTGAAACCTGGGTTGTCAGGACCGGAAACAAGAGCACAGTGCAGAGGGCACCCTACCTTTGAGCTGCCTCCCTGGCTTGGAGGCCATTACCTGTCCCTGAAGGGCCAGCCTGAGCCTGGAGCCTAGCCCTCCCTGGCCGGGCTTCGTTGTGTTTGGCTGGTGGCAGGCCTGAGAGTTCTGGAAGTAAACGAAGGAGCTGCCACAGCAGACAGAGTTCTGGTGTGTGTGAGAGGAGAATGAGCCCGGAAGGGAGGTGCCAGGGAAGCCAAGCAGTGGGCTGTGGACACAGGGAGAGCAGTGTAGAAACTGGGTGGCTCGAAACCTAAGGGCCCGAGAGGCAGGGGACGAAGGGGTCACAAGTGGGGCTGGCTCCTACACGTATTTATTTTCTGCACTGTGTGTCCCTCATTTCTTGGAAAGTCTGACAGAACTAGAGCTGCTCCCTGCCTGTGCCCCATCAGAGAGGTTCATGTCATCTTCAACTCTGCTGAAGGCCTGGGCGTCACATTGACTGTTGTGGCTCTGGCTTCCTCTCCCTCCTCAACCTACCCTAGAAGTCTCTTTCACAAAAGAGCCACTCAGACTATATATCCTCCCTCCTATCCCACACAGACTATGGGGATCCAATTAGATTATTGTAGGTGGAAAAAGCCCTTCCATGCTAACCATCTGATCTGTTCAACTGAGTCCTTGGAAAATTATCTCCACCCGGCACCCACCTCCAGTCCCAATCACAACGAGCTGCACACTTGCACAGTACCTTCTTGCGCAAAAGGGTACAAGGCTTCTACCCTTCTCTAGAGTTCACAAACACTCTCCCGGCCATGGTCTCACAGCTCTGAAGGGCTCAAAAGGTAGCCCAGTTTCAATTGCAGATCTGTCACTTAGAGTTAGAGTCCTTGGGCAAGTAACTTAATTCCATGAACCTTGGTTTCCTCATTTGTGGAAAAAAAGAGGGGGGAGGGTAAAAAATATACATATCTCCTAGGGCTAACTGTGAGGATATGAAAGACACTCAACACAGTAGCTGGCACAGAGGTGACACTCAATAAATATTAGCTGTTGTCATTATTGTGTCTCAAACTGTCCCATGAAGCAGGCAGGGAAAGGAATATTACCCCCCCATTTTTACAGATGAGGAAGCTGACACTGGAGAGCTAATTGCAGGTCTCTTGCAGTTCTTACTATTCTTTGTACCATTCTTGCTACTTTTCTGGACCCCCAGCTCCACCGACCCCAGTCCTGGCAAGTAGGACTGGGTCTTGGTTTCCTGGTCTTAAAAGTATCTCCTTGGGGACACACAGTGCTGCTAGTTCCTAGGGAGAAACAGCTAAGCATATAGCTTAGGGCAGGGAAAGTGAGAGGCCCATAGGAGAAGAAAGAGGTGAAGCTCCCAGTGCTTTGATGCTATCTCTTGGCCCCTTCCACATCTCTGTGTCCCAGGGACACAAGCAGGAGAATCAGCTTTTCTAGGGCTTGGAACACACAAGCTTGGGAAGCCTCTCAGACTTGGCTCTGACTGCACAACTCGTTCTTCAGATCTGAATACAGATGTGAGGAAGCAGAGTAGGGAAGAGTTAGTCACATATGCTTGGGGGTCAGGCAGACCTGGGTTCCAGTCATGGTTCCACCATTTTCCAGCTGAGTGACTTTGAGCAAGTTATTTAACCTCTCAGAGCCTCAGTTTTCCTATCTGTAAAAGAGGAATAATAAAATCAAATTTACTGGACCTGGGATTCAGGAGAGAGGCTATTAATTCATTCTATCAGTCTTTGATCTGTTCATTCATCCATTAACTAATGAATATTTATTAGGGGTCTACTATGGCCCTGACACTGTGCTGCATGATGGAATAATAATAACAATCCAAATTGTTAACGTTTATCAAGGGCTTATTTTATGCCAGTTATTGTGCTTAGCACCATACACGAATTCTCTTATCTTGCAATGATCATGTGCTCACGAGTCATGCATGAATGGAAGAGAAAATAAAGATCTCAAAGGATGTTGGGATGATAAGATAATAGGCTGGATCAAAGGAAATGAAATAAAACAGGGGAAAAAGTCAAATTATCCATTTGAATGCATGTAATCAACTGTACAAGTACAGGATGTGAAAAAATGTGATTTCACAACTTTGGAGAGGAAAGAGATGATGTCATAGGTGGCTGTGAACTCAATGGAGTCAACTGAATATACTGTGGCTGCCTAAATGCGAATATAGTGTGGGCTTCATTAATAGACATGTAGTGTAGAAACCCAAGGAAACTGGTTCTGCTCCGTTCAGTGATTTTCTGACTTCTTCACCCAAGCCAAAGAGGGAGGGACAGAGAAGGACATGATAGTGAGGAACCTAGAAACAATCTCTTGAGAGAGTCAGCTGAAAAAACTAGAGATATATAGATATGAGGAAAAAAAAGAAGAAGTCTTAAAGGGAACATGATCACAGCCTTCAGGTACTGAAGGATTACCATGAGGAAAAGAGAAGTGATTAGTTTGTGTGGCTCCAGAGGACAGATCTACGCACAGAGAGGTAAAGTATAGCCAGTTGCTATCATGCATTGTGCAGTTCCTGGTGCCAGGCACCGTGCTAGGTGCTTTCATCCTTACTCATTCCTTGCAACCATCCTGGGAGACAGTGATTATACTATCTTATCCTATACTATCCCCATCTTATACTATATTGTTCCTCAGGCAGATTTCAGATGAATTTAAAGAGGGCTTTTTAAAACTAAAGATGGAATAGGCAAAATACCAAGTTCTCTATGGTCATGAAGAGGTTGGATAACCACTTGGGAAACTGGAGAACGGATCTGAACATGGTTTAGGGGAGGAGAAAGTGGTAGTATAGGAGTGAGAAGTTGACTAGGTAAACACTAAGGTTCCCTCCAATCCTGCACACTAAACATACAGGTAAGAGCTCTAGGGTCAGACTACCTGAATTCAAATTCCAGCTATGCCTCTTACTAGCTGGGCCTTGGGCAAAGTAATCACACCTTTCTTGCCTCAAGTTTCCCCTTATGTCAAACGGGGATAATAGTCCCCATGTCTTAGAGCATAGAGAGTTATATATAATGTACAAAAAAAGTCCTTTGAACAATGCCTAGTCTGTAGTAAGCACTCAATAAACTTTAGCTACAATTATTGACAATGGAGAAGCCAAGGCCTACGGAAATAAAATGTTAAATAATAAGAAAAGAAGTAAATAATGGTATGAGAAGTATATGATAGTTTAACCCAGGCAAATAAGAGAAAGAAGGTAATCAATTGCTCAAGTGACAAATGAGTGCAACAACTGTAAAAGGTGGTAGGAAGGCTTCATGAAGCATGAGGAACTTGAGCTGGATCCTGAACGTTGAATGAAGTTTGGATGGGGGTTGAAGGAAGATATTTTAGGCAGGGGGACTGTATAAGCAAATGAATAACAGTGAGCTTACAAAGTGGGGCGAGCACATCCTCCCACTCCTAAAATCATACCATGTTGGTGACTGGTACCACCGACTCTGTGAGGGATGGCTTCAGCTGGGAGCTGCCAAGTCACTTAGTTATGGGCATACTGAGGCTTTCTACTTGCCTTCTGAGAGTTGCAGACTTGAAAAACAGAGAAAACAGAGCAGCCAGGGCCTCAAGGGTTGAGCACACTGTTGGAGAGTTGGTGAGGAAGGAGAACAATAGTAAAAATTGGTACCAGGAACTTCATTATATACATAATAGATTTTGGATATTCAGGTTATACTCATATAGTAAAAACAATCCTTGAAAATTCTTTAAATATAGTACTCTTTCTTCTCTTGACTATTTCAACATGACCATTTTTTCCCTCAGATATCAGAACAGTTTCTTCAACTGAGGACTGCATGAGCAATTGGCTTGCATGTAAGGGTCATGTTGTAAGAAAAATACTCATCCTTAAACAAGAGAACCACATCCAGCGTGGTGAGATGCACACACTAGGAAAGAGAAAAAGAAACCAAGACCAGCTGCGGAAACAGCAGATTTATGCTCCCATTTCAGGCATCTGCTAGCTGATTATTCTTCTTTTTCTCTTTGAAATTGTAGTAGAAAACACATACCCTAAAATTTGCCATCTCAACATTTTTTTTTGTGAGGAAGATCAGCCCGGAGCTAGCATCCATGCCAATCTTCCTCTTTTTGCTGAGGAAGACTGGCCCTGAGCTAACATCTATTGCCAATCCTCCTCCTTCTTCTTTTCCCACTTTTTCTCCCCAAAGCCCCAGTAGATAGTTGTATGTCATAGTTGCACATTCTTCTAGTTGCTGTATGTGGGACGCTGCCTCAGCATGGGCGGACAAGCGGTGCGTCAGCGCACGCCCGGGATCCAAACCGGGGCCGCCAGTAGCAGAACTGCGACTTAACCGCTAAGCCACGGGGCCGGCCCTCAACCATTTTTAAGTGTACAGTTCAGTAGTGTTAGCTATGTTCACATTGTTGTGCAACAGATCTCAAGTACTTCTTCACCTTGCAAAACTGAAACAATGGGTATACATTGAACAACTCCCTGTTTCTCCCTACCCCCAGTCCCTGGCAATCATAATTCTTCTTTCTGTCTCTATGAGTTTGACTACTTTAGATACCTCATGAAGTGGAATCATACAGTATTTCTTTATTATTTTTCTTTTTATGTTTTTTTCTAAGAAGTCAAGTAAGTTAAATGAGTGTATCATGTGGCTCCATTGTATGTGTTGAATGAATGAACAATAACTATCTTCAAAAGGAGCTTACAATCCAGTTGTACAAACAGGTGTGCAAACAAACAATTTCCATTTAAAGTACTATGAAAGCACAGAATAGAAAGAAGCTAACTCTGTCTAGGCAAGTTAGAAAGGAAAAAAGGAGGAAATGTCTTTTAAATTAGACTTTGAAAAAAAGAGTTTGCCAGATGGAGAAGGAAGGTAGTAAGGATGGTCCAGGCAGAAGAAACAGTATGCACAAAGGCAACAAGTTATGGAAGGATCTGGCATATTTTGGAAGTTTAATGTAGCAGGATATGTGTATGTTGGGAGAGGGAGAGGTATAGCAAGAGATGAGGCTATTACTCCCCACTGATGATAAAGCAGTTTGAATTTAGCCTCTGGGCAATAGAGAACAGCACATTGTCTAAAGCAGAGGTGGTTGTTCTTCTTTAAGAAGATAATGCAGAGGATATGCTGGTTTTGAGATTTTTTTTTTTGAGATAGGATTTAATGTTTGATTGATTTCAGTATCTTCAATACTCTTCACTCATTCATACTTTGCCATGTTTCAGAAAGGATTTAAGGGTCTCACAAGGATATGTAAAATGCAAGACAAGATAAATCAACTGTGAGTCAAGAGAAAAAGAAAACAAAAGGACAAAGTGAAGCCAAGAACAGGGCTACAATGCGGATTATAATGATCTACATCTGCTACAGGCAGGCTATCCATTAGGCTCTAAACTGCCTAGCAGCCAATACAGAGGGGGAAAATAGGCTATTTACACAAGTCACTGCATCTATGAGTTAATCAAGCAATTGTGCAGCAGACACACTGTACAGCCATTCTTGAAAACTAATGTAACACAGTATCCTTGATTACATTATTATAATAAAAGCAACAATAAGTTTTATAGAGTGGTTTGTTAAATCATAAAAGTCACTGGCATTGTGCTAAGGTATAGAGAAAACAATTCTATGGGGGCCAATATGACACATACCCAGCTCTCTGCTAGGTTAGCCTGATTCAGAGGTAAAGGGCACAGACTGTTCTTCAAAGAGGAAAAGAAATCAAAACTTTGATCCTATTGGCAAGCATTGTCCTACAGTCATAGAGAATTTATATTCTGAATGTTCTAGAATAGTTCAGTATAAAGTTCATTTTTTTTTAAAAAAGGTGCTTTAATAAATACTTAAACTTTGTGGAAATTTTCACATGAATAAATTTATAAATCAGTAAAAGTTCTCAGACAATGGCTTTTTAGTTTAGGAAAGCACAGTCACTTTGTTGGAACGGAGATGGGTAACTTAGGTTTGATCACGTAATCCACTGGGACTGGGACACTGTCCCCTCCCCATTTATCTTCTTTTTGGCTTCCTGTAGAGTTTTTTCTACAGGGAAAGAATATATCACCTTGACTCTTCCAAGGAGGGAGACTCGATCCCTGGCACTTAGGGAATAAATAGAAGTTTCCCTATTTGAGCCTAAATTAAACCAGTTTGGATAGTTTTCCCACTTTATATACACTGAAAGTGAGCTAGAACAAGTCTCAAAATTGGGGTCACATTCATGTCTCACGTTGCCAAGCCTAGGGTGCATGCTGGAAATAACCTGTGGTGTGACCCATAATCCATTCTCAATAAAGCAGCCGAGAGAGCCCTTTTAAAACTGCAGATCAGACCATGTCGCTGCCATGCCTAAAATAAAATAAAATACAAATTCCCTACTATGGCTTCCAAGGACTCAAAATCTGGGCTCTACCTGCCTCTCAGACCTCATCTTCTATATTGCTCTACTTACTTACCATGTTCTAGCCACACTAACCTTGGCTTTCCTTTTTTCTTAAACTTACCAAGCCAATTCTTGCCTCAAGGCTTTGCATGTGTTGTTCCTTCCACTTGAAATGCTCTACCTCCGGATATCCATATAGTAGAATCAACAGAACTTGCTGATCAAGTCAGTTGTAGTAGTCCAGATGAGAGAAGATGGTAGTCTGAACTGGAAGGAGTTAGTGGAGATTGGAGAGGAGCACATGGAATTTATATGTATTAACAGATGGAACTCGTAGGACTTGGGGCATGTTGGGCTGGAGAGATTAAAGGAGAAGCAAAGTCAAGAGTGAATCCTGTGGTCTTTTTGTTTGGGTAACTGGGTGGACGGTGTGCCACTTAACAACAAAAAAGAGAACACAGAAGGAGGAACAGATTTTGAGAGGAAGATGGTGAGTTCATTTTGGACATGTCAAGTTTGAAGAACACTTAACAGATTAGCTTTAAGTAGGAAAAGCAGCAATTCTTCCATGAAATGATAAAAGGTAGAAAGTATAAATGCACATGATAAAATCAGGTTTGTTTGTTTAGTGGTGGGAAATTGAGTTTCTTTCTGATGGCTTCTAATTGCTATTTTCTCTGTGAAGTAGGAGGTAAGGCCATCTGTTCAGAGACAGTAGAGAGGGGTCAAAAGGGTCCTGTTACGGGTTGAATTGTGTCCCTCAAAAAAATATGTTAAAGTCCTAACCCCTGTACCTGTGAATACGACCTTATTTGGAAATAGGGTCTTTGCAGATATAATCAAGTTAAGATGAGGTCATTAGGGTGAGACCTAATCCAATATGACTGGAGTCCTTAAAAGAGGAGAAGAGACATAGAGACAGGCACATTGGGAAAAGGCCACATGATGACAGATGCAGAGACTGGAGTTATGCAGCTATAAGTCAAGAAGTGACAAGAAGTGCCAGCAACTGCCAGAAGCTAGGAAAAGGCAAGGAAGGGTCCTCCCCGTGAGCCTTCAGATAGAGCATGGTCCTGACAACACCTTGAGTTTGGATTTCTAGCCTCCAGAACTGTGAAACAATACATGTCTATTGTTTTAAGCTGCCTGGTTTGTGCCTGTTGTTGTTGTTGTTATGGCAGCCCTAGGAATCTAATATAGTTATAAACACTAGTTTTGGGGAAAGGAGGCAGAGTTGAGCATAATAGAGGTTAGTAACCATATTTGGTGGTACCAATATGCCCCTTTTATGAGTTTCTCTGATAGTACTCAATAATCTAGTAGCAGGCCTGGAATAAATGGACAATTACAGGGTTGGGGTCTTCCTAGGTGGGCAGGATAGAAAGGCATTTGAGCAAGGGAGTTAATATTGATAAGAGAGCAATTAAAGTGATAGACTATATGGTCTGACTTCGATAGGAGAAGAAATAAAGAGAGGAGAGGGTTGGCAGGCTATAAAGAGATAGAAAGCCTGGAGGTCTCAATGGGGGTAGGGTAGAATGACAGGTGTTCTAGGAGTAATGAATGAAAGGTGAAAGAATAGGATGGTAAGAACACAGAATGGCATAAATTAGAATTTTCAGAATTAAAACAGTTCTGGTGATGAGGTCCAGGAATTGGCGTGGAAGTGGGAAGGTGGACACTTTATAGAAATGGACTCATACAATATGTAACCTTTTGTGGACTGGCTTCTTTCATCTGGCATAATGTTTTTGAGGATCATTCACGTTGTAGCACGTATCAGTACTTCATTCCTTTTTATTGTTGAATAATTATCCATTTTTTAGATAAACCACATTTTATTTATCCATTTATCAGTTGATGGACATTTAGGTTGTTTCCATTTTTTGGCTATTACGAATAATGCTGTGATAAACATTCACATACAAGTTTTTGTGTGGATATATGTTTTCATTTCTCTTGGATATATAATTAGGAATGGAATTACTGGGTCATATGGTAACTCTGTGTTTATCATTCTGAGGAACAGCCAGACTGTTTTCCAAAGCAGCTGTACCATTTTACATTCCCATCAGCAATGTATGAGGGATCCAGGTTTTCCATATCATTGCCGACACTTTGTATTATATGTTTGCTTGATTATAGCCATCTAGTAGGTATGCGAAGTGGTATCTCGTTGCGTATGTGTGTGTTTGTATTTCCCTAATGACTAATGATGTTGATCAACTTTTCGTTAGCTCACTGGCCATTTGTATACTTTCTTTGGAGAAATGTCTATTCAAATCCCTTGCCCATTTTTTAATTGGGTATTGATTTCTTTTATTATTGAGTTGTAAAATTCTTTATATATTCTGGATATAAGTCCCTTGTCAGATATATGATTTACAAATATTTTCTGCCAGTCTGTATCTTTTCTTGATGGTATCTTTTGCAACACAAAAGTTTAAATTTGGATGTAGTCCAATTTATCTATTTTTTTCTTTTGTCATTTGTGCTCTTGGTGTTGTATCTAAGAAGGCTTTGCCTAACATAAGGTCATGAAGATCTACTCTTGTGCTTTCTTCTAAGAGCGTTATAGTTTAGCTCTTACATTTAGGTCTATGATCCATTTTGAGTTAATTTTCCATATGGTGTGAGGTATGAGACCAACTTCATTCTTTTGCACTATTTTTTTAATTTGTAACTGTGTGTTATACCCCCTGCAAATGTAATATCCTTGAGGGCAAGGACTAAGTTCTACTTCTTTGTATTTTCCATAAAACCAATGAGTAAATTTTTTTGCAGAATAAGATTTTCACAGTGACATGGATGTTTTTATTTAAAATTTTAAAGGTAATTATATACATATGGCACAAACTTCAAACAAGACAAAAGGATATATAGTGAAAAGTATGTCTGCCTTCCATACCTAACCTCCTAGTCCCCCAGCCCTCTTCCTCAGAATCAACAACTGTAACCACCATTACCAGTTTCTTGTGTATCCTTCCAGTGATTTTCTACACCTATGCTAGCACACTCTTAGAATAGAATCCAAAGTCTTTACCATGGCCAAAAAGGTCTCCCATGATCTGGCCTCTGGTCACCTTGTCAACCTCATCTCCTACCATATTATTCCTTATTCATTTGGCTCCAGCCATAACCTCCTTGTTCTTCCTTGGAAACACCAAGTATTCTCCCATATTGGGGCCTCTGCACTTGCGGTTCTCTCTGACTGGCATGCTCTTTTTGAGATATTTATATGGGTCACTCTCATTTCATTCACATTTCTGATCAAATTCATTGAAGCCTTGCCTGATCATCATATCTAAAATAGCACCTCTCCCTATCACTTTTTATTCTTATCCTGCTTAGCATTTACCATTACCTGACATTATATTATATTTATTTGTTTATTGTTTGTCTTCCTTCACTGGAATATAAACTCCATGAGGGCAGGAATTTTGCTTTATTTTCTACTGTTTCTTCAGCATCTAGATCTGAGCCTGGATCATGCTAAATGCTCAGCAAATTTTTTTTTTTTAATGAACAACTGAATTTCAATGTGGGGTCTATAATGAAGTATGGGAATTCTGATGGTTAGAGGCAGTTAAAAAGAAAGATGAAACTTAGAGGGGGAAAGGGAGCTCTGGGAGAACAATGAAGATTGCTGGGGCTTCAGGCTGAGTGTTTAGTGGGACAAGGAGCCGACGAGCCCTGGCAGTGGAGAGGAGCTGAGCAGCACTGGGGAACTGAGGCCAAGAAGCAAGGGGAGCAGCATTGTGAAGGGCTTTATGGAACCTGCAATCTCCATGGTTTCCATGATACATAAACTTGTCTGTATCCTTAGCCTGTTCCCAGAAATTTCCTTCTACTTTCTGTCCAAATGAAAACTGCCTCATTCTTTGAATATTACTTCCGCTGTAGCCTTCCTTCTCCCGGATGTTGCTTGTCATTCTACACCCTTTGTGTGTTAAGACTGGCGGTTAGAGTCTTCATCTGCTTCCTTTCCAGTACTACTTTCAAGCCACTGCCCTTCTACTTGCTGCTCCATTAAGGCTCATACTCTATGTTCATGCTTCTGCTAACCTCATGGACACTCTCTCTTTATTGTAGCCTTTGGCATCAGACATAGAATATGCCTTTTCATTCCAAATCAAGCCATTAACCTAGGTAGCCTAAATGTCTGTGTAGATGACCCATCCTAAATCCTGGGCTCTTAATTCTTTGAAGGCCTCTACTCTAGGGATCTTCACCTCCACTTCACTTCAGTAACTGTCTTCCACAGCCACCTCCTGCACTTTGTCATTACAATAGTTCTAACCCTAAAATCCTTTTTTAAAATTGAGATATAATTGACATATAACATTATATTAGTTTTGGGTGTACAACATAATGATTTGATATGTGTATGTATTGCAAAATGATCACCACAAGTAAGTCTTGTGGTGATCATTTTGTTAACATCACCACACGCAATTACAAAAATTTATTTTCTTGTGATGAGAACTTTTAAGATCTACTCTCTTAGCAACTTTCAAATCTACAATACAGTATTATTAACTCTAGCCACCATGCTGTATATCCCCAACCCTAAAATCTTAAATTAAAAAATCTCACTGTCTGACTGTAATTTCTTATCCTTTAAGCTCACTCTCTTATTCTCATTACATTTTCTTTTACTCATTTGCCCCCTCTTCTTTCCTAACAGCCTCTTCCTCTCTTTACATCCTTCACTATACAGATTTCCTGGCCTATCACTTCAACCTTTTTCTTGACAATATCAACCTTCTTTGCACTGATGACATCCCTTCCATCACTTGGAAAAAAACCTTAATCCTTTATTGGATCCAACTATCAGCTCTCTCCTCTGTTAATCTCAGGCCAGCAAACAATTTTGAAGAAAAATCACACAGAAGTAGATCGGTGTCATTAAAATTTTTGCTCTTAAATGCACAAGAATATTCATGGAAACATGGGACATAAGAACACACACACAAGAAAATGGAAACAACTATCTGCCAACTATACCATATCTGTGGCATAGTCGTATAATAGAACAGCTGTTAAACGGAAATGAACTGGATTTATATAGGGCAACATATACAGAATTAAAAAAATTGTTGAATAAAAAATGGAAGCAGCAAAACAAAATATAAGAATGTTGCCAATTCAGTGAAAAAAAACGTGTTCCTCCACTACTCCTTCTCAGGCTCTTTTTAGGGAGCTCTTAGATGTTGGGATCCCCCAAGTTCCCGTTCTTTTCAACCCCGAGTGAAAATGGGGGGATCCTGGTGGAGATAGAGTCTAGGAAGGAGGGGCTCTCACAAGGGGGCGCTGAGGAGTGAGGCTGGGTGAGGGGTGGGGTTAAGGAGAGTGCTATGAAAAGCCCGAGGCCAGAGGTCAACGAGAACCGGCGTGGCGGAGAGGGCTTGAGCCTCTGTGACGTGTCGAGAAGAGACAAGCGAGAGCGGGAAGCGCGCGCCCGGCGCAGCAGCCTCGCGCACAGCGGGGAAAGCGCGCGCTCGTGCGCGCATTGGCCTCTGTACGCCTGCGCCGCCGCTGCCGGGCACACGTCGGCTAAAGGACAACCTAGTGAAGGGGTGGCGGTAGCGGGGACTCCGGAAGCTCACCCTTCACCCGGAAATGGTTGTTGAGGAACATGGCGTTGCTGGTCCGAGTCCTTGTGAGTGAAGGAGTAATTTTCTATGGTCGCTCACTGGGCCGTGGGGTTGGCGTCGAAGAGGGCGGGGCGGGAGAAACGGGGGGAAAGTGCAGGAGGGGATCCTGTGCGGTAGCGAGGCTGCGCGGCCGCCTCTCTGCGGGGAAACTGAGGCAGCTTCCCACCGCCCCCACCCTCGGTTTGGCCGTGGCTTCCCCTTCTTTGGATGAGGAGAGTGACATCTGACATCGGACCTAAATGTGATGAAGTTTGCTTTTCCTCAGTCACCACCTGTGGCCGCGTCCCCTCAGGGAGAGGCAGCATGTGGGGCACTGATGGAATTTCGGGATACCTGGGTTCTAGTCCCTTCTGTCACTGACGCGCAGTGTGACCTTGGGCAGGTCACTTTCGGGCCTCAGTGTCCCCATGGGAACAACGGGGACGTTAATGTGCAGTCCGTTCGGATTCTGCGGTTCTCTGTGTTTGTTTCACTGATCAGTAAGTCATTCTTAATTGTACAGTTAAGTAGAATACTATTATGGATTATTAGATTGAAAGCTGCACGAGAATCGAGGTGATATCTGTCGTTTTCACTTTGCCTAACACAATGTCTGGCACATCATAGGTGTTCAATATATATTTGTTGAAGGGAGGGAGGGAGGAAGGGAGGAAGGGAGGAAGGACTACTAGACTTCTTAGCGACCATATGGGAAGCTGCTGCACCTCTTGATTCAGTCCGATCCCTCTAGCATACTCTGACCTCTAGGAATTAAAGGAGAAAGAAAGTGGCAGCAGAAAAAAGTTAGGAGGATACAGAGCTTAGTTCCTAATCACGGAGGGATGGGAAAGTGTATCATTTTAGCAAGTCTTTCAAAAACTAGGTCAAGGACAATGTTTTTCATAGCCAAACCCTATCTATTCCTGCTTCTGGCTCTCTTTTTGAGTTGTTATTTTACACTTGTGTTTCTAATATTTTTATATATGGCTTACAAGGACTGCAGTTTTACTTCTTGCATTCCCTGTCAGCCTAGCAAAGTGCAGTATCCTCAATTGCTGCTCAATAAATATTTGTTTCAAGAATAGCTCCTATAACCTACAGAAAGAGTCACGTGGGGAAATTAATTGTTGATGCCAGGGCAGAAATTGATTCAGTTCTGAGGACTGCTGGGGAATTGGCTACTAGAATGTCCTAAGTTATTTAGTCTTTAAGATGGATATTTGGGGAAAAAGATGAAACGTTTATTGGGCTATAGACTTTAAATGAACACCTTGATTTGTCTTGGAAATTAGTGGCTGCCCCAGCTATCTTAAATATTCTTGCCTCTGAGCTTGGGGGACTGTTGCAGAGTCATTTCTTCTTAAGTGGTAGCATCCGTAGAACCTCTCTAACTGTCCTCTATTATTTGGATTTTTTTTTCTATTTATCTCTTTCTACTCATCTTTTTAGGTAAAAAGCAAGTTTAGATAAGGAAAGTCATTTTCATCTTATACCATGATTCCTTGATGTCTTCTTATCACGTTATAATGTAATGTGTGACAAAGCAACGGAAACTCTCTTAGGACTAGTTGAAAGTGGCAGTAAACGTGAAAGTAGTAGATATTTATTGATCACCTACTCTGAAGAGGCATTTGGGCAAGGCACTGTGAGGAACTCACAAATACAGGAAAATGCTCCTGTCTAGGAGTCTGAAGAGCCTTGGTTGAAAGCTTGGCTCCATTACTTACTATGGGTGTGACCTTGAGCAAATCACCTAACTTCTGTGAGCCTTAGATTTTCTCAGTAATTTTATAAGGGTTGATCAGAGAATCAGTTGATTAAAGTGAAAATTAAATGCTTTTCTTCTTTTCCTTTCAGCAGCTATTTTAAGTGTTTACTATGTTCTAGGACTATCCAAGGGACTGAGGATGAAAAACATAGACCTTACTCTCAAGTTTATAATCTAACAGGAGAGACAGAAAAGAAAACTACTAATACCTACATGAAATGCTGTGATAGAAGTGTGTACCGAGTGCTGTGGGAGTAGAGTAGAGACACCTAACCCAGCCTGAGGACAAGCATCCATGAGGGAGAGGTGCCTGAACTAAATGAGAGAGCATTAGGTAGAGAATGGGGAAAAGGGCATAGAAGGGAAGGATTGGTTTATGCTGATAATGCTAGACAACCAAGGAACTGTAAGTAAATCTGTTTGGCTAGACTCAGGTGCACTTATGGGGAAATGGCAGGAGAGTAGGCGGGGCCTTATGTATCATGATTAGGAGTTGGAAGTTTATCCTAAAGACAGAAGGGAGCCATTGAATTATTTTAAGCAAGGGAAGATTTGTTTTTAAAGGTTTTTTGATGCATTTACTCTATATTTTCCCTCACTTAAATTTTTAAAATTGAGGAATAATTGACATACAGTGAATTGCACTTATTTAATTGTACAATTTGATATGTTTTGACACAGGTAAACACCTAAAAAGCCATCACCACAATAAAAATAATGAACATATCCATCACTCTCCCCAATTTTTTGGTGTGGTTTTGCAATCCTTTTCTCCTGTTGCTCTCCCCTCCCCCAACCACCTCTGATCAGGGAAATACTTTTGTTCCTTCTCTCATTTTTTAATTGAAATTTTAAAAATTTATTTTGAAAGTATAAAAAAGCAAAAAAAAAAAGTCAACATAGTAAATACTCATATACCCACTACTAGATTTTTGTTTTAATAGATCCCTGTAGCAGTTGTGGATGGGTCAGTCGGAGTGCTGAGATTAGAGTCCTCAAAGCCATTCAGAAGCTACTTAAAGAATCCTGGAAGAAGTGATGAAGGCCTGTACTAAGGGGGAGAGGCACTGTGGTTAAAAAGGAAGGGATGGTTTCAAGAGGTATTGAGGAACTAGAGTCTACAGGGCTTGGCGAGTGGTTAGATGTCGTGAGTGAGAGAGAGGGAGGAGTCCAACAGTTAGTCCCAGGTGTGCCTTGCATGACTATGTTAATAGCAGTGTGCTTCACTGAGAATATCCAGCTGGGGACTTTTTTTTTTCTTTTGTGAGGAAGATTAGTCCTGAGCTAACATCCGTTGCCAGTCCTCCTCTTTTTGCTGAGGAAGATTGGCCCTGGGCTAACATCCATGCCCATCTTCCTCTACTTTATGTGGAATGCTGCCACAGCCTGGCTTGACAAGTGGTGCATTGGTCCGCACCCGGGATCTGAACCTGTTAACCCTGGGCCGCCGAAGTGGAGTGTGTGAACTTAATGAGTATGCTACTGGGCTGGCCCCTGGAGATTTCTTTTTAACAGCTGGAGAGTTGGTGTTCAGGAGAGAAAGAGAGCAAGCTGAGCTATAGGTTGTAGTTGAAGCAAGATGTTCTTGAGATTTCCCAGGCAATAATATTGATAGCTAACATTTATAGAGCACTTACCATGTGCTAAGCACTCTTAAATACTTTATATGTGTGAATTTACTTAATCCTTACAACAGCCTTTTGAAAAGGTAGGCGCTATTATTTTCCCCATTTTATAGATAAGAAAATTGAACCACAGAGAGGTAGTATTCCTGAAACATTCTTATTAGTCTCCTATTACTTTTTCTTCCTGTCTTGTTGGCCAATTTTTTCCCTTCAATGATGGGTATGGGAAGGAGGAGGAAACTAAAACACTGCTCTTATTGAGTAGCTCCAACAGAGGAATTGGACATTTGAGCAGTGCAACTGGACTTGCTGATGGTTTTGTCAGCTGCCTTGGGCATTGGTGATCATTTTTGCTCTTTGACAGTAGTAGAAATTTCAGAAAGCCACTCTTTATTTTTTTTAATTGTAGTAAACTACACATAAAATTTACCATTTTAACCATTTTTAAGTGTATGGTTCAGTGGCATTAAGTACATTCACATTGTTGTGCTACCATCACCACCATCGTCCACAGAACTCTTTTCATCTTGCAAAACTGAAACTCTGTACTTATTAAACAGTAACTCCCCATGCCTCTCTCTCCTCGGCCTTGGGCAACTACCATTCTACTTCTGTCTATATGATATTGACTACTCTAGGTACCTCATATAAGTGTAATCATACAGTATTTGTCCTTTTGTTACTGGCTTATTTCACTTAGTGTAATGTCTTCAGAATTCATCTGTGTTGTAGCATGTGTCAGAATTTCCTTCCTTTTTAAGGCTGCACAATATTCCATTGTGTATATATATATATATACACACACTACATTTTGTCCATTCATCTGTTGATGGACACTTGAGTAGCTTTCACCTTTTGGCTATTGTGAAATAGTGTTGCTGTGAACATGAGTGTACAAATATCTGTTTGAATCCCTGTTTTTACTTCTTTTGGGTATATACTCAGAAGTGGAATTATTGGATCATATGGTAATACTGTGTTTAATTTTTTGAGCAATTACCATTCCATTTTCCACAGCAGCTGCGTCCTTTTACATTCCCACCAGGAAGGCACAAGGGTTCCAGTTTTTCCACATCTTCGTCAACACTTGTTATTTTCTTTTTTTTTTTTTTTCCATAGTGGCCATCTTAATAGGTGTGAGGTAATAGCTCATTGTAGTTTTGATTTGCATTTCTCTAATTATTAGTGATGTTGAACATCTTTTCATATGCTTGCTGGCCATTTGTATATCTTGGGAGAAATGTCTGTTCAAGTCTTTTGCCCCTTTTTTAATTGACTTGTTTGTTTTTTTGTTGTTGAGTTGTAGGAATTCTTTGTATATTCTAGATATCAATCCTTTATGAGATATATGATTTGCAAATATCTTCTCCCATTTGGTGGGTTGCTTTTTCACTTTGTGGATAGTGTTCTTTGATGCACAGAAGTTTTTAATTTTGATGAAGTCTAACTTAACTATTTTTTCTTTTGTCACCTGTGCTTTTGGTGTCATATCCAAGGAATCATTGCCAAATCCAATGTCATGCAACTTTTCCCCTATGTTTTCTTCTGAAAGTTTCATAGTTTTAGGTCTTATGTTTAGCTCTTTGATCCATTTGAAGTTAATATTTGTATATTATGCAACGTTTTACTGTATTTTTTGCATATTATTTTCTTAGGGTTTGCCCTAGGGATTACAATTAATATCTTTTTTTGGTGTGTGTGAGGAAGATCAGCCCTGAGCTAACATCCATGCTAATCCTCCTGTTTTGGCTGAGGAAGATGGGCTCTGAGCTAACATCTATTGCCAAGCCTCCTCCTTTTTTTTTTTCCCCAAAGCCCCAGTAGATAGTTGTATGTCACAGTTGCACATCCTTCTAGTTGCTGTATGTGGGACGTGGCCTCAGCATGGCCGGAGAAGCGGTGCGTTGATGCGTACCCGGGATCTGAACCCCGGCCGCCAGTAGCAGAGTATGCGCACTTATCTGCTAAGCCACGGGGCCGGCCCTTAATATCTTAATTTATAACAATCTAGTTTGAGTTAATACCAACTTGATTTTATATAATACCAACTTGATAATATATAAAAACTTTGATCTATATAGCTTCACTTTTTCCCTCCTTGTTTGTACCATTATTGTCATTCAGATTACATCTTTACACATTGTGTGCCCATTAATATAGATTTATAATATTGCTTTATGCAGTTGTCTTTTAAATTAAAAATAAAAGGGCCAGCCTGGTGGTGTAGTGGTTAAGTTCACGCATTCTGCTTCGGCGGCCCGGGGTTCACAGGTTTGGATCCTAGGCACAGACCGACGCACTGCTTGTCAAGCCCTGCCCTCTACCCATATAAAGTAGAGGAAGATGGGTACGGACGTTAGCCCAGGGCCAATCTTCCTCAGCAAAAAGAGGAGGATTGGCATCAGATGTTAGCTCAGGGCTAATCTTCCTCACACACAAAAAAAAGTAAAAATAAAAATAATTACAGGGCCGGCCCCATGGCTTAGCGGTTAAGTGCGCGTGCTCCGCTGCTGGCGGCCTGGGTTCGGATCCTGGGCACGCACCGACGCACCGCTTCTCTGGCCATGCTGAGGCCGCGTCCCATATACAGCAACTAGAAGGATGTGCAGCTATGACATACAACTATCTACTGGGGCTTTGGGGGGAAAAATTAAAATAAATATAAATCTTTAAAAAAAAATTACAAACAAAAAATACATTTATACTATATTTTTTATTTATCTGAGTAGTTACCAGTGTACTTTATTTCTTCATGTGGATTTGAGTTACTGTAGTGTCAGAGGTCTAATTTCAGCCTGAATACTAATTTCCCTTTAGTATTTGTTGTAAGGCAGGTGTGCTATTGACATATTCTCTCAGTTTTTGTGTATCTAGAAAGTCTTAATTTTTTCTTCACTTTTGAACGATAATTTTGCTGTATATAGAATTCTTGTTTGACAGTCTTTTTTTCCCCCCAGCGTTTTGAATATTTCATTTCATCGCTTTCTGGCCTTCATGGTTTCTGAGCAGAAATCAACTGTTAATGTTATTGAGGATCTCTTGTACATGATGAGTTGCTTCTCTTGTTGCTTTCAAGATTCTGTCTTTCTCTTTTAACAGCTTGATTATGATTTGTCTATTGTGGATCTCTTTGAATTTATCCTATTTGGAATTAGTTGAGCTTCTTGGATTTATAGATGAATGTTTTTCGTCAAATTTGGGATGTTTTCTGCCAATATTTCTTTAAATATTTGTTCTGTCCCTTTATTTCTCTCCTCTCCTTCTGAGACTTCCATTACACATATGTTGGTATGTTTGATGGTGTCCCGTAGGCCTCTGAGGCTCTGTTAAATTTTCTTCATTCTTTTTTCTTTCTGTTCCTCAGGCTAGATAATCTCAATTGACCTATCTTCAAGGTCACTGATTCTTTCTTCTGCTCAAATCTGCTGTTGAACCCTTCTAGTGAAATGTTCGTTTTAGTTATTGTTCTTTTCAACTCCAGAATTTCTCTTTGGTTCCTTTTTTTATTTTTATTTTTATTTTTTATAATTTTATTTATTTATTTATTTATTTTTTTCCCCCAAAGCCCCAGTGGATAGTTGTATGTCATAGCTGCACATCCTTCTAGTTGCTGTACGTGGGACGTGGCCTCAGCATGGCCAGAGAAGCCATGCGTCGGTGCGCGCCCGGGATCCGAACCTGGGCCGCCAGCAGCGGAGCACTCGCACTTAACTGCTAAGCCACAGGGCTGGCCCAGTTCCTTTTTTTAAAATAATTTTTCTTTTTTGATGTTCTGTATTTGGTGAGATATGGTTCTCATACTTTGCTATAGTTGTTTTGTTTTGTTTTGTTTTTGGTGAGGAAGATTCGCCCTGAGCTAACATCTATTGCCAGTCTTCCTCTTTTTTTGCTTGAGGAAGATTAGCCCTGATCTAGCATCTGTGCCAGTCTTTCTCTATTTTGTATGTGGGTCGCCACCTCAGAATGGCTGACGAGTGGTGTAGGTCCATGCCTGGGATCTGAACTTGCGAACCCAGGCTGCCAAAGTGGAGCACACTGGACTTAACCACTATGCCACTGGGCCGGCTCCTTTGGTATAGTTTTTTAGACATAGTTTCCTTTAGATCTTAAACATTTAAAATAGTTGGTTCAAAATCTTTGTCTAGTATGTCTAACATCTGGGCTTCCTCAGGCATAGTTTCTCTTGATTGCTTTTTTCTCCTATGTATGGGCCATGCTTTTATGTTTCTTTGTATGTTTCATAATTTTTGGTTAAATACCGGACATTTTAAATATATAAAGTAGCAACTCTGGAAATCAGGTCTTCCTCCTTTCCCAGAGTTTATTGTTTTTCTCTTTAGTGACTTTTCTGAGTTAATTCTGTAAAGTCTGTATTCTTTGTTATGTGGTCTCTGCTTGGTTTGCGTAGTGGTCAGGTAACGATTGGACAGAGATTTCTTTAAATGCCTGGAGTCAGTAAGTCTCCCAGTTTTTGCTGAGGGGCTCTGTGTGCATGTTGGGGCATGCCTTTAATCTGCCACTCATTTGATAGTTCTGCCTAAAATTTCCTGTTTGTGCAGAGCCTCCAGGTCAACCAGAGGTGAGAGCTTAGGGCATTTTCAGGTCTTTCCTGTACGTGCACACAGCTCTGGGGAAGTGTACAGCCTTGTGCATGTACATGGCCTTCAAATTTCCTTTAAAATGTTGGAGCTTTTCAAAGCCCCTATGAACATCTCATTCCTCTGCTTTTCCTTTTAAGCTTTTTGGTTAGCCTATTGTTTTCCCTAATTGTTAGCCATGGCCTCAGGCAGCCACGAAGTTAGACAGTCACCTCTGTTTGTTTTCAACCAATGCTCCTGGGGAAAATGTTTTTCACACTGGATGAGTTCCAAGACAGTTTTGCAACAGGAGTCTTCCAAGGAACTACTAGACAGATCAAATAATGCCAGTTCTTTATGAATAAAGCTTTGAGGAGTACCAACCCCATTCTGGAGTCAACTTTTCTCCAGGGAAGAGAAGTTCCTTTTAGTGAATATTGCTATTTAGAAACCAAGTCTGGATGCTACATGTGGTCATTGCTACTGGTGTGTCATTGCTTCCAGACCCTATCTATTTCTTTATCTACTTGTCTGTCTATATTAAAAACCCATACCAATTACTCTCAATCCAACCCAATACCACAGGATTTATTGTACTCTTCTGCCTTTTTATGTTTAACTCCTTTCTTTGATAGAAACATGACCCCTCATCCTTAATATATTTACTGATTTGCTCAAATCCTTCCTGTATGTAATCAATCTTTTGAAAACTCTGATTGGATACCCCTAACAAAGTGAGAGGGAGCAGAGTATTCAGTAATTACTGAAGGAATAGTTGAACATTGTCTGCTCCTCCTGTGTGTATAAGTATCCTTTTGTAGCATGCCTCATTGTAACTTGCAGGAAAGGTTGCTACAGTAGTGTTTGTCCTTTGGACTATGGAATTGAATTAGTATGGATGGCATTCAGAGTATAGGCACCACTGGAGAATTACAGAGTAGAAGATTTGGTGACTATAGTTTATCTTCATTATTCACAGATTCTGTATTTGTCAATTCATCTACTTGCTAAAATTTATTTGTAATTTCAAAATTAATACCCATAGTGCTTTTGTGGTCATTTGTGGACATGTGTGGTGAAAAATTTGAGTCACAATATGCATGTTCCCAGCTGAGGCCAACAAGGCAATACTCTGCCTTCTTGTTTCAGCTCACATAACTGTAAGCAGCTATCCTTTTCACAGCCTAATTAGTGCTATGTTTTTTGTATTTGCATTTTTGTGCTTTTGTTGGTGATTTCCCAGTTTAAAATGGCCCTCAAGTCTAGTGTTGAAGCGCTTTCGAGTGTTGCTAAGTGCAAGAAGGCTGTGGTGTTCCTTATGGAGAAAATTTGTGTGTTAGAAAAGTTTCATTCAGGGCCGGCCCCGTGGCTTAGCGGTTAAGTGTGCGCGCTCCACTGCTGGCGGCCGGGGTTTGGATCCCAGGCACGCACCGACACACTGCTTCTCCGGCCACACTGAGGCCGTGTCCCACATGCAACAACTAGAAGGATGTGCAGCTATGACATACAACTATCTACTGGGGCTTTGCGGGGGGAAATAAATAAATAAATAAATAAAAATAAAAAAACAAAAGAAAAGTTTCATTCAGCAGTGAGTTATAATGCTATTGGCTGTGAGTTCAATGTTAATAAATAAACAATATATATTAAATCAGGTGTCTTTAAACAGAAACATACATAAAACAAGGTTATGTATTGATTGTTTGATGAAAAGGTTGTGACCAGAGGCTTGCAGGAACCTAACTCTGTATTTTCCCTAGGAGCAATAGTTCGGTATTTGCTAACTCAGTGTTTGCAGTCACTTTATAAAACATAACTATGGGAAATAGGAGAATCGAGTACCTGTAAAGCCTTTTCCAGCTCATGAGTGAGCCAAGGAAATACTATGTATCTTAAAAACCACCTGCAGAAACAGGCCAGTCATGGGACTGATTAAGGTATAGTCAAAAAAAGAGCTGGTATGTCAGAATATTTTGCATTACGAATGTAAAATCACCTGTAATTTACGATATGCATAGGAAATAAAAACATGAAACCTAACTTTAAAATTTTGGTTTTGAACCATGAAACTTCTAGAAGAAAACATGGGCAGCATGCTCTTTGACATTGGTCTTAGCAACGTATTTTCAAGTACCGTGTCTGACCAGGCAAGGGAAACAATAGAAAAAATAAACAAATGGGACTACATCAAACTATTTAGCTTCTGCACAGCAAAGGAAACCATCAACAAAAGGAAAAGACAGCCTAACAATTGGGAGAAGATATTTGCAAACCATATATCTGATAAGGGATTAATATCCAAAATATATAAAGAACTCATACATCTCGACAACAAAAAAACTAACCACTGAATTAAAAAATGGGCAAAAGACCTGAACAGACATTTCTCCAAAGAAGATATACAGATGGCCAACAGGCACATGAAAAGATGTTCAACATCATTAACTATCAGGGAAATGCAAATCTAAACTACAATGAGATATCACCTCACACCCGTCAGAATGGCTGTAATTAACAACACAGGAAACCACAATTGTTGGAGAGGTTGTGGAGAGAAGGGAACTGTCATACACTGCTGGTGGGAGTGCAAAAACTGGTGCAGCTACTATGGAAAACAGTATGGAGATTCCTCAAAAAATTAAGACTAGAACTACCATACGATCCAGCTATTCCACTGCTGGGTGTTTATCCAAAGAACATGAAAACACCAATGCATAAAGATACATGCACCCCTGTGGTCATTGCAGCATTATTGACAATAGCCAAGACTTGGAAGCAATCTAAGTGCCCATCAAGGGACAAATAGATAAAGAAAATGTGGTATATATACACAATGGAATACTACTCAGCCATAAGAAACGATGAAATCTAGCCATTTGTGACAACATGGATGGACATTGAGGGTATTATGCTAAGAGAAATAAGTCAGAGGGAGAAGGTCAAATACTGTATGATCTCACTCATAAGTAGAAGATAAAAACAACAACAAAGAAACATGTAGAGACAGAGATTGGATTGGTGGTTACCAGAGAGGGAGAGAGGGGAGGGAGGAGGGCAAAAGGGATTAGGCACTTGTATGTGGTGATGGATTATAATTAGTCTTTGGGTGGTGAACATGATGTAATCTATGCAGAAACAGAAGTATAATGATGTACACCTGAAATTTATACAATGTTATAAACCAATGTTACTGTAATAAAAAAAAGTTTTTTTGGTTTTGAAGTGTTGGCGAGGCAAAAAGAATAGAACCAGTTCCCACTTAGTAACAGTGTATATATTATCCTATGTTAAAGGAATAATTTTAACCACTGGAAATGGCTATAAATGTTTTTCTAAATTTGGGAGAAGTTGAGGTTTGCTAATGGTTATAGGTCTAATATATTAGTACCTGTAAGAGGGAGATAAGTACTTCCACAGATTTATATTTATAAATGAAGTATTGGGAGAGGCGGGAGGGAAGAGCACACAGTAGAGTTAGTAGAAGCAGAACCTGAAGTCTGGAGAGACTTCTTGAAGCAAATGAGCTCATGGTTTGGGAGTGAAGAAGAGAGTCTCAGAGGAACTTATTGCAAGGGGATTTGCTTGTGTGGAAAGGAGCAGTGATTCCCAAACCAGAGATTCTGAGTCAGGTTTTGGAACTGCTGAGTGAGTACAAGGCAGGGTATGAAGGAAAATGATGGGTCTAGAAAGGGTCCAGTTGGTAAAGATCAGATGTTTTAAGTTTGATGAAAGAGGCACTTAGAGGCACTAAGCTTTTGAGAAAGGGAATTCCAGGTTCAAAACAATATTTTAAGAGAGTAGTTCTTGCTGCTGTGACAGTTTGCTGGGGAAAGAGAAGCTTACTTACATAATTCAATAACAATTGTTAATAACATTTAACAATGCCTTTGTATGTGTGTTTTACCGTTATCAAAGTGCTTTTACAAATTTTCCTTGAAATTCTCCTGTGAGGTGGCTTTTATTATTCTCATTTTACATAAGGGAAAATGGAGGCCCAGAGAGTCGAGTAACTAATTCACGGTCATACAGCTATTTAATGGTAGGCTTGGGATTCAAACACCCTTTCTGCTACACTTCAGCAGTTTCACTTGAGGATTTGGACAAGAATTGTTGTAGGATTTGAGAAGGAAAGAACAGAGCTGATTGCTCCTTTCTTCAAATAAGAACTGATTTAAAGTATTGGCATAAGACCAAATAGAGCCAAAATTACAGAGAAAAATTTTGTTGACATTGGGAAAAAATATGATGAAATTCTTAAAATCTTCCAGAAGTTTGCGTTGTTCCTACTTGTTATTTCCTCTTGCTTTTTTTTTTTTCGTTTGGGCCTGAATCTGCAAAAGTTTCATCTCATCCCATATTTACGTTTTTAGGAAAGGAACATCTGACATTGAATGGTTCTGGTAAATCTGTCAGCGTTAGTAAACAAAAACCCAGTAACTGTCTCTCATTTGAAAACCATCCCAACAGATTAAACCTCAGCTCAAATAAAATATTTTTAAGCTTTACTTTTCATTTGAAACATAAGGTGCTGTGAGTGGCCTATTAGAAACAGTTACACAGTTTTAGAACTGTGAGACACTTTAGAAAGCATCTCTAGGTTTAAAATTCTAATACCTTTCTCTACCTCATCCCCGTGTCCACTCCTGCCTACTCATGAGGAAATGGAAATTAAGATGCAATTTAGGGCCAGCCTCCGTGGCTTGGCAGTTAAGTGCGCGCGCTCTGCTACTGGCGGCCCGGGTTCGGATCCTGGGTGCGCACCGACTCACCGCTTCTCTGGCCATGCTGAGGCCGTGTCCCACATACAGCAACTGGAATGATGTGCAACTATGACATACAGCTATCTACTGGGGCTTTGGGGAGAAAAAAAGGAGGAGGATTGGCAATAGATGTTAGCTCAGAGCCGGTCTTCCTCAGCAAAAAAAAAAGAGGAGGATTAGCATGGATGTTAGCTCAGGGCTGACCTTCCTCCCAAAAAAAACAAAAACAAAAACGATGCAATTTAATATTTATTGCATTGGGGGGCCGGCACAGTGGCTTAGTGGTTGAGTGCGTGCACTCCGCTGCTGGCGGCCTGGGTTCGGATCCGGGCGCGCACCGCTTGTCCAGCCATGCTGAGGCGGCATCGCACATACGTCAACTAGAAGGATGTGCAACTATGACGTAGAACTATCTACTGGGGCTTTGGGGAAAAAAAGGAGGATTAGCTCAGGGCCGGTCTTCCTCAGCAAAAAGAGGAGGATTGGCATGGGTGTTAGCTCAGGGCTGATCTTCGTCACAAAAAAAAAAAGAAAAATTTATTGCATTGGAAATACTGCAAGGTCTATTTGTTGCTTTTTCTTAATCATGAGGAGTAGGGATTTTTCTTTATTTTGTAGAAGAGGCAACAAAGGCTCATAGCTCACTGACAGTGGAGCCAAGAGTCAAATCAGTGCTTTCTGATTCCAAATACATGGCTCTCTCCACAATACTATGTTATGTTTTAATTGGGTCAAGACTAGGTCATCGAGTGTTAGAGCTAGAAGGGACTTGGGAGATAGTCCCTTTACCTTTTCATCCCATAAATGAACAGGGATCCTGGAGTTGGGCTGCCTGGGTTCAGATCCTAACCCTGCCGTGTATTAACTATGTGACCTTGGGAAGTCACTTATCTTATCCATACCTCAGTTTCTTTGTCCATATAAATGGGATAATAACGATATACCTAGGTCATTGGGCGGTGATTGTGAGGTTTAAATGAGCTCATATTGTAAAGTATCTAGAACAGTGCCTGGCACATAGTAAGTGCTCATAAGTATTACTAATAATTGCTATGAGGAAACTGAACATCTTATAGGTTAAATTACTTTTAAAGATCATATTAGAGTTGCTGAGTTTAAACTAGAATCTAGATCTTTGACTCCTAGAATTTAGTTTATGAAGTGTTTTCAAACAATTTGTGTATCCAGTTCTCATTATGGCCCTATAAGGTCTGTAGGTCAAGTGAAAGAAACCCTTGGGTCCCACAGAGTTGGTTCTTAGAATAGAGATTTCCAATGCTGTGTACGTGGATGCCATTTATACAATGGAATGTATTTCAGGTTCATGAAACAGGCTACTCATTTAGCAAGACAGAGCTCTCTTTTCTACAGCCTAGCCTTTTACTTTGGCCCAGAGATCTTTCTGAGGTCAGTTAATGTCAGAGGGAAAAATCAAACTTCAGTCATAGCTCAAACAGCCATTTAATCTCTCTTTTGTCTTGGAAATCAAGTTGCCCAAGTGTGTTTTCCTACCCTAAAAATTTCAGCCCTAGTTTCTTCATCCTTATGGATATGATGGTAATCCCAGCACTCCTTACTATAAAGGAATTTTATGGAGATCAGATAAGTCAATGTTTATGAAATGGCGTTGCAAACTCTAATTTAAATGATAATCTAAGTGTAAAATGTCTGAAGTCTGCTTATTTTGTTCCTTTCCTGAGAGGGAGCCCGTGTCCCCCTTCTTCTTTTTTTTTTTTTTGTGAGGAGATCAGCCCTGTGCTAACATCTGCCAATCCTGTTTTTTTTTTTTTTTTTGCTGAGGAAGACTGGCCCTAGGCTAAGATCCGTGCCCATCTTCCTCCATTTCATATGGGATGCCGCCACAGCATGGCTTACCAAGCAGTGAGTTGGTGCACGCCCGGGATCCGAACCAGTGAACCCCGGGCTGCCGCAGTGGAGCGCACACTTAACCACTTGCGCCACCAGACCGGCCCTTCATGTCCCCCTTCTTGAGTCACTTATTACTAGAGTTGTCTTAGCCATTGGATCAGGAATAGGCAGGGGTACATCTTATCCTTGGAGAGATGAGAATAAGAAGGCTTGGTCCTGGTTCTATTTTGGATGTTCTCCTTTCATGTGCCCTTTTCTGGCAGGATTTCTAAACTTACATATGCTGTTTGCCTTCTATGTGTGGAGTCTGCTATAGATCCTTGACGGAATATTTTTTTCTTTCTCTAGGGGAACCGGATTAGCATCTCCCAGTGGGTTCCAGTATGCAGCCGATTGGTACCTGTGTCTCCTATACAGGGACAGTGGGACAGGGCTCTGTCTGGCACTTCTCAGGTAAGGTTTGTTGTTCCTTCGCTTGGTATGAAAACCTTAGTGTTTATGTGCAAATGTCATGTATTTATAAATTAGCCAACCAAATTATGTGATGGAAAAACCTCATGAGACCACTTCTGGGCCTCTTTGGTGCCAGCTCAGGACTGATTCCTACAGTATGGTGTCTAGGGCGTTGCTTCTAAATACCTCAGCAGTGGAATTTAGCCTAGGATACTGTGCTACAGTCTGATGATTTTTAGTGTTGGGAGTGGTTTCAGATGCTCATCTCAGAGTTCACTTTTCTTCAGTTTTCTTTTTGTAGCTACTTTGTACCACTTTTATTTGGGATAAGAAATGTTTCTTTCTTTCTTTCTTTTTCTCTTTCTGAACATAAAATCCAAGGAACAATTATTTGAGTCCTTAGTTTACCACGGGCCATAAGATTCATTGCAATGTAGTTTGCCTTGGACCCTCCTTGAGGGTTTTTTTCCTCCTGATTTTTGTTACAAATAATTTAGTAATAAAGGAAATAAAAATCGCTCATGACCTCAAACCTGAAAACATCTGCTGGTTCTTTTCTAGTCCTTATATATGTGTGTACTAATTTTTTCCTTAGGTACCTTAACAAATATTCACAGAATTTAATGTTCTGGTGCCTTTTCACTTATTAGAGCAGACATTATTCATGTTGTTAGATAGATTTTGTAATTAAATTTTTTAATGGCTGTGTGTTATTGTATTTATTTAGCCTTTGATATTAAAATTATTTCCAATTTTTTTTTTGCCATTATAGGCTTTAATGTAGTTACCATTTTCTTGATATATAATTTTTCTTATTTTTAGTTATTTATTAAAGATAAATTCCTAGGAGGGTATACCCTGGGTCAAAGGGTATCAACAATTTGCCTCGCCAAAAAGTTGTTTTAATTTATACTGCCACCAGCAATGTATATATAACTAGTTTTTCATCCTTGCCTCCCCTAAATTGGGTGTTTTTTAAAAATTTAAACCAATTAGGTAGAAAATGTTACCTTGTTTTACTTTGCATTTCTTTATCTATCAGGGTTAAACATTTTTTCTGTTTATCAGTTGTATTCTGTTTGTGAAAATCTTATGCTTATGTTATTTCTCCATTTATCTACTGGGAATTTATTTTTCTTACCAATTTATATGAATTCCTTCTCTAGCCATTAACTTTCTTTTTCTTTTCTTTGTTTTTTTTTGTGAGGAAGATCAGCCCTGAGCTAACATCCATGCCAATTCTCCTCTTTTTTTTGCTGAGGAAGACCGGCTCTGAGCTAACATCTATTGCCAGTCCTCCTCCTTTTTCTCCCCAAAGCCCCAATAGATAGTTGTATGTCATAGTTGCACATCCTTCTATTTGCTGTATGTGGGACGTGGCCTCAGCATGGCCGGAGAAGCGGTGCGTCATTGCGTGCCCGGGATCTGAACCCGGGCCGCCAGTAGTGGAGCACGCGCACTTAACCACTAAGCCACCAGGCTGGCCCTAACTTTCTTTTTCATGTTTGATGAATTAAAATTATTTTGATATGCATAATTATATATTATATAATTTATTTATATAAATGTAATAAAAATATTTAAAATATAGAGTAATTCCCTTCAACTAGTATGTAAACCTTGCCTTCTGAGGACATGTCTTGTTTATCCCTGTATTTCCTGGGCTTCTCACTAAGTGTGGCACAGAGTAGGCGCTAAAAGTATGTTAAATGAATGAAGGCTATGTCTGTGCAGAAGAGGCATCTACTTTGGGTAGTTATGCAGCTATTTCTTTTCAGACTTGGGTTATGTTCTATTCCTCTTTGTGCACTGGAAATTTTTTTTTTTTTGGTGAGGAAGATTAGCCCTGAGCTAACATCCATTGCCAATCCTCCTCTTTTTACTGAGGAAGATTGGCTCTGGGCTAACATCCTTGCCCATCTTCCTCTACTTAATGTGTGGGACACCTGCCACGGCATGGCTTGATAAGTGGAGCATGGGTCCGCCTATGGAATCTGAACCTGTGAACCCTGGGCCGCCGAAGTGGAGCTCACCCACTTGATCACTACGCCACCGGGCCAGCCCCAGAAAATGTTAATATAACTTATCATATAGTTCTAAATAATTTGTTATTTGTCTGTGCATAGATGGTGTGGGGGGGCTCAATCTCTTACTTGTGCATCATTCTTTGAATCAATAAACATTTCTTGAGCATCTGATATGTATTGGGTACTGTTAGGCTCTGGGACAGCATTATAGCAAAGCATCCATGTAAATAATTTAGGATAGTTTATCTCATGCCGACAAGATGTAATTTTAGCCAGTGTAAATAAAGTGGACATTTTGTCATGTTGACTGTACCTCATTGGCACATCTTCCCATCTTTGAGGTCCCCAGTTGGAAACCTCTGCCTCAGAATGACATCCTCAGATGCCTGTCTGATAGGGAAGCAAATTTGCTTCAGAATGAGGAAGAACTTTGTGTTAATTTGAATTGTAGTGTAATGGAACATGTGGGCTGCGTTTTGACATAGTAAATTTACTTCTACTGGAAATATTCAGGCCGTGGTTCTGTGTTAAGGGCATGACATAAAAGAATCTTTCACTGGCTGAGTGGTAGTATCAGATGATCTCTAAGGTAATGTCCAAAGCTGTAGTTGTGTTATTGTTTTCAAAAAGCTAGGAACATTAAACTCTTATCTCTGTCTTTCAGGTGGAATTTCTTGAAGTTCTGTCATGCTTTGATGAGTCTACTTTTAAAAAAATTTTTTATTTTGAAATAATTTAAACTTACAGAAAAATTGAAAAAATAGTAGAGTTCCCATATATCCTTCATCTAGTTTCCTCTAATGTTAACATCTTATGGAACCATAGTGCAATTATTGAAACCAGGAGATTAACACTGATGTAATAATATTAATGAATCTACACATCTTATTACAATTTTACCAGTTTTTTTCACTAATGTCCTTTTTTTGGTCCCTCAATTTGGGTTTGTCTAATATTTTCTTATAATTAGATTGAGGTTATGCATTTTTGGCAAAGTGGTGTTGTTCCCTTCTCAGTGCATCATATCAGGAGATACATGATGCCAGTATGTCTTATTACTGATGATGTTAACTTTGATCTCTTGGTTATTAAATTGGTGTCTGTCAGGTTCCCCTACTATAAAGTTACTATTTTTCTCTTTGTAATTAGTAAGTATCTTATGAGAAGATACTTTGAGACTGTGCAGATATCCTGTTTCCCATCATACTTTTGCTCACTGCTTTTTGCATCCATCCATTGTTCTTTTTTTATGATATATAATATTAATTAATTAATTATTTTAAAAATTGTGGTAAAAAAAACCCATAACATTAAAGTTACCACCTTAACTGTTTTTAAGTATATAATTCAACAGTATAAAAGTATATTCACATTGTTGTACAACAGTTCTCTAGAACTTTTTGCTCTTGGAAAACTGAAACTCTATATCCATTAAACACTAATCCACCCCACCACCCTTGGCAACCACCTTTCTACTTTCTCTTTCTTTGATTTTGACTACTTTAGATACTACATATGAGTGGAAAGGTACGGTATTTATCCTTTTGTGACTTAATTTCGCTTAGCATAATGTCCTCCAGGTTCATCTGTGTTATAGCGTGTGACAGGATTTCCTTTTTTAAGGCTACATAATATTTCACTGTATGTATACACCACATTTTCTTTATCCATTGATCTATCGATGGACATTTGTGTTGCTTCCACATCTTGGCTATTGTGTATAATGCTGCAGTGAACATAAGTGTGCAAATATCTCTTCAAGATCCTGCTTTGAATTCTTTTGGATATATACCTAGAAGTGGGATTGCTGCATCATAAGGTAATTCTATTGATGGTTCTTGACTGCAACAATTATTACTGTAGTGTTTGCCTAATGGTGATTTTCTATTTCCATCTTTACTACAACATTTATTTATTTTATTTTATTTTATTTTTGTGTGTGTGTGTGAGGAAGATCAGCCCTGAGCTAACATCCATGCTAATCCTCCTCTTTTTGCTGAGGAAGACCGGCTCTGAGCTAACATCTTTTGCCAATTCTCCTCCTTTTTTTTTCCCCAAAGCCCCAGTAGATAATTGTATGTCATAGTTGCACATCTTTTTAGTTGCTGTATGTGGGACGCCGCCTCAGCATGGCCAGACAAGCGGTGCGTCGGTGCGCGCCTGAGATCTGAACCTGGGCTGCCAGTAGCGGAGCGCGTGCACTTAACTGCTAAGCCACGGGGCCGCCCCCTACTACAACATTTATTGATCGGAATTCTACTGTAAGGAAGAGCTGTCATTTCTTTTCCATTTATTTATTTATTCAGTTATTTATTTATATTAGTATGAGCTTATGGATATTTATTTTCTTCTATGAGTTATAATCCATTATTCTCGTTTTTTATTTTATTGATCAAATTTTCCCAAGTTTGACTTTTGGGAGCTCCGTCAAGTTCCTTTCTACATATCTTTGTCATTTTTTGAACACTTCATTATTTCCTGGCACCACAAGATGTTCCAGGTTCATGTTGTATTTTCTTTGCTCTAGCCCTAGATTCAACAATTTTTCTGAGGACCTGTGGTTCCTTTTGTCAGAGAATGGTATTTAGAATATTTAGAAATCAAGATCTGGATGCTAAGTGTTCATGAGCCTATGTTACTGAACTCTACTCAGGTTTTTTAAAGCAGCTTGATATAGGGGGAAGAAGGTAGCTTCGAATATATGTTCTACTCCTTAATGAACTTTACTTCTTTGAGCCTTAGTGTCCTCATTTCTAAAATGGGAAAAAATAGTATCTACTTTGCAAGGTGGTTGTGAGATAAACATAAGTATAACATCAAGCATACAGGTGCTGGGCATACAGGAGATCTTCAGTAATTTGTAACTACTATTTTTGTTGCTATTTATGTTCTTGCTACTTGGGTACATTTTCTCCTCACTGTGTAAATTGAAATTAAAAAAATTTTTTTGTCCTAAAACTACCTTAAGCAAATTGCAACCTCTCCCTGGATCTTAGTTTCCTCATCTGTGAAATGAAAAGGTTGGACTTAGAAGATCTCTGAGATTTCTTCTAGCTCAAGTGTTGTTATTTTAAGTTACTCCTTAGTTCTTCAGTTGCTTTTTCTCCAAGCTAAACAGCTTCAATTCATTTTAACCTTTCCACTAGGACCTTTTATTCATCTCTTTGATCATTCCTGTGGTTCTTTTCTGGACCTTCTCCAGATTGTCCTTCTATTTAAAAAAAAAAAAAAAAAATCCATCTAGTTTTTATTGAGTGTCAACTCCAGGCCCAGAATGGTGTTGAGCATTGGGGCAGAAAATAGAAGTATAAGGTAGATAGACTGTGCCCTCGTGAGGCTTTATAGTTTTGCTAAAAGGGCCAGACACATATACCATGGTATTCAAGAATTGCTTGAGTCCTTCCCTTCTTCCCTTCTTTTCTTTTTTTTCCTCTTTCCTTATCTTTCTTTTCCTCCCTTCCCTCTTCACTTTCAGAACCTTTTTGGCAGCAAAAAATAAGAGTGAGTTTCTGTATTCCTTTTAATAGGGGCCTGTTTGCAGAAGAGTTTATCGTTGGAGTTGTCTTGAACAGGTCCTTACGTTTATATTATGCATTGTAGTTTACACATCTCTTTCACATACATTATTTTATTTGGTTCTCAAAACAAATTTATGAGATAGGCAGAGCTAGAGCTTCTGCCCACGTTTTTTTCTTTCCACTACCCCATACTTCTTCAGTTCTGCCTTCTCACTCACCTTCTCTATCCTGCCCATTTCTTAAGGCTTCTCTTTGAAGTGTTTTCCAATGACTCTAGGTCATTCTTTTCTATCTCCAAATTTCTATTGTTTACACTGCCTATTTCATATCTTTAAGCATTTTTGTACATTTTATTGAAGTATAAATATACAGAAAAAGGCATAAATCACAAGTGTACAGATCAATGAATTATTATGAAGCAAACATAACCAGCACCCAGGTCAAGAAATAGAACCCCAGAAGCCTCCTTGATCTCCTTCTAGTCACCGCCCCTAACCAAAGTTAATCACGGTCTTCACTTTGGACATCACAGAGTAGTTTTGCCTTTTAGACATGTTTTGTACTCTCTTGTGTTTGTCTGCTTTTGTTCAACTTTGTTTTGGAAATTCACCCATGTTGCTTTGTGTAGGAATAGTTTTTTTCATTCTCATTATTGTATAGTATTTTATAATATGGCTATACCATGATTTTTTAATCTATTCTTCTATTACTGGATATTTGGATTGTTTCCAGTTTGGGCTTTTATTAATAGTGCTACTGTGAATATTCTTGTACATGTTTTTTGGTGAACATATGTATACATTTCTGTTGAGGTATATACTTAGAAATGGAATTGCTGAGTCTTATAGGATGTGCATGTGTATGTTCAGCTTCAGTAGATACTACCAAATAATTTTCCAAAGTGATTATGCCATTTTACTTCCACCAGCAGTGTATGAGAGTTCTAGTTGCTCTACATCCTTGCTAACAACTTTTTTTGTGTGGTAGGTGGTCTTCAAGCATTTTAAAATGTGATATTTAGTTCTTTGGTTCTTGCTAGTAAGTCTTCTTTTCTCCATAAGGTTGTGAGCTCCTTGAGGATAGGGATTCTGTTTGTATCCTAAAACTTGACATAAGGGCTGACATATCATGGGCATTTAATAGAGGTTGGATGAATGAAGCATGTATGCATGGCATGTGTGTGAATAAGGACAGGAAGGAAGTAATAAGAAACAACAGTACAGGTGGTTGTGTTTGTTGGTTCATAAAATATGTGAATGTTTTCCGTGTATAATGCACCGTACTTGATTCTGGTAATAGATTTAGTTCCTGCCCTCATGGATCTTTTTGGTAGTGGTGATAGAAAATAAGCAAGTATGTAAATATGTAATTGTACATTGTAATAAGTACTGTGAATGAAATGAACAGGCTACTGCTATGATAGAGAATAATGAGATGATAAACTATTTTAGATAAAATGGTCAGAGAAGGCCTCTTGTAAAAAGTGACTTTTGAGTATTTCAGGGTATTTTTTCTCTTTTACAAAAAGTTAATTATTGATATCTTTTCAATTTCAACAAAGGAAAAACTGATGTCTTTAAATGTCAAGGGAATCTGTTTTTGGGGGCATGGGAGTACAAAAAAGTAAATGTGTGTGTTTATAGATTTGTATAGGTATGGTAAACTAGCTGTTGTCCTTGGTACTAGACACCTAGATACTTCAGTAGTTCCATATAGTGTTAAATGTTACCTCATGGATAGTGGTAGGACAGGAATAGCTAGGTGAAGTAGGTGGTGAGACAATCACAGAAGGAATCCATTAGTTACTCCTGGAGCTGTGGGAGAAGAGAAAGATCATGTAATCTAATAGAAGAGAACTCACTCCAAAGCACAGCTCCTTGAACCTGCTGTTGGTTGTGTTTTTTGAACCCATTTAAGTGCTTTGTGTTCTAGGTGGATCATTACATTGATGTATGTGATATAATGGGAGGTGTTCTGTGTTTAGTCTGTGTTTTACAGAGTCTATTTGATACCTATGAATTAAACATAAGTGTTCTTGGGACTGACCAGAAAAATTCTGACTAATCTTTTAATATCCTTGTTTAGAAAGAAAAGTAAATAGTAACTCTCCACAATTAGAAATTCTATTTTTCCTTCATTAGAATTACAGAAAAAGTCATTTTCATTTCATGTGTCCCTTCTCTTGGAATAAACCAGAACTGAAGGGGTACCCTCCTCTTGCTCCCTCCGCACCCCTTTTTATTGTAAAGATACTATAACATTACTGAGAGTTTAGAAACTAGATTCTTAAACTTATTCATAATTCTGCTAACTTAATATAACTCTTTCATTTCTGTGTTCCTTTCTAGACTTGCGCATATGTGGTCATTTTTACCTATAATTTTATTCATGTTATAAGTGCTTTTTCATGTTACTAAAGATAATAATCTCTAATGTAAACTATGGACTTTGAGTGATAATGATGTGGCAGTGTAGGTTCATCAATTGTAGCAAATGTACCGCTCTGCTCGGGGATGATGATAGTAGGGGATGTTGTGTGTGTGGGAGTAGCTATAAGAGAGCTCTCTGTATTTTCTGCTCAGTTTTGCTGTGAACCTAAAACTGCTTAAAAAATAAAGCCTATTTAAAAAAAAAATCTCAGTGGTTACCTGATTTTCCATTGAGTGACTGTACCTTAATTTAATTAACAATCTTTCTTATTGGACCTTTTCCCCATATTCACTCTTGTGAATAATGCTATGATGAGGATCTTTTGCATGTAGTTTTTTTCCTTTGGAATTTGTTTTCAAAACTACGTTTATTGGCCTTGATTATAATAATACCAATCTAAAAGGGTTATGGTGAAGATTAAATAAGGTAATATATGTCAGGCACTTAGCATAATACCTGGCACATAACAATTGTAAATAATGGTTGTTGTATTGCCAAAATGCTTTCAAATACAGTATGTAAACATAAAAGGAAGGCAATTCTGATCTGAACAATGATGATGTTGTTGATGATCATGGTGATAATGGCAGCTTCTACTATTTATTGAGTATCTATTTTGCAAAAGGCGCTTTACATATATTATCTCCTTTAATCCTCCCTACAACTGAGGTTCAGTCACTTGCCCATGGCCTCCCAGTTTGTAAGTGGCAGAAGCACGTTTTAAACTTAAAATTGACTGACGTTAAAGTCTTTTTTTTTGTATACTGCACTACTGCTAATGTTTAAGTAGGTATTTATTGCAATTCTAGTTTTTAGAGTTGACTCAGATTTATTTAGTTCCAGGTTTCCAGGGCTGAATCCTTTTATTTGTTCAAGTATTCAACAGATATTTATTGAGCATGTACCATGTACCAGACACCATTCTAGGTGGCTGTCTTGGATCCTCTTGATGATCAGATCACCAGGAACTGGGTTAAGCAAGGTTGGAAAGATTTTCTAGTCTTTACTTTGAAGCTGCTCTGCTCAGATTAACCCTCAAGTGAGTGCTTAGTGTTGCTTACATCTTTTTTTTTAATCCTCCAGTGGCCCCAGATGAGCCAGTTCCTAGCATGTGGTAGATCAGAACAGATTCCTGGAATAGACATACAGCTGAGTAGGAAGTTTCACACCACAAATAAGGTGAGAATTACTAGTGCTTCTGTGTTTATAGAGTGCTTTCGCAAGGGTGTTCTTATTTGAATCTCAGCAAAATTGTTAGCTAGATGAGGCAAAGAATTTTATTGAATGCAGAAGCTGAGGCCCAGGGAAGTGAAGTGACTTGCCTACGGTCATAAGGATGGTAAGTGACAGACCAACTGACTATTTGAACCTAAGACTTCTGATCCTGTGTCCTGTATTTCTTTCATTGTACTGTCTTGCTTGGAAAATGCTTTAGAGAAAAAAGTCTTTATGAATTTTTTATATTCTAAAAATAAAGTAGTGTTAAATTTTGGAGAATTTCTTATTGGTTATATAGCCTGCCTTCATTTGAAGAGGCTTAGCATTACAACAGGTTTTCCTTGGAGTATATTTGCAGACTACAAGATTCATATCTTCTGTAGTCATTAATAAAATTTGTTATACTAAAAAATGCAAGAGTTATTTATTCAGAATGTACTTACTTTGGTTGATTATGGTTTTAAATGACTTTTGACTGCTTTCAGACAGTATTTTTCTTTCCTTTTCCTGTTATGTCAATAAACAGAGAACATTCCTCTTCTCAGAATTTTTTTTTTGGGAAATAGGGGTCAAGATTTCCTTTTAAAAATACTCTTTTCCCTACGACTTTTATTCTGATACATACAATCTATCATTTCCTAGACATGGGTTCATAGGCATATGGTTAATGAGGTGGGTATTTCTTACTCTGCAATTTGGAGGACATTGTATTAGATAGAGTTCCAGATGTGTTTGCACTGAGTGATAAGATGCCTAGAAAAGTGAGAATTAAGAATTCTATGTGAAAACAAAACAAAAAAATCTAAGCAATAAAAAATACCCTTAGGGGCTGGCCCGGTGGCGCAAGCGGTTGGGTGCGCGCGCTCCGCTGCGGCGGCCCGGGGTTCGCTGGTTCAGGTCCCGGGCGCGCACTGACGCACTGCTTGGCAAGCCATGCTGTGGCGGCGTCCCATGTAAAGTGGAGGAAGATGGGCACAGATGTTAGCCCAGGGCCGTCTTCCTCAGCAAAAAAAGAGGAGGATTGGCGGATGTTAGCACAGGGCTGATCTCCTCACAAAAAAAAAAAAATAAATAAATAAATTAAAAAAAATAAAAAATACCCTTAGACCTAATGAGAAACAAAAGCATTCTTTTTAAAAAAATTTTTTGCAACTAATTTTGGTCCCCTTCTTTTTGGTTAAATAGCTTTCTGCTACCAAAGATTCTCCACAGCCTATTGAGGAGAAGGTTGGTGCCTTCACGAAGATAATAGAAGCCATGGGATTCACAGGACCTTTGAAATACAGTAAATGGGTAAAGTCTTTTAAGTTCTTCTTATTTTTCTTGTTGGGCTTTGTGCTTTCTGCCCCTCATAGAAGAATTTTAAAGCTTCTGCTTTGCTTTTGTGAAATTCATACATTATTTTGAGAGCTTCAAAATGTATTGTCATCCCCCTACCCACTGTTCCAAGTCAGATCTATGCAACATGTGGGGCTGAAATATTCTTTCTACTCCCTTAACCTGATTCCTTAGAAGTATCTCAGTAGAGGCAAGCCAATAAGACTGGGCTTTCCAGGCCTTGCTAAATGACATGCCATATAGATGAGTTCTAAGGAATTAGATGGGCCAACT
Organism: Diceros bicornis minor; assembly: GCF_020826845.1. Lineage (NCBI taxonomy): Eukaryota > Metazoa > Chordata > Mammalia > Perissodactyla > Rhinocerotidae > Diceros > Diceros bicornis. The sequence continues at coordinate 24,315,301 of NC_080758.1, forward strand.
ATTCTGATGGGCAGAATTGTTAAGGAAACATTACTCTCCAATGAATCCATATTCATAAGTGATTTTCACTAGGTCATTGTAGTGACTTTCTTTAAAATTTTACTAATAAGCACCCTGTGATTTATTGTAATTCTTATTATGGAGGGATATTTGCTAGTTTTATCATTCCTAGTCAACTCTTGGCCCACCACGTTATCTGTTATATAGTAACTGCTATAAAAGAATGAATGTCCTCTCTGCATCACGTGCATCCTGCCCTGGGTTTTTATAGCAATGCCTCTAACCAATTAAAGTAATAAAACGTTAGCCATTCAGCTTTTCTCAGTTCAGTTATCTTCTAGTACTACCATTTCTCTCTATCATTATCGCAGAAGTGCCTTTTAATGCTTTTCCAAGTTGCCAGAGTGTTAGGTAAGCCTAATCAGTCATAAGTTATATATTAATCAAAGCAAGCCAACACAAAGCAATAGGGAAGACTTTTTTAGAAAACATCATAGCTTTGCCCAAGATGACCAAATAATGCCAGTTATGTCATTTTAACAAGTTGGATTCAAATTAGAATTTGAATTTTATTATAGACTTCCACTTTTAGTTTCTTCTTATCATGTCTGGTTCTCTTCCTAACAATTCTCTCTGCAGCAAATATAGACTTCTTGCTATAATCTCTCTTTTAAATAAATTCTAAAAAGTGAACAGTGATTCCTCAAGCATTTTGTTTGTAAGGGGCTTTGAAAAGTATAGAAGATAACACATATACTAGGTAATGATGTTCTTGAGACCCTAAAGTTATGAAGTGGCTTCTTAATCATCAAAGAAATATAGTTATATTCATTAAAGTTATCTGTTTTACATCTTAATTCTTTGACAATTGATAATCATTGGTATATTTGGTAATGTTATTAACCAGAATCTTTTCCCCTATTAAAAAAAATGGTTGTGATTATGGCATTTGGATTTAAAAACTTAAAATATGTGTTTTGTTTGAAAATTAGAAATTAAAGAAAAGGGAAATGAGAGCAGAGAGAGAGAAAGAGAAGAGAAGAAAATTTATTGTTTTATTCGTTTCTTGATGGTTGGGTTCCACTTGGTTGCTACCATATGCTTCGTCTAGTCTGTTTTTTTATGATTCCAGAGGGAAAATTGGCTACCATTTGGAGGATTACTAAATCATAAAGAAAATTTCTTCACTGTTTTAGCTTAAGTTAGTCTCTGATTTTTCTTGGTTCTTTTGTGACCTCAACGAAGTCCCTAATATTTGCATTTGAAAAATCTTTTGTGATGTAGTAGTGTCTACTTTCTATAACCTTCATTTTTTAATTTGTGATATCAAGACATCAAAATGTGACATTCTAGTATAATTTAGGTGGGAAAATGTAGGTATAACTTCCCATTTTGAAAGATTGTGAGCCCTTTTCGGCAAATGTTGACTCAGAAATCTATGGTTAGACACTTGTATTGCAGTGGCAAGATACTTTTAAGTTTTGTGTTTTCAGATGTCTTTGGTTAGAGAGTAAAATGCCTGCTTGTCAGTCTACATCAGTAATATCAACCATCTTTCCTCCATCTTTTTATGTAATATTTTCATGCGTAGTTCCATTTTTCTTCTAGATTCGTATTTAGGAATTTAAATATAGCTTTTCCTTACCTTTTTGACTATCCTGAAATAAGCATTCTTTTTCATTATCTTTATGGAGCAATATCAGATAAGGCAAGGACAACATTACCAGATTCAGCCACATATCGTAGAATAGGCAGTTTCCAGATTAGCATTAGGCCAAAAAATTATTCCTGTTCTGAAGGACACTGACAAACTGGAATGCATTCAGATGTGGTAGTGAGTCTTGTGGAGCTTTCAGAAGCCATGTTGAATGAAGAATGGTTGAAGGAAATAGGGATGCTTAGCCTGGAAAGGAGAAGACATGAAGGTTCTTCTCAGATATTTGAAGGGCAGATGTAATAAAAATGAAGAGACTTAATCTGAGGTATTCCAGTGGGCAGATGATGTTTAATGAATGTTACATGAAGTAGATTTAAGTTCAGTAAAACAAAAATCTAACAAGAATTGTCCTCCAGTGGGATAGGTAGCCTCACAAGGTCATTGGACTTATTTGAACAGGAGCCCAGATGGTTGACTGTGAATCAAGAATGCTGTAGAAGGAATTCCAGTACAGAATTGAAGGTTCAAATGACTTCAAAGCCCCTTCCAACTCGCACATAGCTGTTAGTGCAAGCCTTTTACTAGATTAGTTTTTCACCTTGTGGGATGGTACAAAATGCATTAGCTGGTGGGAGAGCTGATTTTCACTTCCTAAAGCTGTCTTAGGTACTTGTATTTTAGTCAAGTAGACTGAAGAAGACTTCCAAAGTTAGAATGAAGTAAACATGAAGTCATCCGAGGACCAGAATAATTTGTATTGACTGGGTGGAAATTTAGTCTACCTACCTCCTTAACTTATATTAAGGCATGAATTTTGAAGAGGTTCTTTCCCCAAGTTGTTATTTCCCATCCCTGTGTGATGGTCTTAAGGGAGTTGCTTTAGAGATTTGTCCAGGAAAGTGGCTCACCCAAGTATAAAGGCTTGGCTTCACTGCAGGAAAAGTGAGAAACTATAAAATGCTCCTGATTGCCACAGTATGAGCACTGTATAAATATACTGGCCAGTCTGGTGAGGTCTTCATTATTTGTAATGAATACTTTCTTCATGAACATGTTGTAGGGGAAGACCTCCTTCTCAAGGAAAGATTTGAGCCTTGGAGCCAAGTCTGCCTTTCTTCGGGGTGATTAATTTTAAAGCTAGAGGACTCTATATATAAGACTCTGAAGGAAACTGTAGGATTAAAAAAAAAAAATCAAGAAATAGGCTATTAGGAATTTTACTTAAAATTATAAATGTCTGTAGTTGAACTAGGCCATAAGCTCCATGAAAGCAGGAGTTTTTGACTGCTTTGTTTACTGCTGTATTCCCAGCAATGAAATCAATGCCAGGCACTGAGTTAGGTACTCAATAAATTATTTGTCAAATGAAGTGAAGAGCTAACATGTCCAAAACTCCCTGTCTCAAGGATAGGGATAGGCCTATCAAGGTCAAAGCATTAGGATCATGAGATCATTAGGATATCATTAGTTTGGAGAGGGTACAGACCAGTGCTTCCCAAAATGTGTTCTGTGTTCAGTACCTCTAAGAACTGCAGGTGTTTCTTTTTTAGCCTGCTGATATGGTGAATTACATTGATTGATTTGCGAATGTTGAATCAACTTTGCATTCTTGGGATAAATCTCACTTGATCATGATATATTATCCTTTTTAAATATTGATGGGTTTGATGTGTTAATGTTTTAAGGATTTTTGCATCTGTGTTCATAAAGGCTGTGGTTCTATAGTTTTGTTTTCTTCTAATGACTTTGGTTTTGCCATCAGAGAAATGTTGGCTTCATAGAATGAGCTGGAAATTGTTCTTTTCTCTTGTTTTCTGGAAAAGTTTATGTAGATTTGGTATCATTTCATTAGATGTTTGGTAGAATTATGTAGTGATGCCATTGAGCCTGGAGTTTTCTTTGTGGGAAGATTTTTAACCACAGATCCCATTTCTTTAATAGATACAAGACTATTCATGTTATTTATTTATTCTAGTGAGCTTTGGTAGTTTGTGTCTTTCAAGGAATTTGTCCATTTCCTTTAAGTAATCAAACTTATTGGGCTAAATTTGTTTATTATGTTCCCTTATTATCCTGTTAGTATCCTATTAGGATAGGTAGTGATGGCCCCTCTCTGATTCCTGATGTTGTTAATTTATATCTTCTCTGTTTTTTCTTTATTAGTCCTGCTAAAGGTTTATCAATTTTATTGATATTCCAAAGAACCAGCTTTGGCTTCTTTGATTTTCTGTGTTTCTGTTTTCAATTTTATTGATTTCTGCTCTTAGCTTTATTATATCATTCCTTCTGCTTGCTTTTAGGTTTAATTTGCTCTTCTTTTTTAAGCGTCTTGCCATGGGTTTTCTTAAATGTGGGCTTCTAATGCTAATTTACTCCCCGTATAGATGTATCTGATTTCCATTTGTTTTATGTTTTGTTCTATTTCCCCCATATAAGCTTTAGACTAAACGCCTTGAGAAAATAATAGTCTTCAAATTAGCAAATAAAAAAATCTTAATTACAATCAAAGACATAATCCTTCCTTAGTTTATTATGAGTATTTCTGCCCATCAGAGATGCTGTTGTTTTGACTCAGTGAGTGTAGAGAAATATGAATGTTATATAGTAGTGGATACAGTATATCCTTGATGACTTTGAATCCTTAAAAAACATAGCTCTAGTAAAATTCTAGATTGGTTTTTCTTCATTTGCTATATCATTCTTAGTCTGTCCTTTTTTTTTGTTTTTAGTCTGTGCATATTTGAACTTTTTCTTTTTTTTTAGTCTGTGCATTTTTTTTTTCTGAGGAATATTCTCCTTGAGCTAACATCTGTTGCCAATCTTCCTCTTTTTTTTTTTTTTGAGGAAAATTAGCTCTGAGCTAACATCTGCTGCCAATCCTCCTCTCTTTGCTGAGGAAGATTGGCCCTGAGCTAACATCTGTGCCCATCTTCCTGTATTTTATGTGGGACTTCTGCCACAGCATGGCTTGACAAGTGGTGTGTAGGTCCACACCTGGGATCTGAACCTGCGAACCCCGGGCTGCCGAAGAGGAGTGTGCAAACTTAACCACTATGCCATATGGCCAGCCCCCTATCTTCCTCTTTTTGCCTGAGGAATATTCGCCCTGAGCTAACATCTGTGCCAGTCTTGCTATATTTTGTATGTGAGTCGCCACCATAGCATGGCCGCGTATGAGTGGTGTAGGTCTGCACCTGGGAACTGAACCCAGGCCACTGAAGTGGAGTGTGCCGAACTTTACCACTAGGCCACGGGGCCGGCCCTAGTCTGTGCATTTTTGAGTCTGTCATTTTAAGAAAAAATAAGATTCTACAAGCCTTTTGTTAATGTACTAATTTATTTAATTGTATCCTTAAGGAATTATTTTGAAAGTCCTTAGAAATACCTGTTCCCTTAGTGCTAAGTTTGTCTTCAGACCTACAATTCAACTCTTAAAAATAACTTATTTTTTATTTTTAGGTTTATTTTTATTAAGGAATAATGTACATACAATAAAATATATAAGATGTGGTCCATCTCAGTGAATAAATTAATGCCACTACTTAGATCAAGAGTCTGAGAGAGTTCTTAGAGCTTTAGGGAATAGTAAAAGGTTGATCTTTCTACTGTATTTTACATTCACTAGAAATCCTTATTTATGAACAGTCTTCTGTTAATCAGCAAACTAAAAGTAGGGAAAACATAGAAAAAAATGACCCCTTGCCCAAGGGAAAAAAAAGATTTTAGAATAGATAGTAGTGCCTTTGAGGAAAGATTGAAAGATTGAGATTTTTGTTTGTTTGTTTGATTTTGTTCAAAAGAATGGGTAATTTTTTGATATAAAGGGTTTTTTTCAAATTGTAAAGAGCTAATGTGGATGATGCTGAATAGTGATTTAGAAGCTCAAAAGTGGTGAAATGGGCTTGAATTAGAGGAGGGATTTCATTTAAATATTGAAAAACTTTTTTGACATTTGCATGCTAAAATCCTCAAATGTGAAAATTGTGTGAAGTCTGTATGAATGGCTAGCTTTAAGAAAAGAAAGAAATATTTATGCTGGTTTAGCTATTAAATTGCCTAGAGACAGGTTTGGACCCTTCCTTCTAGTTGAAGAAATACAAGATTCTGTGACCTACATCTAATGGCACTAGAACATCCACTTGGTCATGTCTTGAGTTGGTTTTATTCTCTTTGTCTAGAAGATTAAGATTGCGGCCCTGCGCATGTATACTAGCTGTGTGGAGAAAACTGACTTCGAGGAATTCTTTCTAAGTAAGTTACTGTTTTTGAAAGTTTGAAAAGGAAAATGAATCTACTTTTCATTTTTATGATTGTGTCTTAGTAGAATAGATTTTTTTAAGTCACTAGTGAAACAATTTTTCCTGCACAAAGTGTGTAATAAAAGCTGCTTATTATTCTCTTTTAATAGAGTAAACAAAGACCAAAAGAACCCTATACAGAAAACATTTTAATAAGTTTGGGAAAAAACCTAAAAATTTATCTAATACTTTGGTACTAGCACCCGCCTTGTCCACACATGTATCTTTTTACATAAGAGTAGTTATGTAAACATAACCTGTTTTACATTCTGGATGTTTGTGTGTCTTTTTGAGGAAGATTGACCCTGCGCTAACATCTGTTGCCAATCTTCCTGTTTTTTTTTTTCTTCTTTTCCCCCCAAACCCTCAGTACGTAGTTGTATATCATAGTTGTAGAGTTGTAGCTCTTCTATGTGGGACCCTGCCTCAGCATGGCTTGATGAGCGGTGAGTAGGTCCGTGTCCAGGATCCGAACCGGCAGGCCGCTGAAGCGGAATGTGCGAACTTAACCACTACGCCACCGGACTGGCCCCTCTGGATGTTTTATTTAGCATTTTGACATGAACTTTTGCCAATCATTCCTCTTTTATTTCTAGTTTTTAGTTGTTTTAGTTAATCCTGGAATATGCCTCATGATTTTTCTTCTTTCTATTGAAGGACTCTTGGGTCAAATAGCACATATAATTTTATTATTTTTATCCCATTGATAAATTGCTTTCCAAAAGGGTTTTGCTGGTTTAGACTTCTACTGGTATTCGATTGTAACAATACAGTATTCATTTTGATGCTGTAAATTGTTGTAGTTACAAAGTTAATTAAAGCACGTACTTATACAGTCATTAGGAAAGTTTAAGCTGTTTCCAGTTCTACAGATTTTGGAAGGTAATGTGTACTGTGCATGTCTATGGTAACAGCCATTATCCTCAAAGCAATGAACACTTAACTGTATGTACTTGATATTTTTCATGGACAGCAAATATCTATGTATAATTATGTTAACAATGATGAAGAAAGCTAGAAGCAGTTTTGATTCTTTAATTAAAACTAAATGCAAGTTGTTTTGTTTATTTTTCTTTTGTTTATTTCAGCAGATTGATATTATATTAGAAACTTAAAATACCATACTGAGTTGTAATCCTAATTTAGTATCCACCTTCCATTTCTTATTTGTTCATAGTGAGGAAAGAAAACTTTCCTGCTTCTTTTTAATCTCTAACAATTTCTCATTTTAGAACAAATTAGTGTGAAAGGAGAAAATATTCTTTCTCTACCTGGTGAAGAAACTAGAAGCTGGATTTTTCTTAAGTGGTTTCTTGAGTCCATGTGCTTAAGTATTTTTCATCAGATCTTTTTAAAGCCTCATCTTTAGACGTCTATTTAATATTTGATTTAGTAAATAGCTCAGAAATTTATTATAATTATTTTGAAAGGATGTTTACTAACTGTCTTTGTCTTAGCCAATCCTCATTACTGAAGATTCTTGAGTTAATATTATAGTATCCAATAATGAGACTATTATTGCATATTTAAGTTAATATATCATGTTTCAATTTATAATCTGTTGTAAACTACTTATAAAAATAAAAGTTTAGGGGGCCAGCCCGGTGGCACAAGCGGTTAAGTGCGCATGCTCTGCTGCGGCGGCCTGGGGTTCACAGGTTTGGATCCCGGGTGCGCACTGACACACCGCTTGTTGAGCCATGCTGTGGCGGCGTCCCATATAAAGTAGAGGAAGATGGGCATAGATGTTAGCCCAGGGCCAGTCTTCCTCAGCAAAAAAAGAGGAGGATTGGCAGATGTTAGCTCAGGGCCGATCTTCCTCACAAAAAAAAAAGTTTATAAAAATTACCATTATATACTAATAATTCACATTTATGTGGTATGCTTTTACATTTGTCTCATTTAGGAGTTACAAAACCTTGTGTGATAGAAAGGGATTGTATTCTTATTTTCTTTTTTTTTGTGTGTGTATGTGTGAGGAAGATCAGCCCTGAGCTAACATCTGTTGCCAGTCCTCCTCTTTTTGCTGAGGAAGATTGGCCGTGGGCTAACATCTGTGCCCATCATCCTCTACTTTATATGAGATGCTACCACAGCATGGCTTGATAAGTGATGCGTGGATCCACGCCTGAGATCCGAACCTGCGAACCCCGGTCCACCAAAGTGGAGCGCACGAACTTAACCGCTACGCCACTGGGCCAGCCGTCTTATTTTCATTTTTGTTTTGTTTTGTTTTGTTTCGTTTTCAGAAACAGTTGAAACTTAAAGAGACTTAAGTGTCTTGCCCAAAGTTGCTTAGTCAAACCTTGATCCTATGTCATCTAGCTTAAAATCCAGGAATTTTTCTGCTATAACATATTGCCTGTGAATGAATGTAACTGCAAATTAGAAGTTATAATCTGTCTTAATATTTTTGTATTTTATTATATTTAAATGAGAACTACCTCTATGAGATATTCTATTAGTACTGTAAACTGATGTTTGTACATATTAGAGCATGTACATCTCAATGAGCTTTGTCCTAGCTTAGCCTTTTGAAATGGTTACCCAGGGAGGAAGTACATTTTTCAATGACATCACTTTTACTTCAAGTTTTCTAAGACTCAATTTGAGAATTGCCTTTTAACACCTACAGCATGTTCATTTGTATTATGCTCCCCTGTGGTCCATCTTTGTTGTTTGTGCGTAGATTAAATTTGGAATCAAACCAAAGTGGTTCCAAACTGTGGCTAGTGAATATAAAAGGAGCCAATCCAAAAAATACCATTTAGAGGCAGATAAAGAATATCTATAAAATAATGAGATTGACTTTCTTGCCTCTTGGATTCTAAAGAGTAGGCCAGACAGGTTTGAGGCAAAAGGAGAGAATATATATATTGCTTCCCAAGATTATACCTTTAAAGTGGCTATTGCAGCCTTGGATTTTTGGTATTTTAGGGCTTGACTTTTAGAGTCCTGAAATTAAAAGGATTGAGAGCCTCAGGTAGCTGGCCAATGTCATCCTCACTTCTCCAACAAAAATGAGGCCAGTGCTATTTCATGAAGATTATATAAGATTGAGTTGTTTACTCACAACATGCTTGTGCGTGAATAATATACTTATCAGCCTTTTGGACAGGCCCCTATAAAATGCCAAAGTTATAGACTCTCATCTCAGAGCCAAGGTGGTCAAAGGTCTTCATCCAGAGACCTAGGTATTGAGGATTCTGACTGGTGAGATATCTTAACAGCCCACTGTTGTTTCCAGGATGTTTTGATGATGTCATTTGTGGCATAAATGAGCTCATCCTCTGTGAGCACGCAGTGGTTTGCTAACTGGTCTTTTGGAGATCAGTTCTATTATGAAGAGCATTTTGGAGCAGAGGTGACCAATCGGTAAAGTTTGTGTTTAATTCCACGCTGTTGTCTGCAGACTGCTTTGTCTTTAGCCCTTAAGAGACTTCATACCTTGGAGAGGAGGATCCTTAATGGATAAGTTTTGAGTCAGTAATCTAGGTTCATCATTTTATTGACATAGTCTTAAGTAATTCGTGAGTTTTTTCAAAGATAATATAAACCTTAGTGTTTAAATAATTAACTGGAAAACAGCAATAATGAATATTTTGCTAAACATTTTACAGCCTTGTCTCATTTAATCCTCACAGAAACCCTATAAGGTAGGTTCTCTTGTTCTCTCCATTTTTACAGAGAAGAAAACTGAGGCACTGAGAGGCTAAGTAACTTTACCCAGAGTCACATAGCAAGTAAGAGGAAGAGTCAAGGTTTTGAATCAGGTGGTCTGATTCCAGAGCCTGCATTAAACCAACAACTATGTTAATACTGCCGCCCCATAACCGTAATGAATTATTTAATTTTATCCAACTTGGTGTCGAGAAAGAAAGTACTTAGCCTCAGAAAATAATTGAGTGTGTATTGGAGCAAGAGTGTGATCATGGCAAAAGACTCTATAGCAGGTTTTAACTTGGAAGTTTTTAAACACATTTAATTGAGCTGAAGAATCTGCTGTGTTTTTGTGTTGCTCAGAGTCAAATGGTCTTGTTTTTTAGGGCTTTACCCTGTTAGTTTCTGTTCTGACCCGAATGGCTACAAAGAGTCAATCATATGCCGACTCTTTTCCCATCCTCAGCCCTGAGCCGACCCCCAGAAGGGAAAATTGTGACCCAAGTCCAGCTGCTGGCCTGTCTGTCTGTCTGTACTTTCCAGCTCAAGAACTGATTCCCTCTCTGAGAAAATTGGAAAGGCTCCTGGAGGCAGCTGAGAAGCTTTGATGTAGAGGTAGCAATTGAACAGATTGTCCTTTAGAAGCAGCCAAATTTCATTTTCCAGATTGAAAGACAGACTTCCAAGAAAACTTTTCTTTTTAATGTTTTGTTCTAGCATCCAAAAAAGACCCAACTTCAGATCCGGGCTTGAGAATTTCTCATGGCTATTCTTGTTCTAGGTGGAGGGTGGTTGGCCCACTCTCAGATGGCATGTATCTTAATAGCTGTATGGCTGGCCAAGCCAGCCTTCACCTCCCTCCTGCTGGGCTCCAAGAGGAAGTCCACTTGACAGCTGCTGGGCACCTCCCAGTAAGCTCACCAGAGTATTTCAGTGTCACTTTGTGACAGACCTGGACTTAAACCCCAGCCCAGCCACTAGCTTGTTAATTCTGTGGCTGCCTGCAAGTTACTTAGCCTTTTTGAACCCATTTCCTCATCTCTAAAATGAGGATTATAATGCCTCCCTTCAGGGTTAAAGTGAGGATTAAGTGAGATAATGTGTTGACATGACTAGCAGTGGACCTAGCATGAAGTATGGGCCCTTAGTGAATGTTAGTTTCTGATATTAGTATTAGAGAGGCAGTTAGCGATTAAGACCACAGTGTCTGGAATCAAGCAGATCTGAATTTGATCTCATATGTCTCATTTCATAGCTGTGTGACCTTGGGAAATTATCTTGATCTCTCTGAGTCAGTTTTCCCACCTGTCAAATGGGGAAAATATCAGTACCCACCTCACAGGATTGTTGGGAGTATTTATTGAGCTAATGCATGTGAAGCACCTATTATAATGTCTGGCACATAGTAAGCCCATGACGAATTATAGCTCTTTATTGTTATTGGTGTTGTTAGAGTACCTCAGAGGGTACCCTGTGTTTTCTCTACTAGTGGCCCCGGTTTGTTATTGTTTAGTACATTGTATACTTCACTGATTGTTGAAAAGCTGAAGATACTACTTCTTTCTTGAGTCATTGCTCCAAAGGACAGATTCTACCCCAAAGGCCCAAATTTCCCACTGATTCTCTTTTTTCTTTCTTTTTTTTTTTTTTTAAAGATTTTATTTATTTATTTTTTTTCCCCCCAAAGCCCCAGTAGATAGTTGTATGTCATAGCTGCACATCCTTCTAGTTGATGTATGTGGGATGCGGCCTCAGCATGGCTGGAGAAGCGGTGCGTCGGTGCGCGTCCGGGATACGACCCCGGGCCGCCAGCAGCGGAGCGCGCGCACTTAATCGCTAAGCCACGGGGCCGGCCCTCTTTTTTCTTTATCCTCTTTTTTTTTTTTTTGTGAGGAAGATCAGCCCTGAGCTAACATCTGTTGCCAATCCTCCTCTTTTTGTTGAGGAAGATTGGCCCTTGGCTAACATCCATGCCCATCTTCCATGCCCATCTTCCTCTGCTTTATATGGGACACCACCACAGCATGGCTTGACAAGCGGTGCATCCGTCCGCACCCGGGATCCAAACCGGCGAACCCCAGGCCACCGAAGTGGAGCACACGAACTTAACTGCTACGCCACCGGGCTGGCCCTGTCTTTATCCACTTGCTCTAGCTTTTCTCCCTGTCATGGCATAAGGAGGGCACATTCAGTGGGGGATCCCTTGTCCAGCCAGAGGCATTCTTAGAGATCTGAGAATTGAGAGGCTTGGATGTGTAAGCACTGACCTGATTTTTGGTATCTTAAACCAAGGAGAAGCCCTGCCCAGGTTTGTCATTCCTGGGGGCGATGAACGGCTTTTCGTTAGATATAGTCTGCTTTCTTATTCAGCTACAGCTCCCTAGAGCCCCACTTCTTTCTCCTAGTCATTTATTTTGGGTGAATCATTCAGCACACTCATGTTTGTAGCACATTGGGTCACCTTAAAGAAAGGAGAGAGGAAAAGGAGACTAGAAGGACTTAAACTGCTCAGTGGGGCTCAAGTGGAAAAAGCCTGTACTTAAGTGGGGTAGACAAGGTGGTGTCTGCCTAGCTTTTCAGAAGAATTTGAGATCAGGAAGGGAAAATAACATAGAATCACGTGGAAGTTGGAAGGAACCATAGAAATCATCTAGGCTACATTATACAAAGTGAGTAAACTGAGGCCCAGAGAGGAGAAGTGATTTGCCCAACCCCGTATAGCAAGATGGTAACTGACCTGGAACTAAAAGGCTGATTGACTGCATTCAGTGCTCTTTCAACCCGTGGTCTTGCCCTGTGGTTCCGCTGGCCCACTCTGGGATAGCATGATCAGAAAGCACTGTAACTGCCATGTATTTTAATTTAACAAAGTCTTACCAGTATTTAAAATAGAGTCAATATTCCTGCTCTAAACTTTCACATATTTATACTTTATTGTTATTTTCTAGGGTGTCAGATGCCTGATACATTCAATTCATGGTTTCTTATAACTCTACTTCATGTCTGGTAAGTGAGCAATTTAAGTGAAGTCACCAAATGTATGTTTTTTTTCAAACACTGCTGACTTGCAAGGTATAGCCTTCAGCAGGGCTGATTATATGAAATGGCAGTTGTTCAGGCATTAAAAACTGTTCCTTTCATTTTAATAACTGGTGTCTTGGAGCACATTTTTATTAAAGGTCAAAGCATAGTCCCAGAAGGAAACTAATATTTGTAGGATTTTCTCAAAGAACACCTAACCCAGTGAACAATGCTATCAGTATCTCTAAGAGACTCTATGAGCTTGGATGGAAAGTTCTCTCCTTTGGCTGTTTTAGGAAAGTTCACATTTACGTAAAAGTGGTTTGAATTGTGAGAATCCGTGGTCATTTTCATTGCTGGTCATCAGAAACCTATAACAAATTATAGCACTGACATTTACGCCTGTACCTCTAAAATGTGCATACAGGTTAGATTCATGCCAGGTTTGTTGCATGTAAAAATATTTAACACCTTAGACAGTATATTTTTTCTTCAGCTGCAAAATAAGTAGCCAAAAAAAATCAATTTTTCATCTAATGTTACACAGTATTAAAGGTCAGAAGGATATAGGAGAGACGTTGAAGTGGGGGCTGGGGAATGTATTTATTGAACTGCCAGATCTTGGGAAAGTAAATTCTGGAGAACTAAGTTTACTACTTTGACCATAGTGAGTATCTGAGGAACGTGGGTAATGGTTGCCCTGTCAAAAGGACCCTTGTTTGAGACTGCCTTCAGCTGAGCTTTGCATCACAGGACTGACTACTATATAAAGACTTTTTGGTTTTGATCACCTCTGAAATATTTCTTCCTCTGAACTCACTGAGATTGGCTAAGGGGCCTAAGGTGGCAGTTTTTTTTATGTTATTTTTTTCTAAGCTGATAGTTTATTGAGTGCACGTTATGCCCTTGGCAGCTGGCTGGGAACTAGCGATAGTTCTCAAGATGCTTACAGTCTAGTGAGGGAGATAAGACATGTAAAATGATGAGTTATAAATAGGCATGGCTAAGTTCTATAATAAATCTAAGTAGCACTTATGGGATTTTAGAGGAAGCTGCAACTATCAAAACCTTTACTAGTTCTGCCTATTCTTTGAAATGTCCCTTGTCTTTTAGTCAGGCAGTTGAAAAGGCAAACTACCTTCTCTCTGAATGGTGAAGGTTAGGAAAAGGTGCAGGGAGGGAAGCTGGATATACTGAGAGGAAAACTACTTTTTCAAGAGGGGAGGACTGCAGAGGTGGCACTGGAGATTTACTCACTGGAAAGGTGGGAGGGTTAAGAGGAGGCTAGGCTGTTCCCAGAGGAGCTCAAAGATAATATTCAGAGCCTGTATGAAAGACTCTTTATTGCCCATATAGCTAGAGGTATCAAAGTGTTAGAGGGAGTGGATGGCAAAATAAAATATATAATCCCTGTGACCACATCTCAAGGTCAACACTTCACTAATAGCAGCTGGGAGAACCTTGAAACTACTTGTAGTTCTTTCAAGTTAGCCATCATTTCCAAACGTGCCTGCTGAGTCTTCCATGCTGAAGTTGGTTTAATTTCTCAGAGGAGTGAGGAGTACCACCAGTAGTTAAGGAGGAGGAGAGAGCCTATCTGCTTCAGATCTATGCTTCGTCTCCCCTCCTCCCTGCCTCCTTTAGTTCTCATGATCTGCAGGGTTTGGTGGAATGAATAAGTAGCTTTTCAGTTTGAATCAGCAAACTCTTATTGATGACCTCCTGTGTATTAAGGACTATGGAGCATTGGAGAGAAGGATATGACATAGTCTGTACCTTTAAGAAACTTAGTCTAGTGGAAAGCAGACATAAAGTACAATTGCCTGTAATGGGTGACAATGAAAGAAGTGCTGTGCCCAAGGCACAAGCAGATACTATGGAAGCACATGGAGGTGTGACCAAATCCAGATTTGGTTGGGGAGAAGGTGAGCATTGGATAAAGAGTGGCTCTGTGGTAGAAGTAACATTTGAGATGCACCATGAAGGGTCAGTAGAATTTCTGTCAGAGAAATGGAGGGCATTTTAGGTTGAGGGAATATCGGGAGCAAAACACAGAACATATACAAGAACATGTGGAGTATTTGAGTGCAGCCTGTTGTCTGAAGTGTCTGGGGCAGGTTTGTGGAAGAATGTAGTGGGAAGGGTCACCAGAAAAGTGGTTTGGGGCCTAATTGTGCTGTGGTCCTCCAAGAAGACTTGGGGAACTCTCTCTTCTAAGGGATAGGGGTGTTAGGAGGAGTAATGGATCCACCCCAAGTCTGTGGAGAAGCTGTGTACTTTTAGCCCTGTTCTCTTAGCCTGAAGCTCCAGACGGGTGACAGAAGGGTAGCCAAATCCAGTATTGCAGGACTTAATGGGCTTGCTAGAGATGTATAGGGATTGAAATACCTCCTGTACGTAGTAGTATGAAGGCGAGGTGGTGAGGCTTAGAAAGCAGTCATAAAAGTTGCAGGAATCTTCTCACCCTCACCCCTCACCCCCCCAAAAAAAACACCTAATAAACAGAATACCCTGGCAGTGGACTTTCCAGAAAGCTTGCTTGAATTTCCAAGAGTGATGGCTCCCTGTTGGCTCTTAGAATCGGGACAGGATTTCCCCCATCCTTTTAGTTCCCTGGAGGAGGTGTTGATGGTTCCCTTATCCTGTCTGCTTTCTCTAGTTCCCAAGTTTTTCTGTGTATTGGGATTTAGGACTGGGACCTCCCCAGTTCCTAGAGGGCCCTTATCAGTTGTGTATTCATGTGAGCTTGCAGCTGCAATGACTATGTGTCCTTTGTCTTTGCTGAACAAGATGAGTATTGACTGTGGCCACTAAAAAAATGCTGAGAGAGGTTACTGTCTGGGCTATCGAGCATCCTCACATGGGCTTGATAAAAGCAGGCCGCCTCCTCTCTTCCCTGTCTTGGCCAGTGGCATTGTGATCCATTCAGGTGCCCAGAAACCTGGGAGTCGTCCTTGACTTTTCCCTCACTCCCTTTAGTCACCAGTCATCAACTCACACTTTTTTGACCATGACCCATAGTAACAAATGCATTTTACTTTGTGACTCAGAACACACACATGTATCTGATACAAAAGTTATGTAAAACTTACCTTACAATGTCAAATAATCTCTGATATTTTCTATTCCATTTGAATTCCTTTTGAACAGAAATTCAAGATGTCACCCACTAAATTGATTTCACTGGAAGACAAGCAACAGTACCTGCAAACTGGTCTTTGGCCTCCAACTTCCCTCTCCTTGTGCCATTGGTCTTCTCCATATAAATTGGATCAGTACATGCACACATACACACTCCTTCTTAATATTCTCCATTGTTCTCAGGATAAAGTATGTTTCTTAGCATGGCATTCATATCCCACCAAATAGTCCACCTTTACTAGTGTCATCTGGTGCCATTCTAGGCACTACTGCCACCACTCCCTCCTCTGCAAGAAAAAGCAAAACTATAAAATAGATATATCACGTCTTCGGCACAAAATTTTCTTTTGCCTAAAAGGCCCTTCTTCTTCCTCTCCACCTGACAAACTCCTGTTTTTCATTCAATATCCAACACAGATGTAATCTTCTCTTTGAAGCCTTCCGTTCCCTCTGAAGGCAGAGTTAGTTCCTCTTCTATATTCCCTTAGTATTTTGGAAACCTCTATTGTAGCACTCATCACATAACATTTTTATATTTTATTGTATATGTATCAATCTTCCTTGTGGATGGTGAATTTATTGAGAGCAAGAATTATTTTTATAATCTTTTTGGAAAGATATGAAAATGAGATATTTCTTCCCCTCAGTCCCATGTCTTACTCTTAGTTTGCATCAATAAATGTTTATTAAATAATTGATGGCCTCAGGTCTGACTTGACTCCTGTGGCAATTGGAAGGGTCCTGGCCACTGCCCGTTGGTCAGGTGAGAGTGGCAAAGCTCTGCTCCTACTTGGGTTTCCAGGTGGTGAGATGTATGTAGTTGGAATTTATGTTGGTGTTATAAGTGTTAGTAGATTTGTAGAGACTTCCCTTTTAAAATTTTCATGGAACATTAGTAGTACCTTCTAGATGCAGAAATTAATCTTAGAAAATGGAATGGAACAAATAAAATTAGAATATATCTATTATGGAGATGGAGTGGAGAGGGAGTAAAATGCAGTTTATATTTTTAAAAATTATTTTAAAGTCATGTGTGTTATAAATATAATAACTACTAGGTCCTTTACATGTATTATCTTTTATTTATTTATATATATTGTCTTACACATTCTTACAACTACTTTTTTTTTTTTAATTTTTATTTTTATTTATTTTATTTTTTTTCCCCCAAAGCCCCAGTAGATAGTTGTATGTCATAGCTGCACATCCTTCTAATTGCTGTATGTGGGATGCAGCCTCAGCGTGGCTGGACAAGCAGTGCGTCGGTGCGTGCCCGGGATCCGTACCCTGGCCGCCAGCAGCAGAGCGCGTGCACTTAACGGCTAAGCCACGGGGCCGGCCCTCTTAAAACTACTTTATTTCCGTTTTACATATGAGAGATCAGAGGCTTAGAGAAGTCAGAGAACTTGCCCAAAGAGCTAGTTAGTACATGGTGGAGAGGAAATTCAAGTGTGGATCTGGCTAATCAAAGTATTAAGTTGCTTTTCTCATTGGTAATTAAAACTACCGAAGTAACTAATTAAATAATTATTTAGTAAAAGTAATATTTAATATTAATAATGTTTAATATTAATACTATTTATTACTTAGTTAAGTGCCTGCTAATTCTTAAACATAAATTTATAAAATTATAGCATTTATTCTCTAAGTAAACTTACTGTATGCAGCAGATTTGTTCCCTGCCCTCATAGGGCTTAGAGTATAGGAGAGAGACATTAAACAAATCATTAATAAAATACAACTGGGATAGGTGCTATAAGAGGAAATGATAGGGCTCTGTGGGAGAGAGGGGTACATAATTTAGTTGAGGGGTGTGTCACTCAGGGAGGGCTTCAATGAAGAGAAGACATTTAAACTGACACCTAAGTGATGAGTGGAAGTTAGCAAGTCAAAGAATGGATGAAAAAGCATTCCAGGCAGAGAGACCTAGGGGTTTTCAAATTTTTTATCAGCAGGGCCCTTTTTAAAAGTGAAATTTTATGCTCAACTACAATATAGGAATAGATAAAAGGATTGCTACTTGGGTTGAAGAAGTGGGAATGACCTGCTCATTTCAGGTCTTCATAATGTGCCCAATGGTAAGGGACCCTTGCATAGCTCCATGGAAACTCAGAACACAGTTTAAAAACCACAGCTCTAGGGCTGACCCAGTGGCACAAGCAGTTAAGTGCGCGTGCACCGCTGCGGTGGCCTGGGGTTCACCGGTTCGGATCCCGGGCGTGCGCCGACGCACTGCTTGTCAAGCCATGCTGTGGTGGCGTCCCATATAAAGTAGAGGAAGATGGGCATGGCCTGGATGTTAGCCCAGGGCCAGTCTTCCTCAGCAAAAAAAAAAAGAGGAGGATTGGCAGATGTTAGCTCAGAGTTGATCTTCCTCACAAAAAAATAAATTAATTAATTAAAAAAATTAAAAAAACCACAGCTCTAGTCCAATCCCCTCATTTTACAAATGGGGAGGTGATTTGGGCAATCATAAGGGATTTGTCATGGGCCTCTTTATCAGTAGTGGAGGATCTGAGACTCAAATCCAAAGCTAACTATGTGAACTGCTCCTTCTGCGACACTTTGCTTCTTGCCTGAGTGTCCCATTTTGATGGTCATGGGGACAGGGGTCTCTTGCCTTGAATATGAACAGTGTAGCACTGATCACCAGGTATATGATACTGTGTATTCTTGGCGCTCACTGTCTGTGTCCTGGGAGAGACAGCAAGTAAACCTGAAAATAGTACAGGATGATAAGTGTTGTGTTTAGCAGATGTACAGATCTTATAGGAGCACAGGGGAAGCGGGGCTGCCTGGGGATGGTCAAGGAAAGCAGTTGCATTGGCTTTCTGGGGGCTAGAACCAGAGGACATGGAGTCTTCAGGAGTTATTAGGAAGGGAAGAAGTAATTGTAAACTACTTTTTAAGACGTTCCAAGTGAGAAGGAAAGATGAGAGGATGATCACCAGAGGGAGAAACAGGATGGAGGGGAAACATTTTGTTATTTGTTTTTTAAGATGGGGAGACACTGGAGCTTTTTTTTTAAGCCTAGGGGAAGAAGCCTTTGGGAAAGAAGAGAAGAAAGTAAATTGTGGAGGTGGGGAGGGGTTGAAAAACAGACTGGTTCCAGTCTCAGTCCAGCCAGAGAACTGCTCTGGCAGACAACTCCTGACCATTGCAGGAGGGCTCTGTAAAATCACCACAGCAGTTTTGATATAGCTGTAGGGCTTTTGAGCTCATGCTGGATTCCAGCAGCTCCAAACCTGCTATATATGGTGAGCCCTGGCCATGTGCACGTCCTCTTTCTCCCTCCCCCAGCCAGAGTCGCTCTGTTCAAACACCCACACATGTAGGTTTTTGCCCAAACCAAAGGCTTATGCAGCATCATTTTACCAACGTTGCATAACTTAAGAGCACTTGGTACCTCCTACCCGGGAGTTTGTTCTTTATAGTGGATCTGACAGGCAGGCCACAGGCCAGCTGTAGCTCTTGGAGGAGGCTCACTGTCAGGTGAGATGGCTTCAGGAAGTGCCTCACCCCACTTGTCTGTTTGCCCACAGACTGCCCTGTGGCCCCCATGCTCCCCACATAAAGGTTAGGCTTCGTGGGGAGAGAGTTTAGGAAACCAGGTGGAGATAGCCGTGTACACAGCCCCGGGAAAGGGTCAGCGTGCCAGCTCACAAATAAATAAACTCATTCATTAGCACACTGCTGAGGCTTGAGTGTGGCCATGTAGGCCCTGCTTTCTTGGCCTCAGCTGGTGGCAGAGTAAGGGAAACAAGCTACGTGAAAGTCCTCTTTGGGATTCCTTCATAGCAGCCAGAGTGACAAACCTGCCCAAGTGCCCACTAGCCTTCATTGAATTCAAAATCAGATCCTTTCTGAGCAGCTTATAAACTACCATGAGGGAGAAACAAGGCCAGAACACAACTGGCATTGTCAAAAGGCCCAAACAGCAAGCGAGACAGGATGCTCAGAGCTGCCAATACATGGCAGGAGGTCAGCATGAGGAATAACAAGAATTCTTCCCTCCTAGATTTAGACAGAGAGGGGAGGAAAGCAAAGCTAGGAAACTCGCGTTCCTTTGAACTCTGCAGGCAGTGTTGCTGTCTTCCTCCTTGTGTGATTTAGCAGGAAGAGGCTCTTGGAGCTGTGCTGTCACAGAATGGGGGAAACAGCCAATACTGACACTGCCCTGGGAGACACTGTGTTTTGGGGAAAGAGAGGGGAACTCAGGCTTCATTCTAGCTCTTCTCTTCTCCACTGTGCAATCTTAAGTTACTTAACCTTTTCAGATTGTCAGTTTTCTTTTCTATGAAATGGGGACAGTTATACTAGACAGATGGTTATGTAGATTGAAAGAGATAGTCAATGCAAATGCGTCTTACAGTGACAAGTCTCATATTAGAGGACTTAATAAATGGTAGTAATCATTATTATTATTTGCCATAAGGCAAAGTTTATATCTTAGCCCTTTATTTTTTGAGACTCCTAGTCTGTGAGTCTTTCTTCTCTTTTCCTCTGTCTCTATGCTTGCCTTTTAGAGATATTAGGAAGCCATCAGACTAGGGCTTTGAACACTCCTTTTTTTCTTTACTTTGCTAGCTGGGTTATTTGCTTTCCTTATATGTAAAAGAGATCAGTATTATTTATGAGCCACTGGAATCACTGAGAGACAAGGATAGTACTGTGAAGCTTAAAACCTCAATAATAAATTGTGGGTTTAAGAACATCATCAAGCTTGGGAGGGGCAACTGGAATTGCTCCTAAACAGAGAGTGGTTTATGCACAGATTAAGTCTATACTCAGAGTAGGTGCTTAATAAAAACTTTATAAATGAATGATTAAATCAATTATTTAGTGCAAGAATTTTTTTATTACTAGATTGTCTTCTTTTTTAAGAGATTTTTAAAAATAGACTTTATTTTTTAGAGCAGTTTTATGTTTGAGCGGAAGATTGTCTCTTTTTAAAGTTGATTTTGCATTCTTAACGGCAACTTTTATTGTGTTTTAGCATGGAATTCCCCCCTTCTTCCTTCACTATTCCCCCTAGAACAGGGCTCTGAAATTATGAAATTGAATCAGTAGCAAAATGTAATTTGACCTCTCAACATTTAATTTAAGCATTTCTTATGAGGAATGCATCCATGATGTGAACTGAAGTAGAGGTGTTCTCTTCTTTTGTTTAAACCTAGTATTTTCAATTGTTGTGAAATAGTTTATTTACTAATGACTCAAATATGATTGTTGTATGGCCCAAGCCTGTGACAAGTGTTGGCTTGGTTTTGCAGTGGGTACCAGGGTCATCAGATCTTTTTTGTCTTTCTTTACCATTTTGAATTTGTTTTACTCATTTTCCTTTCACCTTTCAATATACTTTAACCTTTTCTGGATGATTCAGGATGTCCTGTAACTCTTAACTATATTTTGCCAGGCTGTCTTCTTTGGGTTGCACTGGGTAGGTTTACCCTTCCTGTTGAACCTCAGTTGCTGTGCTATTTTTTTGTGTCTGTTTTAAATAAATGTTTAGTTTCTTCCTTTCCTGTTAAGTTGCCAGCAGTTAGTTTTTATTGTTGTAGGTATGCTTGCCTCAAGTTAGCCAGTCTTTTGCCTTCTGATATAGTATTTCTATTGTGATGCTAGTTTTGAAACTTAAATTACTGCCCGTGTGAGGATTAAATGAAAAATAGAATAAATGGATTCTTGAAGGTTTGTTCTAATCATTAAAGGAGGCAGAAAAACTTAGTATGACTCTGGGATCAGATTATCATGGTTTAGAATCAGCTTTAACACTTACTGGGTTTGTAACTCTGGGCAAGTTACTTCTCTAAGACTCAGTTTCCTCAACTGTAAAATAGGGACAGGAAGAATACCCGCTTCATAGAGTTATAAGGATTAAATGAAATAATGCATCTAAATCACTTAGCACAGGGCCTTGCACATAGTTGTTGTAGCTGTTAATTATAGCACTTGTCTATTTTTGCTATATAAGGATTTTTTTCTTTTTTCCTATTTCTTAGTCTTTTTAGAATAGGAAAAATTGCCAGATAAGCTGAATTCAGCTTACATTAGATGTTACCCTAACAATTTCTAGATAAATTAGTGGAAATCTATTACCTCTGGCATCTAAAAAAGGTTTCACTGGGGTGACTATGGGTGACTATCTGTGGATGAAACATAGAGTTAGAGTTGAGATTTCTTCACCTTCGTTCTTTTGTAGCGGATTACGTGTTTTCTCAATGTAAGAATAGTGTGTGTAGAATGCTACCATTGTGAACAAATGGGAAAAAAAGAGTCTGCCATTTATGTAAAAAGAATATATATCTATATGAGTTTGTGGATTATTTGTGGAAGGATTCCTAAGGTTACCTTAGGGAGAGGAACTGGGTGGCTGGGGGATGTGAGTAGGAAGGAGACTTAGTTTTTATTACTGTGTGCATGTATTACCTATTCAAAACAGTTATTAAACAAAGAAAGGAGTAGACGGAATGTGTAGGCTTCAAGGTCAGGTGGCCTAAGAATTGACCTTCAGCTGCTTGGTCTGGACATTCCAGGCAGCTGACTGTCTTTTAAGATGTGGGCCCTGGCCTTCTGTGGTGCTTTTTTCTTGAAGAGGACAAACACAGAAGTTCTTCACAACAGGACTACTTTTCTGTCCTTAATTACCTAGAGAATTTGGTTCACAAACTCAGGGCAAAAATTAGTTGAGCTTTAGTTAGCCGAATATGTTACTGGTGAATGGACAGCTATGTGGATCAGAATCTTATTTTTTCAGTAGAACTCATAAGAATCTTCAGTATACTTCCTGTTGATGAGAAGACTGATTCTTTGTTTTGATTTTATAACTTTAGCTGTGTGTGATGAAATTTGCTGTAGAGCTTTATATTCTAAGGTGTTTTGCATCAATTAAGTGTCTATTGAACTAATTAGGTACAATGTTTTAGGAGTAATTAGAAGTTACCCTCCTTTTGTTTAGTAGGCTTGAATCCATATTTTCTAAACTGTTAGTATCAGCAAAATTAAGTGCAGGTTGTAATAAACTTTGCTGGTTGCATATCTCTTAAAAGGCAGGTGCACACTTTAGTTTGTATTTCTGGATCAGACTCTTCTGAATACTGTAGTTCTACTAAAGTAAATATTCATCAAATTTGTCATTTTCTAGCCCTGGTGACATTAATATTTATATTACAAAGTTGATGCTGGAAAGAAAGGGTTAATTTCTCAGACGCTCATCTGCTCTCAGTGCCTAGGTGCTAATCTTATACCCCTTCTTCCTGAAAAACATTCAGTGTCTACTGAGTAAAGTCCAGACTTTTTTAGCATGGCATTTCAAAGCCCTTCATGACCTTTCTGGCGGCATATTTTTCTGTTTCCTGGACCTGCCCTCCTACAAAATCTAGGTATTCATTGTTCCCTTACATATGCTGAGCTCTTCCATTGCTCTGCCTTTGCTCATGATGTTCCACCTTCTGGAAATTCTCCTTATCTTTTGTGTCTGCCTGTCTAACTTGAGCTCATCTTTCCAAGCCTCAGGTAGAATATTTCATTTTCCATGAGGCTTTTTCTTATCCTGCTCAGCCAAAAGTATCCTCTCAAACTCCATTGCACTTATGTGCTTCTCTTGGGACACTTACTACATTCTCTTTTAGGGCTATTTGTATATGGCATATTTTATACTCCCCTAGGAGACTAACTGCTTCTTGGAAGCTGGGCTCTTTTTAGCCATCACTCTGATCCCCACAGCATCCAACCATATATATATCCTCACACAGTAGGATATCAATTTATGTTCGTTGAGTGAATTCAATGTCAGTCAGCATCTTGAAAGTGTCTTCAATTTACTTTATCTTTTCAAGCCAGATAACCATTTGAGCTGACTGTTATCTATAAGGGTTACAGAACAAATAGCTGTGAAACAAAAAACACTTCACCCTATGTTGATATAGCTAGTAAGTTTATGGTCTGAGAAAATCTGTGCCTTGTAAACCTCAGAGGGCAGGTGTATTAAGAAACTACAGTATTTTCAAATAAAGAAGAATTCCATTACATCACTATTGCTGTTGATGAATTGGCCTCTGACGACACTTAAGCATCAAAACACACAGCGTCTTTTCAGGTGAGAGGCTGACATGAGTGATTTGATTAACTTTAAGAAAAATCTTATGAAAAAGAACTGTTGAACTTTTCCCAGTTTGTTTCTGCCTTCGACTGTGCCCTACTTCATATAAAGTGGACAAATCTTTTTCCATGACCTGTTTTTATTGTCACAAAGTGTTATTTCTTTAGGCATTAACTGGCTTCAAAGGTTACAAATTTGGAATCACAGCATCAGCAAATCCCAAGGTTGGAAGGGACATTAGAGATCATGTATACAACCTTCTGTCAGATATCTGAGTTCCCACCAAGCATTATTCATCCTTCAGAAATAGGCAAATTCTCTGCTTTTTCAGTTCATCCATTCCATCATTTGAATCTTCAGAAACTCCCCTGTTAGAAAGTTTTTGCTTTCAATATTCAATGTTGAGTAATTCTTTCTCCCTCTGTGGCCCACTCATTGGTTCTGATTCTAACTCTTGGATAGTCTAATCACTTTTCTACAATATTTAGGGCGACTCTCCTGTTTTTCTCCATGTTGAATATCTTCTGATCTTTCATCTTTTCCTCTTGTCTCTTAAAATATAATGTTCAAAACTATGGACAGTATTCCAAGTAGATTCTGATCTGTGTATGTAGAACACAAATCTCACTTTGCACATTGAAGATATATTTCTGTTACTGTGTCTAAAATCACATTAGTTTTGGGGGCAACCTCCTTATCCTCTTGACCCTCTTTGAACATATACTGTCAACTTTTCACACATAGGTAGGCATGACTCAGCTATCCTGTACCTCTACAGTTGTGCTTCTAGACCCAAGTGCAGGACCTTAGATTTATCCCTGTTCAAATTCATCCTGTTAGATTCAGCCCATTAAAACAGCTTATTGAAATATTTTTGGTTAATGGTTGGGTCATCCAGCATATTTGTCTTCCTGCCCAGCTTCTTGTCATCTTCAAATTTGATAAGTATGTTTTCTTTTCTCCATCTTAGTCATTACCAGAGATGTTGAGGCAGGCCAGGCTGGAATCATTCCACCGTACTGTGCTATTGCTAGTAGTGTTTTTTGTGTGTGTGAGGAAGATCGGCCCTGAGCTAACATCTGCCAATCCTCCTCTTTTTGCTGAGGAAGACTGGCCCTGGGCTAACATCCATGCCCATCTTCCTCCACTTTATATGGGACAAGCCACAGCACGGCCTGACAAGCAGTGCGTCGGTGTGCGCCTGGGATCCAAACCGGCGAACCCTGAGCCGCCACAGCAGAGCGTGCGCACTTAACCACTTGCGCCACTGGGCCGGCCCTTGTTGCTAGTAGTTTTTAATGGGCAGGATTAATTATGAGTGGAGAAAGATAGAATTGTCACTTTAGACCAAATATTCCATAACTATAGCAGGAATTGTCTTTTAGGTGAGTAGTCCTATTGTAGCTGCTTAATAACTATTTAATGAGAGATAATAGAAATAAGTATGGTGATGAAAATGAGATTAGGAACTAGCTTGGAAAGTTGATGACCCTTTTTATATTCTTATATATAATTAGGTATAATATTATATTTATTAATTAATAAAATATAATTCTTATATTCTTATGTAAGGTCTCAGGCAGACAGTTCTCTGGGCTGATTAGAGCTAATGTGATGTGATATGCGGGATAGAGTCCTAAACTTGGCCCTGAGATGTTTTATAGTGCCTACTATATACTTAAGCCCTGGAGATACAATGGTAAAAAAAAAACAGACTTGATCTTTGCCTTCAGTGGAGGCTACATTCTAATGGGGGAAACAATTTGATAATTACATGGATGAAATTGTAATACTTTCTGTGATCTATGTTCTGGACAAGTGCTGTCTAACAGGAATATAACGCAAGCCACATATTTAAAAGTTTCTAGTAGCTCCGTTTAAACAAGAGAAAAAATGAAATTACTTCAATAATAGATTTTACTTAACTCAATATATCTGAAATAAAATTTCAATGTCAGTAATACAAAAACTTCGAGATATTTATATTCTTTTTCTTGAACTAAATCTTTGAAATCTTAAACTTCTTAAGTTTAATCTTAAACCACATCTCAGTTTGAGTTAGCCATATTTCAAGTGCTCACTAGCCACATGTAGCTAGTGGCTTTTGTATTGGATAGCACATACTATACCCACATTGAAAGACTACTCTATAGTGTTGGGCAAATTACTTTCCTTCTTTAGGACTCCTGTTTTCATCAGTAAAATGAAGGATTCAGACTTGCTCATCTTCTGACAACTAAATGTGGTCCCTTCTGTGTATGAGGGAGCTTTCTGAGGTGCTCTAAATAATCTATATCTTGCTCTGGGTGGTGCCTACATGGGTGTGTATAATATGTAAAAATTCATCAAGCTGTACACTTAAGATTTGTGTACTTTACAGTATCTATATTATACATCAATGAAAGTTTTTTTTGAAAAAAATAAGATCACTTCCAGTTTTTTCATTCTGTTGACTTTGCTAAAATCATACAGATGAGCTGACTTTCAGTGGAAATGTGTAATGTGAAAAATGCAAACAGCCAGTGACTCTTTATGTCTTCTTCCCATCTAGGATGTGTCTAGTCAGAATGAAGCAGGAAGGCCGAAGTGGGAAATACATGTGTCGTACCATAGTTCATTTTATGTGGGAGGATGTTGAGCAGCGTGGCAGAGTCATGGGGGTAAGTGAATGCTGTCAGATTCTGGTCCTGGAAAACTCCAATGAGGGATTGAGTTGAAGTTTTTATCTGTTCTAGAATAGCCTTGCTTTTAGATTTCTGTGAAATGCTACCTAATGTCAAGTGGTAATTCAGCTAGAGTCACTTCTGCCTCTATGGAGACTGAAATGTCACAGACAACTTTATTTATGTGTTTCTACACATTATGGTTTGTCAGTATGAGGACATCCTATGTATGGAGATGGGATTGTTAAGCCCAAATCATGATATGGGAAGGATGGATTTGGTGAATGGAAGAAATAAAATAATATCCAGTTTAAGGACATTATGCTTTTGATGCAAATTGAGTGTTTGAACCAGTCCTCCTCCAATTTACCTCCGATGGAAAGACCCTAGCATGGGCCTGCACTGTCCCCAGGAACTGAAAAACAAGCTGCTTGATCACTAACAACCTAGAATCCTTTGGCAAGGTATCTATTGAAAAATGTACATTAGTACCTTTAATAATTAACTTGAGAAAGGAGAATATATAGTATATGTATAATATAGAATGTGATAACAATTCAAAAGTGAAACCAAAACATTAGATTACAGTTGGTTATAATAAATAGTAATCTCTTCCTTTGTGTATATTGTGTATTTTGTGTGTCTAGACCATATTTTAGTAGATGGTAGTTCCTATTTTTTTCCCTTTCATTGCTTCCCAGCTTGGGAGCATCTGAAGCAGAACCATCAGATGTCACAAAATGGATTAATTTGGTTTCTTTCATTACAGAGCAAAGTTCTCCCTGTAGACTGAGAAGTAAACAGAGTTTATAGATATATTATAAAAGTCATATGTGTTCATAGAATAAAAATTAAACAGTAAAAAGTGTTTAATGTAGAAAACAAGTGTCTTTTTTCCCGTCCAACTCTCCAGAAGTAACCATTGTTAAGAGTTGGTGTGTATCCTTCTAGTTGTTTTCTATATAAATGTATAAATATATATTCTTTTAACATAACACAATTGGGCTTATACTATACACACAGTTTTGCATCTTGGCTTTTTTTACTTAATATATATTAGGTATGTTTTTACTTTATAATTGTTTTTAAAACTTAAAATGTTTTAACTAAGACTGAAATCCCTTTAATAATCAATATGAATCCCGGCCAGTTACCTTCTTTCAAGAAGTAATCACTGTTTCTACTTTAGTGTATATTTTTAAAGACTTTTTTCTATGTTATCTCTAGAAAATATGTAGTATTTGTTTTGTGTGTGTATATGTTATTATATATGATATCATCCTCTGTGTACTTATATGCAGCTTTCTTTTTTTCACTCAATAATATGTCTTGGAGATCTTTCCATGTTGCATGAGAGTTAAGTGGGAGATTTTCACCCATGTTTTACTTCTGTTTATTGTAATTATTTTCACATGCTCCAGTGTTATTGTCTAATGTTATCATGTGCTTACTCTGTGTGTAAAATTGCAGTCTTTGAGACCAAATCATGGAATTGATGGTTGCCTACTGAAGTTCTGGGTTGAGGATATTTTCAAAATAATGGGCATGGATTTGCCTTTAGATATATTCATTGAGGGGCCAGCCTGGTGGCACAGCGGTTAAGTGCCACGCTCCACTGCGGCGGCCCGGGGTTCGCCGGTTTGGATCCCGGGAGTGCGCCAACGCACTGCTTGTCAAGCCATGCTGTGGCAGCGTCCCATATAAAATAGAGGAAGATGGGCATGGATGTTAGCCCAGGGCCAATCTTCCTCAGCAAAAAAAAAAAAAAAAAAAAAAGAGGAGGATAGGCGTTGAGTGTTAGCTCAGGGCTGATCTTCCTCACACATGCAAAAAAAGAATATATTCGTTGACATTTACATGCCTTTCTTTGGGACAACAGACTGTTGTCATTTCTGTTCATTCTAAGATGATGATAGTATATATCAAAGTTTTAGCTGCTATCATCATCATCATCATCTGTTTTGGAGTCAGTATTCAACTGTCTTTGTAATTATGCTTTTTTGTTCCTTTTTCATTTTTCTCACTGTCATGCCTTTTTGCTGTCTTAGCTGTGCAGAGTGGGATCAGCAGCCTTTAAGGTATTCATCCAGCTGAGTGTTTCACATGCCCTCAAGTACTTACTACCCAGCTCTGTGGACACAGAGTGGACACAGTGGACATAGGGTGGTGCTGGCAGTCTCAAATCATCCCATTTAATGATGACCAGTGATACCCCCTGGCCAGCCAAAGCCTTGGCTGACTGCCATGCAGTTACACAGTAGCTCTTCTATTAGTTAGCCTGTTTTTCATATCACTGTTGCCTAAACTCTGCTGGAAGTTGGACCATAGAGCCATGTGGGCCACATCTGTCCCCAACCTGAATAGCTTAGTGAGCCATAGGTTGCTGACTCCTGGACCACAGGAACCTTTTAGTTGCCCCCCCCCACCCCGTCCGCCCAATGAATTTCCTTTTGGACCTCCATATGTATCTCTATCACAATATTTAAAACGTTGAGCGTTCTCCTCTGTTACTTTATAATGTTCCTTCTGCATGATTATATGCTTTATAAAGGCAGGAAACCTGTCTTATCCACAGTTTTTTGCTTACACAGTAAACACTAGATGAATAAATACTTATTGAATGAATGAATAAATTGAACTTCAGACTCTGAAATTCTGTTTTAAAGCCACCTTATTTACCAGATATACTTGATTTCGTAGTCTCTGGTCCAGGTGTACATCAGTGCAGTCCTGCAGGAATTAGTCTTTCCTTTTATTTTCCTCCCATTTTATCCAGCCATTTTTTCTATCTGAATTGTTGTAGATATGGTGCTGCACTATAGAGAATTGTGTTAGATCAGTGTTTCTCAAACTTTAATGTACCTACAGTTCACTTGGGGATCTTGTTAAAATATAAATTCTGATTCAGTAGGTTTGGGGGGTGGCCAGAGAGTCTATATTTCTAAAAAGCTTCAGGTGATGCCAATGCCACTGGCAGGGCAGGGTGGGGAAGGGGCAACTGCACTTTGAATAGCGAGGTTTTACATGATCCATAACGCTCCCCAAGTACAGACTCTTAAATTTGCCTTCATGAAGAGAAATGCCAAGCTCCAGTTTAGTTACAAAGACTATAAATAAAAGATGATGATTTTAGGGGCCGGCCTGGTGGCACAAGCAGTTAAGCGTGTGCGCTCTGCTGTGGCGGCCCAGGATTCACCGGTTCGGATCCCGGGTGCGCATCGACGCACCGCTTGTCAAGTCATGCTGTAGCGGCGTCCCATATAAAGTGGAGGAAGATGGGCATGGAGGTTAGCCCAGGGCTAGTCTTCCTCAGCAAAAAAGAGGAGGATTGGCAGATGTTAGCACAGGACTGATCTTCCTCACACACAGACACAAAAAAGATGATTTTAAAATAATACAGATTTGGAAGAGTTGAGGAATTACTATTATTGCTTTTCTGTTATAATTGACTTGACCCCCTCCCCCCTTTCCAATCTCATGGTATAAACAGACACTCTTTATACAGGCAATAAAATTATATATTGACCACTTTTAAGTTGTGAGTGTGATTGTGTGTATGTGTAGAGGGGATTTCAGTCTTCTTTGTACAACCTAAAGAAATGGGAAAATTAGGGACATGTGGCTGGAGAAAAGTAGTAGGCAGTAGGGAACCAGTCTGGTCTGGTTCTGAGCCTGGCTGGCAAGTCTTTCCTCTTCTGTGCTTTAGTTAAAAAAAAAAACTGTGGGGGGCCGGCCCTGTGGTGCAAGTGATTAAGTGCAGGTGCTCCGCTGTGGCGGCCTGGGATTCGCCGGTTCAGATCACGGGCACACACCGATGCACCGCTTGTCAAGCCATGCTGTGGCGGCGTCCCATATAAAGTGGAGGAAGATGGGTATGGATGTTAGCCCAGGGCCAGTCTTCCTCAGCAAAAAGAGGAGTATTGGCAGAAGTTAGCTCAGGGCCGATCTTCCTCACACACACCACACACACACACACACACACACACACACACAACCTGTGGTGCTGGGGGGCTATGTGATTTGTGATTTCCAAGTTTCTTTTCAGCTTTGAAAACCTATGATTTGAAGGTGGTAATTTGCAAATCTATCTCTGTTATTTGGCATCCCAGGTGTACATCTTTAAGAAAACTCATAAAATGTAGAATTTACAAGACTGAGCAATGTAGTGGTGATTTTTCTCATGCCAGAGAATTCTTAGAGGCCATAACTTTGCTTCAGTGGATTGGTGTGGGGAAGATTGAGAACTAAGAGCGCCACTTGCGAATTAATAACGAATCAGAAATTTGAATCAAGAAATTCTTTGAAATTAGAATTCCAGTCTCATTTGGTAGGAAAATTTTTATTTTACAAAAATTAGCTTCTACCAGCTTTTTAGGAGCCCAACTATTGTGAAAAATAAAGCTTTCTCATATATCAATCAGCAAAGCTGGTATAAAAAGCATGTGTTAAATTTGAGGTTACAAAAATCACATCAATAATTTAGAGTGTTCTGACTTTTAAAAAAACATTATTTGAGATTTAAACATATAAATTAGCTGTGGAAATAAAGTTCATTATATCACCTCATCTGGTCTTGTTTTATTTCATTAACTGGTTCTTAAAAACCTTTGTGAGCTGAGTTGCAGCTGAAGAGGTTGGAGACCATTTTTCCTTGGGCCCTTGCCTCACTCCTGAGTGTTGCTAAGAGTAGAGAACTAAGACTTGACACAGCTGTAAAAACAGAAGCTCCTTTGGCCTCAGCACTTTCTCCTAGCCCAGGCAGATTTCAGATGTAAATTTCACTTTCTGCCTCTCCTACTAATGAAGTAAGTTTCTTTTGCTGGGTTTGCAGCCAGGTGTGTCCAGTCTTGTGGCTAACCGGGGCCCTTTACTTAATTTTTCCATTTGTGACATTTCAACCAAACTTAAAAAACAAACATAAAAATTAGCTCAAGGCAGTGGCTCAAAGTGTTAATGGTAACCTTAGGTTGGCTAAACAACTTCCTCTCAGTTCTGCCCTGCCAGACATCTCCACCTTGTGGCTCACAATGAGCAGGTTTAAGCTTTCCAAGCTGTGGAAACTAGGTGGGAAGGGGTGGAGGTGGGCTGTAGTTAAGAAATTGCTAGTTTATCCTTATCAGTGGTCCCTGGCATGCCAGTTGCCTCAGCAGGACTTCAGATGATTTCTTGCTAGCACTATTCCAGAATAAGGATGACCCTCCTGTCACTTCTTTGTTTCCTGCTCTCTTTAGCAGAGCTGCCTGTTGGGATGGTGCAGAGGGCCTGGGAAGAGGTGGAGGAACTGTGGACTGGACCAGACTCCTTTGTATAATTCTACTCTTGCTCTTCAGAACCAGCATTTTGCTTTGCAAGATCCTTGTGATCACACTCCAGACTACCTTTCCAAACTCATTTCCCCTAGCTCTTATTGAACCTTAAACATGTGAAACCTTCTTGCGCAGGTACCTGGCACATTCAGTGAACATCACGCTTCACATACCTTTCACTCCAGCCAGGCTGAGTGCCTTGCTCTTCCTGTCTTGTGTCTTTCCTCATGCACTACATACACCTAGATTGTCCTAACACTCTAGCCCCAATTCCTTCATGTCCTTCCACCCCAAACTGGAAGCCAATCCCAGTTACCCATAGCTGGAAGTACCCTGATAATTTATATATATCCTCCTTCTGGCTCTTACTGTTTCTATTTGTATTATTGTCATTCATATATGGTGGCTACCTTCCAGGTGAATTCTGTGGGGTCAGGATCACATGCATTCCTCTTTGCATTCTCCAAAGTAACGATCATTGCCCCTTGGCTGATTGCATGCCTAGTAAATATCTAATGAAAGAAGCCAGTTCTGGAAGCCCACTATAAGTATTGGAAAAAGTGGGGTGGGGAGGTATCTTTTTTTATTCTGAGGATATTTGTGCTGTTACTCTTAAATAGTGGAAGAAAAAGAAATGAGAAATTATTTCCTCCACCCTCAATTTTTCTTTTTTCATCTTCTAATGGAATTATTTGATTTAAAAAAGCCCAATTTAGGCATAAGATATTTTATGTTTCTAAACTAACAGAGGCTTTAAATCTATAAAGGGTGGTAAAAATAAGAATTACACCTACATTTTTCTGGAAATTTCCTTCTAGGCTTCTGTAGTTCCACTCCCATCTCCCCCCAAATCTTCAATCAAACTCTTCTCTTTTACCATGAGGTAAAAAATTTTGCTATGCTTTGCATCTCTAGGTCAGAATTAAAACTCACTGCCAAAGGTATTATTTTAAAAGGAAAGGACCACTTTAAAGGTGTAGTTTTTTCATAGTGTGAATGGTGAAGTATAAATACAGAGCAATCCGTTGGGCTCAAGGCCTTTAAAATAAGAATACTTGTTTGTTCTCAAATATCAGTCATTCCTTTGAAAGTTTTTTAAATGTCCTCAGCTGTTGAAGTGGTTACTTGTTTATTAGGGGAGAGAAGGCTAAATTCTTAGAAGGTAGAGCAATTCCATTTTGGGATTGGCTGATGAATTTAAGCAGGGTCCAACTCAAGAAGTACCTCTAGTAGATGCATTCCTTTCTCTACGCAAGTTTCATACCCTCAGGCCTGAAGAGGTAGCAAGAGTGCATGAGTATGTGCTTTAGGCGGTTTTCCAACTGATCGGATGCCTGGGTGCCTGCAATCAGAATGCCAGTCTGATGGCTCAGGTTGCCTGTCCTGAGTGCTGTGCTGGATTCTCTGTTTCAGGGAGTGTCCCTGAAAGAGAAGTTATAAACCTTTCTGTATTTGAAATTAAATAAAGCATGAAACTTCTATCTATGCACATGATCATTTATCTCTCTCATGGCCATTTTTACCTTCAATTATAGATTGTGAGTTTTCTGAGGTCTAATTCATATTTGTTTGTCTTTGTATTCCTACAGTACCAAAATGGAGCTTTTTACATAGTAGGCATTCAGTAATGTTTCTTGACTGAATAAGTCAATAAGTGAGTGCATTTGATCCCCTTTTGTTGTCTTCAATTTACCTCATGAAATTTCTATAGGAGAAAGACAATGACCTAATTCCATTTTTCAAAGCCCTGGCTGCCTCAGTACACTGATACTGTCCTGTCTTTCTATAATACCCCTGCTTAAGTACTCCTTATGCTAAGTATTCCCAATTCAGCTCATCATTTCAGAACTGTTTACCTCTCCAACCCATCACATCTCTTTTGCCGCCAGTCTTTCTGGGTGCCCTGTTCCATTTGCTTATCTTTTATATCATAGTTATACTGCTTAGAGCTGTGTGCATCAGGCACAGCTAAAGCCATTTTCCACACCTCACTTTCAAGGGGTCACTAATGCTTCTCCTAAATAAATCTCACTCAGGAGACAGGGGATAAATAGGTTCATGAACCTGTTCTTCCTGTGTTTCCTGCCTCACTTATGATGTCATCACCCTCAATCCAGTCCCCCAAGCTAGAATTCTTAGAGTCGTCCTCAACTCTTGCATCCATCTGGCCTATCAATTTTCTTCCCAAAATATCTCCAGACTTTATTCTTTCCCCTGTTCCATTGCTTCTTCTCAATCCTTATCATCTCTCCTTTATTGCACATGGCCTCTTAACTAGTTCCTGGACTTTCTGCACTCTAGTGAACCCGCCCACCATATAACTGCCAGAGGTTTTCTTTCTAAATCCCACATCTGATCATGTCCCTCTTCTGTCTAGAAATCTGAGGACTCTCATCACATACAGGACAAAATTCAAATTTCTTAGCAATGGCATATAGAACTCTTAGTTACGTAGGAGAATGTGCTTGTTCTTAGAAGATACATGCTAAAGTATTTAGGGGTGAAATGTTTTGATATCAGCAACTGTCTTCAAATGGTTTAACAAAAGAAAAAAGGGTGTGTGTATACGTATAGACAGATAAAGCAAATGCCACAAAATAATAATTGTGACTCTAAAGATCATACAAGTTTTTGTTGTATTATCTTGTATCTTTTTTTTTTTTTTGGTGAGGGAGATTGGCCCTGAGCTAATACCTGTTACCAATCTTCCTCTTTTTGCTTGAGGAAGAGTGGCCCTGAACTAACATCTGTGCCTATCGTCTTCTATTCTGTATGTGGTTCACTGCCACAGCATGGCTTGATGAATGGTGTAGGTCTGTGCCCAGGATCTGAACCTGTGAACCCAGGCTGCTGAAGCAGAGTGCACCAAACTTAACCACTACGCCACTGCGCTGGCCCCGCATCTTTTTTTTTTTTTTAATTTGAAATTCTTAAAATGAAGAACTGGGGAGAAAAGAATCTTTACATTCCAGCCCCAGCCTGCCTTTCTAGTCTAATTTCCATCAAACTTGACCCACACACAAATGTTCGTGCGCGAGTACCTGCACACATACACTCAAACACATGTTCTACCCATGCTAGATTTTCACTGGTGCCACAGTATGCCATGCTCTTTTATGCTTCTGGGTTTTTGTTTATGCTGTTCCCTCTGTCTGAAGTGGTATTAACCCCTATCTTCTCTACTCATGGCACTAGTATGAGACACAGCTGGATAGTACCTCCTCCAAGAAGCTTCTCCCAGCACCTCCAAATAATGGTCGTGTATTTATGGCCACTCCTTTCTCTGTATCCCTGCAGCACTTTGCCCAGACTTCTGAGATTGGATTTATCATGCTGTACTGTAATTATGGGTTTGTGTAGGTCACACCCATTAAATGGGACAAGGCTCTCAGGATCCCTGGTGTCCTACAGAGTGCCTAACATAGTCACCCCTCACATACTTATTGGGTGAACATAGGTACTTGCTTCTATTATTACTGTCTGGCCAGCGCTATCTCTGAAATACTGACTTAATGGATGATCTTCTTATATCACAGCTGGATTCAATTTCTCTGACCACCTCCCCACCCCCAAAAAAAGTTCATTTTTCTCTTCCTGCCCTGCCTTATGGGTTCCCTGGCTCTTTCATCATTTATACTTTTAATCCATTTTATAGATTAGATGAACCTTAGAATGTTAGACTGGGTGCCTCCGATATTCTTTCATTTGGTGGTTCTCAGTCTTAAAGGGCTCAGGCGTGTGTATTTTGAAAAATCTCCCCAGAAGATTTCTGATGCACGTCTCAGATTATGAGTCTGTTCTCATGCTCTCATTTCTGTAGTGAGGAAATGGAGTCCCAGAGAAGTTAATTGGTTTGCCTGAGGTCATGCAGCTAGAAAAACAGCAGAATAAGGACCAAAACTAGGGTATGCGGATTCCCAGTCCAGTGTCCACTTTACTATACCAGGATATATCTCCCAAAAATCAACTCATGAGGGCCGGCCCCGTGGCTTAGTGGTTGAGTGCACGCGCTCCGCTGCTGGCGTCCCGGGTTCGGATGCCGGGAGCGCACTGACGCACCGCTTCTCCAGCCATGCTGAGGCCGCGTCCCATGTACAGCAACTGGAAGGATGTGCAGCTATGACATACAACTATGTACTGGGGCTTTGGGGGAAAAAATAAATAAGTAAAAAAAAAAAATCAACTCATGACAGGTTCCTTCTCCCCTGTTTTATTACCAAGGACTTCCAAAGACCAAGAAGATAGCTTTTCTTGAATCTAGAGGCATTTCATTTCTTTAGAGCAGTCCCAAGCCTGGGGCCCCTTTTATTCAGAATTTCTAATCCAACACAGCAGAGATTTCCTATTCAACAGGACTAATAGAGATTAAGGGGGGAAAAAGACAGATGAGAATGCTAACAATGTTCTGAATTTGTTTCTTTTTCTAACGTTTAGAGTCTGAATGTCTCCACATCGTCTGAATTTGCCTTAGTTGATTTTACAATTACTTTTCAGAGACTCCTTCGTTGTGTTTTTTTTAAGAGTAGAGGAACACTGAGACTGAACACCGTGCTTGGAGAGGCTGGGCTGGGAGACTAACAAAGGCGGCATTATACTGTGCACTGCGAAGCCAGTAAATGAATTCAGGAGACACCTAGATGTGTTTCTAGAGGAGGGCGTGAGGGGGAGGGGTCTGGCAAAAAGGCAGAAAGGTGGGATTAAGATAAATTAAAATGGGGCCAGCATGTTGGATAAGGGGACAGCTTCTTCCTGTTCCCACTATTCCTTCAGATTTTTCGTTCTGCTTAGTTCAAAAGTTAAAACCAGTCTTTACTATGCACCTCATAGTCACCCTTCCATTCCCCACTCTTCTACTTAGGAAAAGAACTTAGTTTTAAGGCTATTTCAGCCTGATACAGCAGTGTTTATTACTTCAGTGCTACATCTATTGGATGTTCCTGGGGCATCTTAGACTGTTAAAACTGGAAAGGAACCTTGAAATGATCTAGTTCAGAGATTCTCAAAGTCAGAGATTCAGACCAGCAGCCTCACCATCACTTAGGAACTTGTTAGAAATGCAAGTCTAGGGCCCCACTGGGATCTGCTGAATCAGAAACTCTGGAAATGAGGCTCAGCAATCTGTGTTTTAACAAACCCTTCAGTTTGAGAGCCTGTCGTGTAACTGATGGAGAAACTGGCTCTGAGAGAGCTGAGTAAGTTAGAAACCAACTGAAGAGCAGAACTCAGGTCTCCTGGTTGCCAGTTCTTACTGCTCTCCCTACTAAGGAGCAGGGTCTGGGCATGGGCTAGTGACGTGAAAGTTGAGAATTTCAGCATAATAGAGAAACAGAGTTCACCAATAGTAATAGCTAACATTTATTGAGCACGTTCTCTTTGCTGTGCAATTCACAAGTGCCCTTTGAATTTTACATCTTACAACAATCTTACCTGTGAGATAGGTAGTATTTCTGTCCTCATTTTACGGATGAAGAAACTAAGGCTCAGACAGTTTAGTGTATTAGCTTCCTGTAACTGGTGAAACAACTTACCACAAACTTGGTGGCTTAAAACAACAGAAATTTATTCTCTCCTAGTTCTGGAGGTCAGAAATCAGTTTCACTGGGCCAAAATCAAGGTGTTAGCAGGGCTGTGCTCCTTCTGGTGGCTGCCGGCATTCCTTGGCTTGTGGCCGTGTCTCTCCAACCTCTGCCTCTGTGGTCACGTTGCCTTCTCTTCTGTCTGAGTCTAAGCACCCTCTGCTTCCCTCTTATAAGAATACTGATTACATTTAGGGCCTACCTGGATAATCCAGGATTATCTCCCCATCTGAAGATCCTTAGTCTAGTCACAGCTGTGAAGTCCTTTTTTTGCCATGTAAGGTAACATTCACAGGTTCCAGGAATTAGGGTGTAGATATCTTTTGGGAAACCATTATTTAGCCTACCAGTTAGGTTACTTAACCAGGCTTACACAGTAAATGTGGGAAGCTGAATTGGAACTCAAACCTGCCAGACTTTAGAGCCCATGCTCTTAATCACTACTCTGTACAGCCTGGAAAGGTCATTACTAAAAACTATGGCTCTAGCATTAGCATTAAGATTTTTAACTAAAGTGTTGTTTCCTTCTTCCTCTAAGTTGCTTAACATTACTTGTCACATAACGCTAAACCTATGAGTCCTTAAGCATCTCTGTATGTTGGTCCTGACTCCTTCAGTTAAATTGTTAGCTACCAGAGGGCAGAGATTGTATCTTTTTTTTTTTCATTTTAAAAAATGGAGATATAATTCATATACCGTAAAATTCAGTATTTTAACTCTGCTTTTTAGTAAATTCGCAACGTTATGCAACCATCACCGCTATCTAATACCACAACATTTTCGTTACCTCAGAAAGAAACCCTGTGCCCATTAGCAGTCAATCCCAATTCCCCGCTTCCCTCAGCCTCTGGCAGCCACTACTCTCTTTCTCTATGGGTTTACCTATTCTGGGCATATCATATAAATAGAATCGTATAATATGTGGCCTTTTATGTCTGGCTCCTTTCACTTAGCATAATGTTTTCAAGGTTCATCCATATTGTAGCAAGTTTCAGTACTTCATTACTTTTTATGGACAGTCTATTGTATGGATGTACAGTACTACATTTTATTATCCATTCATCAGTTGATGGACATTTAGGTTGTTTCCATTTTTTGGCTTTTATGAATAATGCTTCTGTGAACATTCATGTACAAGTTTTTGTTTAAACATATGTTTTCAATTCTCTTGGGTATATACCTAGGAGTGGAATTGCTGGGTTATATGGTGACTCTATGTTTAGCTTTTTGAGCAACTCAGATATTTTATCTTATATCAAGTTATTTGAATTCCTATAATGCCATTCATTGTTTATTTGTTTATAATGAAATAACATTCTCACAATATGTAGTCTTAATCATATTTCTCATCTCGCTGCCAGATAAATATTTACACCTAGAATTTCGACAGTAAAGAGAAGGGATAGTATGGTATAATGGAAGGAGTTCTGGCCAGCCTGGCCACTCTCTGGGTGAGCTTGAGTAGGTCAAATCACCTCACCTCTCTGGGGAGGAGAGCTAGATGATTTCTAAATTCTCTTCCAGACTTAACATTCTGCAACTCTGTAAAAGTCTGAAAAGCTAGCCTTGTGTTAAATCCCAGAGCCTGTGTTCTGTTTTTTTAGCAGTTCATCATTCTCTGTCTGATTTCTGTTCCCAGACACAAACAAGGTTTTACCCATCTATCCATCCATTTTATTGTGGCCTGCTAGCTTCCAAGTACTCTGCTAGGCACTAGAGATACAAAGACGATGAAGATATTGTCCCTGACTCTCCAGTCTAGTAGGAGAAGACATATAAACAGGTGACTACAATATTAAGAGATTATGATATTTAAAAATTGCTGAGAAGGCCCAGAGGAGAAAAGCTTGGGGTAGATGACATTTGGGTTGTATCTTTTCAGATAAGTGTTTGCTAAACAAGAAAAACATTCTGGGTAGAGGAACAGTTTGGGTAAAGGCAGAGTGATGTGAGAGGACGGAGCTTGTTTGCCTTTGTTTGGTGACTTTTTTCCTTCTTTTCCTGCAGTGCTGAAAGCATTCTGTCTTTATCCAGATTAGCTCCATTTTGGGATCCTTCTGTGTGTCCAGTATTCGCAGACTCATCGACTCAAAGGTCTGCAAAGTAACATATTTTGTCTAAGTCCTGGCCACTTGTAGGTCTTCTTCTTTGCTTCTTAAGGGGTCTTCAGACTCAGTTTCTGAGTAAGGAGGTTCACTGAATGGCTAAGGAGCCTTGGTCAAGATGTGGGTTTTCTCCATAGTACCAGCTTAGTTTGGGCTCTCACCAATGCCCTCTAATTCCCCTAAGGGTTTTAGTTACATAAAAATATTAGAAATGTAAAATTTTACAATATGATCAGCACAGCACAAACTAAATTTCTAATCTTTGACTAAAAACATATATGGAAGGCTTTGGGTTTTAAACTGCCCCCTTCTCAGCCTCCTAGCCTTCATGAGAGGTCATTGTACAGCTCTTTCCATGGTCACTGTTCTCTTCCCTTTTACTGGAGGGCAAAACTAGGGCAGAGAAATAATTTTTATTCACTTCTGAAAGGTTACAGTAATAAAGAAACTCTTGTTAACATCAGAGAACGTTGCAGCCAAGAGTTTTCACAGTCTGGCATTGTTTATTTTACATGTAATTTGGAACCTTCTGCACTCTTAAAATATTGGCACAAAAATGTTTTAACTGTTGAAGTACTTCATTGCATGCAGCAGTAGTGTGGTGTCAGAGGGGCAGCAGGGCTCTGGAGAACCGTTTGCCTCGTTCCTGTTGGAGAGTGTGTTTGTACGTGTGTGCACATTCACATTCACTTGTGTATATATGAGCCTTTCCACATTTGGAATTAAGAACTTTCTCTGTCCTGATAAACTTATATGCTTCCCTTTATTTAACAATGGGAATGGTATAACAATCCTGCTTCCTTGTTGCCATGACTACCAGAAAGTACAGAGCTTCTCTTATTTAGATATTTTGATATAATTATTCATTATCTTCTTTCTCTCTCACACACACTTGATTACTTAACTCTTTTCTGTTACTTTTTTTTTTTTTTTGGTTCAGATGCATGCTATGGGCCAAACTCTGTGCCCGGCATTTTACAGATGCTGTCTCATTTAATCTTTATGAATTGCCCTCTGATAGAGGTGAGAGTGTCCCCATTTTGCAGCTGAGGAGAACTGAGGGGCAGAAAAGTTAAAGGACTTGGCCGTGGCCACTATAGTAAGTTACAAGCCCAGATCTGACTGATTTTAAAACTTTTGCTCTTTTGGCCATACCACATGCCTTTTGTTGTAAGCTAACTTGACCTTTTTTTGGAAGTAGATAGAACATAAGTGATAATGAATGAGCAGACTAATAACTAACCTATCCATTGATGGGGCAAAGTCACTTGTGTTAAATGAGATAATAATACACAGAAGTACCTGGCTCCATCAAAGGGTTTTGTCGTCGTTGTTTTGTTGGGTTGAAATTAAGATTTGAAAACAATTACAGAACAATGCCATTTGTTAAATTGGAAGAATGCTAGACTATGGTTGGGCTTCCTTAGTTCCAGGCTCAAGTTTGCTCTCAGAGTTTGGAGGACCTTTTCCTTCCTCCATCTGCCTCATGTCCTGTGGGCTTACAATAGAGCTATTTATTAACCTGGCCCTGGTTAAGACCCTGGGATTCCCCAGGGCTGACCATGCTGTCTGTGGCCTGTCTGGTCTGGGGATGGTGGCCTGCTGCCCCATAAGCTCTTCTTCCTCCAAGTCGGGCACTTTCTTTCTTGGCCTCCAAAATGGAGCCTTGGCAAAAGAGGCAGACGTTACCCCAACCAGGTGAGCTCTGCAGAGCTGTCACCAAGCTAGGCCCTTCTCCAGGGATCTCCAGCTGGGGCCTCCTTCCTCTGTAGGAGTTCTACTCCAGCTCTGAGAAAAGAATACTCTGCTGGCATGTATACCATGACCACCACACCATGACCTTCTGTTAAAGCCACCCAGGGGACCCTCTGGCCCAGGTCCACTTTCAGTGCCCACCAACAGAACAAGAAGTGCTCAGGATGTTTCAGCTCTTCTTTGCCCAGAGAGAGCTCTGTTCCCTTTTGGAAGACATTTACCTTTGGCTTCTTGACCTGTAGGAGCAGTCTCTCTGATGGAGAATCCAAATTAGTACATACATATGCAATTTTGGGCCAGGGAAACAGGCCATTCCTCCTAAATCTAGTGAGGGTTCCTGTTTTCTGCTGTCCACCTCTAAGGTGTGAGTACTTTGTGCTAAAATGTCCAAGGGACAGCAACAAGTTTCCCAAGCAGTTACCTCCCATCACCTGGGCTTTGGAGCCCGACAGACTTGGGTTCTAATCCCTGCTCTGCCATAGTGTTGCCTTGAGACCGAGAGCAAGTCT
Source organism: Diceros bicornis minor (assembly GCF_020826845.1). Taxonomy (NCBI): domain Eukaryota; kingdom Metazoa; phylum Chordata; class Mammalia; order Perissodactyla; family Rhinocerotidae; genus Diceros; species Diceros bicornis. The sequence goes on from NC_080758.1 coordinate 24,357,093, forward strand.
CTTTACCTCTCCTTATTTTCATTCCTTCCTCTATAAGATAATCCACACATAGTGTGTGAGTTAAACAGTATGATGCTAGTAAAAACTTGGCACATTGCTTGGCACATTTTAGGCACTTGATAAAATAGGCACTGTATTTGGACCTTTTCTATAGCACCTGGCATAGGCTGTCTTATTGCAAAAGGATTTATGTGCACTTCTGTCATGCTCCACTGGATTCTGACTTTCTGGAGGATGGAGATCGTATCTTTCATCTTTGTATCTCCTGTTCTGCTGGCATGAATCATGTGCATAGCAGGCCCTCAGTCGATGTTGGCTGAATCTGTTAGGATGACTTGGGCAGAGCAGGGTGGGCATGAATGTTTTAGTTTCTCCAACTGAATCTGGGGAAATAGTAACCCCTTATTTTGGAGCCTTTGAGGACAATTTAAAACGATATGTGTGAAGTGTTTAGAGCCCTTTGAAAGGAAGGTACTGGGGAAATTAATGGTGTTTTTGCTGTTCTTGGGAAAGCCCTTTGTGGTTCCCAGCGAATAAATTACTTGGAGTGAGTTTTCTAACACCTCCTACTCTGCTCTGTTCACTGAGGGTTTTTTTTTTTTTTTTTAAATAGCTGTCTGCTGTAATGCTTCTTTGCTCTGACTTATAAAGATATATATTTTTGGTTTTGGACTTTTGACCCCTTTCTGCTCCCAGGAGAGAAATTTCTATCAGAATAATAAAAGGTGTAAACTGTGTGTGTTGCCCCTTTTCTGGGCCTTGGGTAGTTCAGCTGCTGGGGTTAAGAATCAGCAGGCTTGTGATTTGTACCTGGTTATGGGGGAAATAGTAGAAGACTCCCATTCTAAGCCTTCTAAGTGTCTCACACACTACTCCTTTTCTTCCCTGTCCCATGCCCTTTTGCTGAGATTCTTCAGATATCAAATGAACTCTATTGTCTTTGGTATTTTGGGTACAAATATTTATGGCTATACCTCCTCTCTTTCAAAGACAGAAGATGTTTATCATCTGCTGTGCTTTAGGTTCCAAGCTGAGTCACCTGCTAAAGAAGAACCTCCCTCTAGAGAAAAAGGATGGAAGAGTTAAAAAACCACTCACTAGATTTGGAGCCAGAAGAGTAGGGAATTGGACTTGGTTGCACCATTAACCAGCAGACTCAGATGAAGAGTCTGGACCAGGTTGTTTCTAAGGGCCCTCTGGCCTGGAAAAAAAATGTATGAGATAAAAATTTTCCAACTCAAGAGTAGAATTTACAAGAGTGAACAACACTTTGCCAGACTTCCTACCTGTTCTCCAAGCTTCTCTTGCCCTGTAGCCCTAAAGAACTGGCTCTATCCCTAATATTCTCAACTCAAAGGCCCAGGAGAGACTAGAGTCGTTTGGGGACAAATGTGGGGTTCAGAATCTGCTAGAGCTGTCTAGTCTAAAGCAGTGGGTGGATATGGATGTCAGAAGAATCCTACTTGGTGACAACTCCCAGGGACTGTATAAAGGAAGTCCAGACTGCTCTGGCTGATGGCAGGAAATCCCAGTCAGGGCTAGCCCTAGATGGTCAGAATTGCAAAGCAGTCAGTGTTTGTATTATGTGCCGCTTCAGTGACTGGCAGTCTCCTAGAAGCTTGACATCCAGAAAGATGAACCTAATTCAGCCCTTTTCAATTGAAGACACTTAGTCCTGGCAATGGCTTGTCATTGTCATATATTAGTAGCAGAGCAGAGACTAAAACTCAGTGCTGATTCATTCTATTGCTCTTTCAGTTACATCATACTGTCACTTTTGCCATTCTCTAGAGCTACCATAGACAGCCTCCATTTTTTCTTCCTATCTTATAGATAACTTCTGACCCCTTTAAGGTCAGTTCCAGTCTAGCACAGTGCTTAGTACATAATAGGTCTGCATCAAATGTTAGTGAATGAGTGAGTAAACTCATAGTCTGTTCCTAACCTCATTTTCTCAGTCAGTCCTCTACTGCTACCTTACCTGGTAAACTAATTCATGCTAAATTGTTAATGAATGCTAATAGCATAAAGGTTTAATGGTCTCAGATAACATTTGCATTTTAATGGGGGCTTTCTGTAATAGTGTATTCAGAAAAAGGAGTGATTGCGGTAGCACTGTGAGGAGCTCTTAGTATGACACAAGATTGATGATGCCCCTCACTCTGTGTCCTATCACAAAGTAGGCAGCTGTGTGCTCTTTTCTCCTGTGAGTTTAGCTCTGCACTGGGCACTACCAGAGGAGTGTCCCTGCTAAGATCCCGATGGCTGCGTGAAAAAGTTTTGGAAGCTAAGGGGTGAGACCCACGATACGGTAGAGCCAGACATTAGTTGCACCTGCCATGGATGCGCTGGGAGTATTTCTGGATCCATTGGTAGGCAGCTATAACACTCCTCTTCCCTGTTATTTCTCTAAAATGCTGGGTATATGATCCTGTGGGGTTGGTTAGAACTGAAGGGGCCTAGTTGGAAAGGAGGGACTTCTTTCTCCATGTTGATTGCCGTCTGTTTAGCTGATCTTTTCTTTGTTTTTTTTTCCGGTGAGGAAGGCTGGCCCTGTGCTAACATCTGTTACCAGTCTTCCTCTTTTTGCTTGAGGAAGATTGTCGCTGAGCTAACATTTGTGCCAGTCTTCCTCTATTTTGTATGTGGGACGCTGCCACAGCATAGCTTGACGAGCAGTCTGTAGGTCTGTGCCCGGGATCCAAACCCGTGAACCCCAGGCCACCGAAGTGGAGTGCATGAACTTAACCACTACACCACCAGGCTGGTCCCATTAGCTGATCTTTTCTGAGTGGCAGTGACACTTGCCATAAGTGTAACATGTCTGGTCCTCAAAGGAGCAGGAGGAACTACAAGGAGCCCTTCTTTAAAACAACCACTAGCAGGACTTCAGTTGTCTTACTGACACACAGATCCAGTCCTGACTTCTCACCTACACTCACTGTCGGCTGCTTCACTGGTCCCCCTGCCTCTCAACTCTCATTATCTCAGATCCATTCTACAAATCATTCAGTAGCCTGGCTCATCTTTCTAAATACTACTTATGTCAAGTACTCATCACACAGAAACCCACAATGGCTCCCTGGTGCCTGCTAGATGTGTACCATACCCCTTAACCTGTCTTAAAGGCTCTCTGTGGTTCACTATCATTTTATCTTTTCTGCCTGCAGAACTTTTCTTCCAGTCCCTGCCTGTCCACATTAAACTGACTCCCTCCTAAAATCTTCCCTAAGCACTCAAAATTGACGTTTGTGTTTTATTCTACCAATGTGATTGTAAATTTCTTAAGTGCAGGGATCATGGGGCATCCTCAAGTAACCTCCCTAGGGCCAAGCATGGAGCAAGGCACATTTAAGTTCACAGGAAATGCTTCCTGGTTGGATTTAACAAATAGTTTTGT